>NC_052335.1:19093755-19408755 GCF_016432855.1 Salvelinus namaycush | reverse complement strand
TTAAGTCAAGCATGACTAAAGAGAACAGATTCTGATTGTGGAGGAATGCCGGATGATGTGGCGCTTGAAGCGATGCACACATAATACCTGCAGGAACACCACGTCCCGGCCTTAAATGGCTAATTCAACAATCTGGATTTAATACAACTTTATTAGCTTAGTTATTATACTGAACAAAAATGTAAACGCAACATGTAAAGTGTTGGTCCCATCTTTCATGAGCTGAAATAAAAGATCCCAAAAATATGCACAGACAGCTTATTTCTCTCAAATTTTGTGCACAAATTTGTTTACATCCCTGTTGGTGAGCATTTCTCCTTTGCCAAGATAATCCATCCTCCTGACATGTGTGGCATATCAAGAAGCTGATTAAACGGCATGATCATTACACAAGTGCACTTTGTGCTGGAGACAATAAAAGGCCACTCTAAAATGTTGTCACACAACACAATGCCACAGATGTCTCAAGTTTTGAGGCAGCGTGCAATTGGCATGCTGACTGCAGGAATATCCACCAGAGCTGTGGCTGGAGAATTTAATGTTAATTTCTCTACCATAAGCCGCCTCCAATGTCGTTTTAGAGTATTTGGCATCACGTCCAACCGGCTTCACAACCGCAGACCACGTGTAACCATGCCAGCCCAGTACCTCCATATCCAGCTTCTTCACCTGCGGTATCGTCTATGACCAGCCACCTGGACAGCTGATGAAACTGTTGGTTTGCACAACCAAAGTATTTCTGCACAAACTGTCAGAAACCGTCTTAGGGAAGCTCATCTGCATGCTTGTCATCCTCACTAGGGTCTTGACCTGAGTGCAGTTTGGCATTGTAACCGACTTCATTTGGCAAATGCTCACCTTCAATGGCCACTGGCACGCTGGAGAAGTGTGCCCTTCACGGATGAATCCCGGTTTCAACTGTACTGGTGGGTGAGTGGTTTGCTGATGCCAATGTTGTGAACAGAGTGCCCCATGGTGGCGGTGGGGTTATGGTATGGGCAGGCAGGCCTAAGCTACAGATAACAAACACAATTGCATTTTATCGATGGCAATTTGAATGCACAGAGATACCGTAACGAGATCCTGAGGCCCATTGTCGGGCATTCATCTGCCGCCATCACCTCATGTTTCAGCCCATGTTTCGGCCCAGTTCTTCCATGGCCTGACATGTCACCCATTGAGCATGTTTGAGATACTCTGGATCGACAGCATGTTCCAGTTCCCGCCAATATTCAGCAACTTCACACAGCCATTGAAGAGGAGAGGGACAACATTCCACAGGCCACAATCAATAGCCTGATCAACTCTATGCGAAGGAGATGTGTCGTGCTGCATGAGTAAAATGGTGGTCAATACCAGGTACGGACTGGTTTTCTGATCCACACCCCTATGTTTTTTTTAAGGTATCTGTGACCAACAGATGCATATCTATATTCCCAGTCATATAAAATCCATAGATTAGGGCCTAATGCATTTATTTAAATTGATTGATTTCCTTATATGAATTCAGTAAAATCTTTGAAATTGTTGCATTTATATTTTTGTTCAGTATATATAGCAAACCCAACCAAAGTCGGTGGTGTAAAAATGGGCCCAACAACCCAAAGGGGCAAGAATCAGGGAGGCTTTTCCAAGTTCTCTGAGTGTGATTCAATTCAATTACTATTGCGGACATATTATTCCAGGGATTAAAAACATGAATACACATTTTCCTGTATCCTAGTGGCCTTGCAATCATAATCCTATAAAAAGCACAGCGTGGAAAACAATAACTATTCACATTTGTACAATACAAGCTATTAACAGACTCATAAATGTCCCTGGCATGGAGGATAACCAAGAGCATAACCACTGTACTGGAACGGTGGTGTAATATCATAGTTACTCACCTAGTGATGCCAGCACTGCCACTGCTATGATCAGGAAGACAAAGAAACCGTAGAGCACTTTGACGGCCAGCTGCAGAGAATATGTCTTCTGGCATTTCACACAGCCACCTCTGGTTCTTCCTGCAATCAGAAGCATGGGGCTCTAGTCTCTCTTACATAACATCAGCTGGTTAGAGGGCAGAGAGGAAGGGAAATACCTGTCTTAACCCTGACACTGTGTGGATCGTGCATGACTAATTACTGGACTAGCGTCTGGTTTTGGTCAGCAGAGCTGCTGAAGTTGTGTGGAGAAGGACTAAGGAGGGATATCTGAAACAGATGTACAATGCACGCATATAAACAAAGCAGTGATCGCAGGTGTACTGTATACAGACACACGCAGGTCTTTACACACACAAACATTGTACACACATAGCCCAATGTGCACACAATACGCCCTAGATGGATATTCTGCCGTTATTGTTCAAAGTGTTGTTGTTAGGGGACTTTGTCATAGACTTATGACTAACATCAAAACAATACTCAAAACCACTCCATAAAAAGAAAGTGCCGTCTCGATTGCCCCAAATAAGTCTTGCTTGCCTAGCCACATAACAAGGCACATAAACAAAAATGCATAGCAATATAAAATGTCTGTGTGTGGTAGAATTTGGGCCATGTTTCTCACCTCTAAAGGAAGGCATCTCTTCTTCCTCCCCAGTAAGATCATCCTCTGAAAAGCAGAGAAGAAAAATGAGTCACTGTTATGGAAATGTCTGATACCATCACACAAGCTTAGCATTCATTCACTTTTTTACCCAAACACAGCTTCCTACTGGGCTCCTTAACCTCTCCTTAATCCAATTACTTCCACCATACAGGCATGCAATAGTACAGTAGGCCTACTAGATTTTCCAAAGCCAGGATATCAACAAACAGATTTGTCACACCATTCTGGCCAAGGACTAGAGGATAGTTTAGGAAACTGACATGCATGTTTATCCTCACCTTTAAAGAGCTGGTTCTCGTATCCAGAATAGCTTTCTGGAAAACAGATGGAGAGACTTGAAATGCACGTTCACAGATTAAGGTCAATAGTCTATAACTTGAAGTTTTCTTGGGGGAACAACTCACACATTTTATTACAGTGCTCAAAAATGGCTAAATACGAGGCAAAATTGAATATGCCCCCGCAGCCACTTCTACCATCCAAGACACAAAACATTCAACTTGGGGCTCAATATGAGCGTGAGATCATACTTGGCTGCCATCTTATAGAAACATAACTATGCGAATTGAAAAAGGGATTTTTTTTGTCTAGTAAGTATGTAGTAGCTGTCAGATAAAGGGCCCCATAGCAGCACAATATGAAATACCAGAGTGAGGCTGATTGTGTGTGTTGCTAGCTGGGCTGGATGTAGTGGCATCACCATTTCCAGTTCAATGTGGTAGAGGGGCCAGTGGGACACAGCAGACTGATGCCAAAGAGAAGTGTCAAGCCAAGACCTGAATTTGGATTGAATTTGGGTTTAAATGGCTTCTTGCTGGGCACAAATGAACTGGTAATGCTGACATAATAGAGCTATAATGTTACTGTATCTAATTTGCTGCACCACAGTGCATACCTGTACACTGGACCTTCAATTGATTAATGATCATCTGAAGGATTACTGAGGTTTGTAGCCTAAAACTGCTCATACCATTAGAGTCCACAGCTCTCTTACTGAGGTACAAGAGCCCCAAAAGTAAAGAACATCACTCAGTTGAGTCTCTGTTCAGTGTTTTTCGTCACCGTCTTTTTCCCTTAATATTAAACTCAGCTGATGACGCTGTATTTTTCCAGCTCTGGAGATTTCATCTCTGCTGGGCTGTGCTGTGCTTTGCGTGCAGGGTGAGAGGAATGCAGTGAACTCTGAGGTGAGGGTGTTTATGTGTGCTGCCTGCTAGAGCAGCTGAAGTCAGGCCAGATGAAGAGGCTGAGTCTGAAATGCTGAGATGTGCGGACCGGTGAAAGAGAGCGAGAAGGGGTCTGGAATGGGCCCAGCTGCCTGCTGCAGGCCTCAGACTTTACATTTCCCTGTCAGCCATACAGATGGCTCTAAGCTAAACCTGGGCATCCACTGCTCCCCCGGCTCTGCCAACGGAGGAAAGGATTCGGCCGCCCTGCCCTCCCTGTCTAAAGCCCCGCGTTACCCTTCTTGGAAAACATGACTCTCACGTCAATCAGGAACTCTAGCTCTCCAACCTACACAGAGGAGAGCAGACCACTGCCTGCCTGCGAGGCCACTGCAGCACTTCCCCAGCATAGTCACCAGACGTGTTTTTAAGATAGAATCAGGCACGCAGTTGAGGGCACTATTGGGTCAGTGGTCATTAGAATGGAAAAGCTTTGAAAGTTATTTAAATGTGGTGGGTTTTACGTGTATGTAGAGCCAGCGTTCCATTGCAAATATGAGCACAGGTGCATTTGGAGGAAAAATCTTCATGAATGGAGTGTCCTCTCCAAAAACCTTGTAATACAATAACGTATATGCTGGGGGAGGGACATTTCTGAATCGTGTGTCCAGCAGGTATGTCCATCAGACTTTCTTACTAAGGTCTGTCATTCTTGCAATGCTAAGCTAAGAACCCAAGTAGCCACGTTGAATGTGCCTGGAAAAACATCAAGCTTACTCCACTGGAAATAGAATCACCCCTACCTATCATTAGTTTTTCAAAATACTGTAGATCATTTGGAATGTGTGTTTGATTATATGTTCTCTGTTTTAACAGTGTATACTGTATATAAAGCAGTGACCATGTAACCCTCTGTCCACTGTAGTACTTGCCAAATATACCTCTCAAGTTCCGTGCTATAGTTCTTGAACTGTGGTAATGTGTTAAAACCTCTCATTAACTGAAAGTAATGAAAATAATCTTTATTAGGTTTAAATAATCATCCAAATACTTCAGGCATGCCTCAGCTACAACTATGGAGACAATTGAATTTCAACAGCTGACAAACTTGTAAGTGGTGAGAAATTGATACAGCGATGTATGGAGAGGATTAGAGATGAGAGAAGCTGGCTAATAATCAAGTTGTCACACGTTAGGCTAAATAGTTGAATTATTTAACACTGTAACCTATAACCTAAGAAAGGGTCTGGAAGAGAGGTCCATACAGAACTGGTGATAAGGCAAGGCCAATGTTGACTGCCTAATGATGGTCAAATGATGACACCCTAGGGAGAGGAACTGGAGTCAGTAAAGTGGGTTCTGTTCTGTTTCCACAATAGGACCGCCACTTAGTTGGCTGACCCATATCTAATGATGCTATGACTGTATAATAGGCTATAGTCTAACCTGACACCTCCATCAGCATGACATGGCCCAAAGATTCTATTCCCAGTGCATTTGTTCTGCATATGAAATAATCACCAATGTGCATGTAAAATACACAGTGACCAAAGAGAAAGTTTTTGGTCTTTCAGTCTGTCCTCCCACGCTCATTGTTATTGTGAACTTTAGGCCACACTGAGCAAGAATATGACACCAGTCAATTCCCTGCAAGTCTACAAACCTCATGATTTGTCAATGCTTGTGGTTACCCTACTGTGTTCCTTCTTAGGTTTACATTTGGCAGTGGATTTTTGAACTCTACACTTACAGTCATCTCTTCATATCAACCTAGAAAAGCTGTTGAATATGTAACCCAGAGCTTGGATTCCACACACATTTAAATGTGGCGCAGGGGAAATCCAGATTTGTTTGACTATTGAGTACAAGCTTTGGCTCAAAAGGTTATGTTGTCCTGTCTTTTAACAGAGGCAACGGGCAATCCCCCCTCAAATGAACAAATGCCAAGACTGAAAACAAATTCTATAGTGTACTGGTTGAAATGTCCCCTTGAATGGAGTTCACTTAAAGCTTTTAACATGAATACCTAAAACCCCAAACCCCAGAGACACGAGATGGGGTTGCTCCAAAACCAAAGGGGCCTCAACTAATAAAGACAAGTGTCTTCACAAGCCACTGTTGACATCCAACTGTTTTAGATGAACTTACAAGGAAATGTGTGGTTCCTTTCAAAGCAATGAAATGCCTGGAATGTGTTGATCCAAATGGTCTTGCTCCAAGTTAATGAGAAATGATCACAAACACCCCCCTTTACTGTGGTTCATCTGTACTGGAGTGAGAGAGTTGACTAGAAATCAAATTATACTATAAACATGCCCTCGTTTTCTCCAGGAAAACGCTTTGGACATCTCATGATAGAAACAGCCTAGTAATACTAACAAGGGTCTTGTTCTGTAGTCTAATGAACATCTCTCCTGCAATCGCAGTTTTCTATAATAACAACCTTTCATTGTCATGTGCCAAATAATTCTGACTGAATGTCTATGTCGAAGGAATACATTTGTCTTTCCAGATTAGAGGTGCTGTGTTAAACAGTCCTATTCATATACTTGTATGGCAGTCTGTGTCTCCAGTCAGAGTTCTTTCTACTTTACTGTACTATATGAGCCAACCACACACCTGCTGCTTCCACTACAGAGGTGCCTCCTTCCTGTTTTACATTAGGAATGTGTTAGACTGCATGTTTAGAGCTCTAATGGAGCACGCTCCTAACAAGACAAGAGGAGACCTCCTACCTGTGTGTTCCCCTGTAAATACCTCAACACGTAATAAGACCTTCCAAAGCTAAAGCCACGTCGCTACTCCCCAATTCTCCAAGAGGACTCCTCAGATTTCTCAGCCTCTTCAAAGCCCCTTAATAGTCTTATTTCATGCAATGTTGACAAAAGTTAGTATTCACATGTTATCCTTTCAATAGGGCTCAAATAAGATATTTTTAAAAAGCCCAAAAGCAAATGTGTGGCTGCTGAAAATGGAGAGCTTTTGAAAAGGGTGGATGTTCCACATCATTCTCACTGGATCCTGAGAGGTACTGGTCTTAAAAGCAAGCTGTCTGCACATTTGTGTGCAACCGGTGCACTTTCAAGTCTCCTACATAATATATTATATTCCTCCACAGCAGGCAGTATTCTGAAGTCTAATACAGCATCAACAGAGAATAATCAAAAGCCACTTTACCTTTCATGGTGATTCTTCAGGCAGCTTTGGTGAGGATGTGAAGAAGTTGTTGCCCGGACAACAGCCTCTGACTGTCCTAGTCTCTCTTCTCTGCAGTAAAATCTCCTCCTGGACAAGTAACGGAAGAACTGTGTCTAATTTACATGTACAATGTAGACAGTCATCCATAGGACTTACTTGTTAATTTACAACTGCTATATATCCAGCCAGACTTTTCTCTAAACAACTAGAGTAGGAATTCTTCAGGCATGGGCTCTCTCTCTTACCAGCAACTTCTCACTTGAACTGCAGCTCACATACATAAAACAGTCTAGCTCTATTAGTGCATGGAGACTACCTGGCTACATGCTACAGTTAGTCTGCTTAAAGGCAGCTGCTCCTCCTGCCTCTCTCCCTCAGAGCCAGAAGAAACTAATACCTTGGACAGTAACCATCTGCAGCTTGGGGAAACATGACTAGGAGAGAGGGAGTGACGGAGAGAGGGAGGGAGAGAGATGGAAGGGGGACTGTGAGAGGGGAAGAAGAGGGAGGGGAGGAGGGTGCACAGAAAGTCCGTTCTGCAGCTCAAGCTAATTGCTAACAAATGTTTTAACATGGAGGAATGGGCACCTTTACTGCCTATGGCCTCCCTCCGCTGTTTAAAATGAAATACTTTTCTCCATGTCTGACATGTCAGGGGTAATTAATGTCCAGAAGAAAAGAGGCAAACCTCAAGTCATTTCAGAAACCATGTCATTGAATGGTTATAGACCACTTTAGAAGACAAACATCAGCTTAATTTACTTATAATACAATGTATCCATCGATTTGCCATGGAGTGAGATGATCTGTCAGTAGACGTATAACAGCACATTGGATTTTCAACCCAGCCTTACTTACTTACATCCAATACAAACCCTTACCTTTTATCCTGATTATAAGGGAGGAAAGTACATTTGCTAAAATTAAATCACCAACAGTCTTCATTGATCATTGTGCAGGGACATTGCATATTATTTTGGAATTGAAATGGAATAGTTTCTCAGTATGCAGTTTCCTAATTAATAACACATACCATCTAATTACCCTCCATATGGGTGCATTATTAGCTAATTAATAACACATACCATCTAATTACCCTCCATATGGGTGCATTATTAACTCATTAATAACACATACCATCTAATTACCCTCCATATGGGTGCATTATTAGCTAATTAATAACAAATACCATCTAATTACCATCCATATGGGTGCATTATTAGCCATGGGACATGCAATGCCAACTATTGTATCAATTATTCCCAACATTGATATCATGATGCTATAATGTTAGCAGGATGCTATAATGTTAACTCTCACCAGACCAGAGGAAGAGCAGATGCTTCTCTGTGAACCATATGGGCAGTAGTCACATCAACAGTCACCAAGATACGGATGACTGAGGAAGTACAGAGAGGATCTGGACAGGGCAGGAGGAAGTTATCCCTTCACTGAACAATTTTAAGATTATTACTCTAGCTAAATGAGCAAATTTTTCTCTATCCTTTAAGTGAACCTTTTACTTGGCTCCTTCTCTCCTAGTACCTCAGGGCCCATACAGAGTCAATTATCTAGTTGCTCTAATGGAGTCCATCTATACGTTCCAACAGAAACCCTTTCATTGCTTTTGTCCACTTTGGTCCATTCTCAACATATTTTTGTGATTGTTTTAGTTTTATTCTGCTCTACTGATGTTTTTCAATATGCAGTGACTGTACAAAATGTTGTGACCTTGGATGGGAATCCTACCAGCCAGTAAATCAATGGATGGATAAGCATTGCAAGATGCTCAAATAATCCTTAGTTTGGAAAAGTTTCTGAAAGCAATTTGTTTCTTAAGAAATGGATTCCAGGTTGATTTGATAAAGCTCCATCTTTAGAACATGAGCTGAAGGAGATTTCAGAAAGAGAAAGTGTGCGTGAGCGACAGAGACAGTTGCATGATGAAAGACAACAGACATGTGTTTTTCCTTCAATCGCATAAGCACACGGTAAGAGGTTGTCCTTTCCCCGCTGTGAAATGGCCTTTTGGCTTGGAGAGCGGACATAATATCATAATCACTAGGATAATCTAACAATATGCATGATATTAGCCCCTATGCAAACAGCTTCAATCAGCATTCATTTAAACACTTTCATCAGGTTATTTATCAATTTAAATAGAACATCCCCTCTGTAGTTGAGATTAATAAACCAATGTGTTTTAAATGTTATTGCATTACTGTTACTGGGGCAGCCATTTTGTAAATAGCCTACCTTCCAGTTTCATGAGTTTATTATGAGAGGCCCTTTGTTTCAATCCATAACAGATTAAATCAACATAAAACTGCTATCAAATAAATTGCCTGGCCACTGATTAATGGGAAGTTCATGACTGGTTTGATTTGTCAGTGATGCAGAGAGAGGCCATATTGGCTAGAGTTTAGAGGCCTCTATTTTTAACACATTTGTGTATACTTACATACAGATGTTGAGGCCTGAATGTTTCTAATAGCAGCTGTAATTCAGCTGTTTGGAAGGATATCTATTAACCCTATCAGTCCCGAGACCCCAGCAAAAATCTGCTTTTCATTTATTTATCAGACTTTCATTTATATTTGCAGCCCTTATATTTAGCCTCACAATAAAGTGTTTTACCATTTTATTTTCAGGACAACAAGTAGAACACTAAACAATTTGACATAAACAGTTGCATTCATGAGTTTTATTGGCAATAAGGACTACCAAAGCAAAATCCTGTTAAAAATGAATTTATGTGAATGATGTATGTACAGAAATTGTTTGCTCACTGGGAAATTAATATCCAACTAGTCAGTGACAACTGTGTGGAGTTTGTGACTGCAACATTGTGAGCTTATTACAGTATTATAGACACTATGTCCTGGGGTTTCCTATGATCTTCTACGTAAGAGAACCCCTTACCTGCTAACGACTCTTTTGAGCATCATATAGCAAAACATGTTACATGTGCGTGTGCGTGAGGTTTGTAGCTCCAACCATTCGGACTTCGGGATCCGCCCTTGTATCACAAACACCTCTCTAGCTCAGCCCCCTGTTAATCACACAGACTAATGGTTGGTATCTACGGATGCAGAAGAAATACACAAAGTCAAAAACGCGCAGGCGTCACGGTGGGACTGTAGTAGTTAATGATGTGTCTAAAGGTCAGAACGCTATCACCTTTAGGTTTAAGACCAATTACTGAAGTTATGTAATGTAAACTCCCGAGTGGCGCAGAGGTCTAAGGCACTGCATCACAGTGCTTGAAACGTCACTACAGACATCCTGGTTCAAATCCAGGCTGTATCACAATCGGCCGTGATTGGCCCAGCATCGTCCGTGTTTGGCCGGTGTAGGCCGTCATTGTAAATAACAATAAAGGTTATAAAAAATACACTATGGAGGGAACTGTAAATGTGGGACATTGACTTCCAATGATGTGATGTTATGCAGTAGTACTGTAGGATACATTACAAAAGCAGTAGCTGGTAACACAATATTGAGCTAAACTGAGGACATGTGGATCTAAAGATTAAGCGTGAATATCAAGTTAGAGTTGTGATGTATGAAAGGCGCATAATTACTTCAAGACGGACACTTTGAACTCAATGCCAAACTTCAGAGACTGCCGAAACAAATGGCCCATGCAGTCAATTTTAATGGGGCAACATGAGGGACTAGGCTATAACCCACATTGATTTAAATGCCCTGGCAGATAAAACACAACAGCGAGAGAAACAGACGTCAATTTAACGTCTATTCCATGTTGGTTCAACATCATTTCATTAAAATGACGTGGAAACAACGTTGATTCAACAAGTGTGTGCCCAGTGGGTTTCATCTTCTAAAACGTAACACCATGCCATAAGAACCTATGCCAAGGGCATTATTCAAGTTTGTTTATATATTATCTCACTTCTATGCTTAAAACTGTTGTGTCAAGTTCATACCCACATTCAAAATATAAAAGAATCTATATAAAACTAGACCAATTGAGGTCTTGTTGCTAGGACACTCCAGCTGTAATGTCCTAGACAACTGAACTTTTACCTTTCCTCTTATTTGAAACCACAAATCAGCCCTTGGAGACTGCCGACACAGTGCCAAAGTATGAGTTTGTACAGTGCCTTCGGAAAGTATTCAGACCACTTCACTTTTTCCACATTTTGTTATGTTACAGCCTTATTCTAAAATTGATTCAATAAAAAAAAAATCTCATCAATATACACACATTAACCCATATTGACGTTGCAAAAACAGGTTTAGACATTTTTGCTAATTAAAAAAAATACAATAAAATGAAATCACATTTACATAACTATTCAGACCCTATACTTAGTACTTTGTTGAAGCACCTTTGGCAGCGATTACAGCATTGAGTCTTGGGTATAACGCTACAAGCTTGGCACACCTGTATTTGGGGAGTTTCTCCTATTCTTCTCTGCAGATCCTCTCAAGCTCTGTCAGGTTGGATGGGGAGCGTCGCTGCACAGCTATTTTCAGGTCTCTCCAGAGATGTTCGGTCGGGTTCAAGTCCGGGCTCTGGTTGGGCCACTCAAGGACATTCAGAGACTTGACCTGAAGCCACTCCTGTGTTGTCTTGGCTGTGTCCTTAGGGTTGTTGTCCTGCTGGAAGGTGAACCTTCGCTCCAGTCTGAGGTCCTGAGCACTCTGGAACAGGTTTTCATCAAGGATCTCTCTGTACTTTGCTCTGTCCATCTTTGCCTTGATCCTGAATAGTCTCCCAGTCTCTGCCGCAGAAAAACATCCCCACAGCATGATGCTGCCACCACCATGCTTCACCGTAGGGATGGTGGCAGGTTTCCTCCAGACGTGATGCTTGACATTCAGGCCAAGAGAATCTTGTTTCTCATGGTCTAAGATTCTTTAGGTGGCTTTTGGCAAACTCCAAGCAGGCTGTGTCTTTTACTGAAGAGTGGCTTCCGTCTGACCACTCTACCATAAAGGCATGATTGGTGAAGTGCTGCAGAGACGGTTGTCCTTCTGGAAGGTTATCCCATTTCCACAGAGGAACTCTAGAGCTCTGTCAGTGTGACTATCGGGTTCTTGGTCACCTCCCTGACCAAGGACCTTCTCCCCCGATTGCTCAGTTTGGCCTGGCGGCCAGCTCTAGGAAGTGTCTTGGTGGTTCCAAACCTCTTCCATTTAAGAATGATGGAGGCCACTGTGTTCATCGGGACCTTCAATGCTGCAGACATTTTTTGGTACCCTTCCCCCAGATCTGTGCCTCGACACAATCCTGTCTCGGAGCTCTACAGACAATTTCAACAACCTCATGGCTTGGTTTTTTCTCTGACATGCACTGTCAACTGTGGGACCTTACATAGAGAGGTGTGTGCCTTTCCAAATCATGTCCAATCAATTGAATTTACCACAGGTGGACTCCAATCAAGTTGTAGAAACATCTCAAGGATTATCAATGGAAACAGGATACATTTGAGATCAATTTCGAGTCTCATTGCAAACGGTCTGAGTACTTATGTAAATAAGGTGTTACTGTTTTTTATTTTTAATACATTTTCAAACATTTCTAAAAACCTGTCTTTGCTTTGTCATTATGGAGTATTGTGTGTAGATTTCTGAATTATTTTGTATTTATTAAATCAATTTTAGAATAAGGCTGTAACGTAACAAAATGTGGAAAAGTCAAGGGGTCTGAATACTTTCCGAAGGCACAGTAAATATCATCCTAGCAGTTATTCAACATTAGGGCCCAGAACTTGTTATTCTCTGTGTGTTTTGGATGGGATGCAGCCAGGAATCTAGTTTTGCCTTTTCTTCCTTTAGATCATTTCAATTCTGAATGAGCTTATGTCATGATCATGCGTCACAGGAAAAAATAAAGCATAGTCATAACTGCAGACATCTGGTCACTGGCCTGACCGTAGAGCTCAGCTTGGCAACAGAACAATTAGGGCATGAAGTAACAGATTTAAATCTGCAGGGCTCATTAACAAACCCTTTTATAACCTTCCAGAAGCAGCAGGTTCCCAATCGGAACACAACATTCCCGTAAATACCTGTGTTTGGCCGAGCATTTGTGTGAGCCTGGAGCCTGGGACTGTTGTGTTTGAACCAAGTGTGGGGATATGCTTTGAAATAGAGCTACAGGGTGTTACAGTAAATGTGTGCACTTGTTTGGCTGATGCCAATATGATTTGAATGGGACTCATTTTGCACCTTTTGTGTGTGTATACTGATGCACCCAAGTTAATCAGTCGTTCAGCCCTGAGTCATGGGGATGAGTGATAATATAAAGAGCAATCATCTTTAAAGTACCCTCCCCCACCCTTGTTTACTGACCCACACAGCACACACAATCCTCCTTCTATTTGGTTTGTCTCCCAACAGCCATGCAGAGAGAAGCTAGAGGGGGTTAGTGACACACAGTGCAACACTGCCCACTCCTGGCTGTTTCATGGCTCAGCTCCGAGCTATGACCGGAAATTACACAACTTCTGGAAAAGTCCAAAGCCACAGGGCATTATATGGGAGTGAATCACAGTGCCAACATCACCGCTAGGTCATGTATAAATACCTAGCAGCGGACAGCCCCACTGCGCTTCATCCACTCTGAAGAGGCAAGATCCACAGGGAGGTGAGTGGTCCTCTGTTGCCTGTGAGAAAAATTGTGTCTCGTGTTTCAGAGTACCAGCCCTGTGTGCAGATACCTTTTGCTGCATATTAAGATAGGGTTATCGTTGGAATGCTTGATTGCTCTTACCATTTCTACCTGGGGATCAAGCCTTTATTGTACCATAGGTTGTTTATTATTATCAACTCTTGACCTTGCAGAAATGTTGCACAGTGATGGGACTGTATTTCCTGATTCTTACTCATGGATGACCTCTAGTATCAACACTGCTATTTCTGCCTGGGAATGACCCAGATACTAAGAATATCAAAACATTTTAAGGTTGCAAGCTTTATTCAACACATTTGCTATAAAGAGTGTATACATTTTGATAATTTAGTTCAACATCTTTTGCTCAAAGGCACAAATTCACTCTGAGTTATGGAGAGTTGTTATTGAGTTGATATTCTAGCTGCGCAGGGCAAGTTTGAGTGAGATGGACAGAGTAGACAGTAATCAAGTCTGGACGCTGCAGTTCTCTGACCCCATGTTTTTCCCTATTAGGAGGGTATTAAAATGTGCAAATCCCTTCTAATACAGGACTCAGTCCATCTGCGTGATGGATCAGAATTCTGTGTTCTACTTCGGAGTTCTATAAATAGAGTTCTGTTTTGTCCTGCAAGTACTTTTGGAGCAATTTATGAGTAGGAAGTTGTTAACTATTGTTATTGACTTGTTTTTCTCCCATTATTATTGTATTTTAGAACAACGTCCATTTTCTAGGGTTTGCAGGCTGACTAAACAATCTGTCCCAGATCCATTTGTTAGAGGCAGCCCTCTCCCACTCCATGGGAGAAGCTTCAGTAAAGACCCTCTGGAGAGGTCATGCAGCTGTCTCAGTGGTCCTCAGAGAGGAATCTCAAGTGTCTCTGCAGACACCAGCTGGAATCAGCAATATTATTAGAATAAAGAATTCAGAGGGACTTCATGGTTCTTACATAACCAAGCTAGGTGTTTTAGTTTGGCAAAGACTCATCCTCTCTAAGTGATTTCTTATTCTATATCAGTGGCGCAATGGTCTAAGGCACTGCAGTCCCTGGATTGAATCCAGGCTGTATCACATCTGGCCATGATTGGGAGTCCCATAGGGTGGCGCACAATTGGCCCAGCATCGTCCAGGTTTGGCCGGGATAGGCCGCCATTAAATAAGAATCTGTTCTTAACTGACTTGCCTGGTAAAAATAAAGGTTAAATAAAATAATAAATGCTGTTTGGAGTCTGATCATATGTGATGATGCCTCATTTGAGGCATCCTTTATCCAGCCAGACCAGTATAATGTGTAATTCTACAGTCCTCTGACTGAAAATGTCAATAATATTTTCCATCATTTCATCCACCCAGACCTGTAAAACAAAAAAAGGCTACTAACAGTCATGTGACTGAACATGTCAACATTATGACCTCCTTCAATGATGACATTTCCATTGAATATCTGGTGCCAAAATTGGAAGGATGTCATTTTTTTTCCAAATGAAGACTACTTTTTTTGTTTCTCAATGATTCAGTGTTTTCTTGTATATTGCACAGTGAGTGTTAAATACACTAGGGATTATAGGGCTGCCTGGAATATTCACAGAGATTAGTGGAGAAGGATTTGTGTTTGTTTCTGTTTACTCCAACAGGAGGAAAGTACAAATGTTTATCTGTCAGATAAATGTCTCCTAATCCTCACATTGTATCCATATCTACAGGGCTCTAGGAGTCTAATGTCTATACTTATATTAACAAAATTAGAAAAGTATCAAATGTGACAAATGTATATGATGTAATGCAGATTAAACACACTGCATCCTTTGGATAAAATTTGCTAACGTCAGAACGTTCTCCCCAATTTCGTGGTATCCAATTAGTACTGTTACTGTCTTGTCTCATCACTGCAACTCCCGTACGGACTCGGGAGAGGCGAAGGTCGAGAGCCATGCGTCCTCCGAAACACGACCCAACCAAGCCGCACTACTTCTTGACACAACGCACATCCAACCCGGAAGCCAGCCGCACCAATGTGTCGGAGGAAACACCGTACACCTAGCGACCTGGTCAGCGTGCACTGCGCCCGGCCTGCCACAGGAGTCGCTAGTGCGCGATGAGACAAGGATATCTCTTCCGTCCAAACCCTCCCTAACACCGGACGACACTGGGCCAATTGTGCGTCGCCCCATGAGCCTCCCGGTCGCGGCCGGCAGAGCCTGGGCTCAAACCCAGAATCTCTGGTGGCACCCGGGAGGCTGCCGTGTCACACTTAGGGTTGCAAAGGAAGGTATATTACTGGAAACTACCAGAAATGTGGTATCTTTTAAGTATTTTATGTAACCTATCATAAGACATCTAGTAGCCTTTTGGGTACTTCAGATTTTTACAGGAGTCTAATTATCTCTGTCCCTCTGTGTGACCTTATCACATGTAAAATATATAAAATAATTAAACAAGATGATACTCAAATAAAAAATGTAATGACAAAGCTGTAAAACATTACCATCAATGTAGTGAATACCATTGGTTTTTAATGAGGGTTTCAGCATGAAATATCCTTTATATTTTTTTTTACACACTTATTTATTTTACTACTTTGTTGTCCATGTTTTTTAATCAAATTGTGAAAAAAGTCAATAGTTGGAAGAGTTGCAACTATTGACTTGCCATTGTAGGTTAGATGCTTTTTTTCATTAGTCAGTCAATTTTCTCTTGAATCATATGTTGTATCTACTAGAAACTCATGGACAATATGGACACAGATGTAAAAACGTATACTATATATACATTTTTTGAAATTATTCAAGTATAAATTACCAAATTTACAATAGATTGCCATAGATTTTCTCTTAATTACCAAAATTACTGAAGATTCCGGTAACTTTGCAACCCTAGTCACACTATTATCATTGTTAGATGTGCAACATTACCCTCTAGTGGGTATAATCAACATCACAACAACACCAAGGTCAGACGAGAACTATGAGGTCATTTTGCAGTGCTTTTCATGAGGTGTAATCATTACATCCAAAATACCCTCAGCCCCAAGTAGCTTCCATAGACCCCCCCCCCCCCCCCCCCCATAAATGTATTCGATTTAGGTTTGCCAGTGATATTGTATCATGTCTGTTTTTCAGGTTTGTACTGCATCAGTAGCTGGATATATGAGAAAAAGTAATGATGAAAGTCTTTGGGTCAATAGTGGGCCTTGCCCTGCTCCTTGTCTCTGCTCAGTGTCTGCTGCCTCCATCCAAGGACGATCTAAGCCGTAAGTCATCTCAGAACTAAATATTTTTTTAAATACCGGTAAATTGTATGATGCGGGATGTTCTGTGATTATTGAGTCCATTGGAGTCACTTTGAAGATTTATTTTTAAGCAACGATTCTTATTGGCAGAGATTTCCCTCCTTGGAATGAAGTACCTGGACAAGCAGATAGAAAATGCTATCAGTGGGGTGAAGGAGATGAAGACAGTGATGGAGAGGTCTGGAGAGGACCATGAGAAGTTCCTGAGTGCCCTGGAGAAAACTACAAGGCAAAAAGAGGTAGTGTATTTGAGCATCATACTGTACATGTTGAGCTGTGGTCACTATATTGGCCCCCCAAAAAAGTCAGTGATCAACCTGTACATTTTGTATGCAATTTATCACCTTATACAGGTTCCTGGATGATTACAGTAGTTCCCAGCCACTGACCCTGTTGCTGTGCTTGTTTGTCAGGATGCTCTGAAGGCAGCTCAGGAGATGGAGACGAAGCTGAGTGAGGAGCAGGAGGTGTGTAATGGCACCATGCAGTCTCTGTGGGAGGAGTGCAAGCCCTGCCTGAAGAACACCTGTATCAAGTACTACTCCAGGACCTGCAGCAGTGGCGCTGGACTAGTCGGCAGACAGGTACCGCCTCAACTACACTACTCAACTATCATCAATCAATCTCCACATTGGTTTGCAATTGTAGCTCAAATATGTTTTGTGAGCAAGACTTACACAGGGACATGCAGTACAGCTGATCAATGTGCTTAAGCTATTGTTATACAATCCTTCCAAATAAAATAGGTTATTGTTGTACTAGCCGCTTTCTCCTGTTTTCTCTCAGCTGGAAGAGGTTCTGAACAGGACCTCTCCATTCTCCATCTGGATCAATGGGGAGAACATGGATGTTCTGGAGCGAGAGGACCAGGAGCAGAGCTGGAGGTTCCAGAACCTGGAGGAGCGCTACTCCAACGTGGCCGATGGGGTGGACAGCATCTTCATTGACAGCATGAGGGTGTTTGACCACATGCGCTCCCTCAACCCTCCCATGTTCCCCAGCCCCTACCGCATGCCCAGCATCTGGGGTCAGGGTGAGAGGGCCAATGAGAGAGCAGAGAGGGCAAAGGCGGGCGAGGTGCATTCCCGTGTGGTCAGGTCCCCTCTGAAGGACCCAGACTTCCATGGGTTCCACAACATGTTCGCTCCCATGATGGACATGGCCTGGAATATCTTTGGCTCCATGGGGCCTTTCATGGACGCAGATGCTAACTTTGACATCAACCCCTCAGAGGGTATGCCTCAGTCCTAATTAAACAACTGTTATTAGACCATAATATGATGTGAAGAGTCACATAAAATTACCTTTGGGTCTTTTTTTCCACAGAGGGGAGTGTGAATGAGGATGTTGTTGTGACAAAGCCTTCCGGTATGACCTGCAGAGAGATACGTCGCAATTCTGCTGGCTGCATTAAACTGCGAGGAGAGTGTGAAAAATGTGTAGCGATCCAGGATATTGGTAAAGCCCTTCAGATTTGTCTTTTCTCTTTTGCAACATTCACATAACCAAAGTGCTTCATAACTCAGAGGTCAGAACAGGTCTGAACAAAATCAAGCATGATTATCCTTGGCACTGACATCACAGGGAGTAGCATTCATCATGCAACATGCAATGGCTTGTACACCTACATTTTCAAGTCTCTATGATACCACAAAGCCATGCCTTGGCTGAGTCAAGTATAATAAGTTGCTATCACACCAGAAGTTGCTGACATAGGGACACCAGCAACCCTGTTAACTATATAGTTGTGTATTACATGAAGTGATGTTCTCTCGTCCAGACTGCTCTGGGAAGAAGCCTCTGACTGGTCCTCTGAAGGAGGAGCTGGAGCAGGCCCTGGCCATGGCTGAGAAGTTCACCCAGGAGTACAACAAGCAGCTGAGGAGGTTTGAGGAGCAGATGTCTAACACATCCAGCCTGCTAGACCTGTTCAGCAAGCAGTTTGGCTGGGTGTCTGCCCTGGCCAACAATACCGACACCAAGGATGGAATCTTCAAGATCGAAACAGTGAGACTCCATAGTCTGCATGGGGTTTCTATTACTAAAGTATCTTACATCGTACCAATTTCTTTCTATCATGGTATTATGAATAGACGCACAGTTGAAATCGGAAGTTTACATACACCTTAGCCAAATACATTTAAACTCAGTCTTTCACATTTCCTGACATTTAATCCTAGTAAACATTCCCTGTCTTAGGTCAGTTAGGATCAGCACTTTTATTTTAAGAATGTGAAATGTCAGAATAATATTAAGGAGAATGATTTATTTCAGCTTTAATTTCTTTCATCACATTCCCAGTGGGTCAGAAGTTAACATACACTCAATTAGTATTTGGTGGCATTGCCTTTAAATTGTTTAACTTGGGTCAAACGTTTCAGGTAGCCTTCCACAAGCTTCCCACAATAAGTTGGGTGAAATTTGGCCCATTCCTCCTGACAGAGCTGGTGTAACTGAGTCAGGTTTGTAGGCCTCCTTGCTCGCACACGCTTTTTCAGTTCTGCCCGCAAATTTTCTATAGGATTGAGGTCAGGGCTTTGTGATGGCCACTACAATACCTTGAATTTGTTGTCCTTAAGCCATTTTGCCACAACTTTGGAAGTATGCATAGGGTCATTGTCCATTTGGAAGACCCATAGATGATGCCATCTATTTTGTGAAGTGCACCAGTCCCTCCTGCAGCAAAGCACCCCCACAACATGATGCTGCCACCACCGTGCTTCACGGTTGGGATGGTGTTCTTCGGCTTGTAAGCATCCCCCTTTTTCCTCCAAACATAACGATGGTCATTATGGCCAAACAGTTCTATTTCATCAGACCAGAGGACATTTCTCCAAAAAGTACAATCTTTATTCCCATGTGCAGTTGCAAACCATAGTCGCTTTTTTATGGTGGTTTTGAAGCAGTGGCTTCTTCCTTGCTGAGCGGCCTTTCAGGCTATGTCGATATAGGATTCATTTTACTGTGGATAGAGATACTTTTGTACCTGTTTCTTCCAGCATCTTCACAAGGTCCTTTACTGTTGTTCTGGGATTGATTTGCACTTCTCCGCACCAAAGTACGTTCAGCTCTAGGAGACAGAACGCGTCTCCTTCCTGAGCAGTATGACGGCTGCGTGGTCCCATGGTGTTAATACTTGCGTACTATTGTTTGTACAGATGAACGTGGTACCTTCAGGTGTTTGGAAATTGCTCCCATGAATGAACCAGACTTCTGGAGGTCTGCAAGTTCTTTTCTGAGGTCTTGGCTCTATTCTTTTGATTTTCCCATGATGTCAAGCAAAGAGGCACTGAGTTTGAAGGTAGGCCTTGAAATACATCCACAGGTACACCTCCAATTCACTCAAATGATGTCAATTAGCCTATCAGAAGCTTCTAAAGCCATGACATAATTTTCTGGAATTTTCCAAGCTGTTTAAAGGCACAGTCAACTTAGTGTATGTAAATGTATGACCCACTGGAATTGTGATACAGTGAATTATAAGTGAAATAATCTGTCTGTAAACAATTGTTGGAAAAATGACTTGTGTCATGCACAAAGTAGATGTCCTAACCGACTTGCCAAAACTATAGTTTGTTAACAAGAAATTTGTGGAGTGGTTGAAAAACGAGTTTTAATGACTCCAACCTAAGTGTATGTAAACTTCTGACTTCAACTGTATGTTGAAATGTCTTAATCTCCTCCAAGGTCATGTCCAAGGACACGGAGGACCCTGAGAAACCAGGGGACACCAACGTGTCTGTGCAGCTGTTTAACACCCCCGCCATGACCTTCAGTGTGCCTGGAGACATTACCTGGAACGACCCGAAGTTCTCAGAGGTGGTGGCACAGGAGGCCCTTGACCGCTACAAACAGACAACAGTGTAAGTGCTGCTCTGTTACTGGACAAATCATATTGTAAATCAAACCAGGCTTTATTTTTTATTGTTCAACTGCACCATGTGACAATGACAAGAAATGTATTTTAACTTACTTTATTCCCTTTCCAGAGTGGTGAAGTAGACATCTGAGGGCACCAATGTTCAGGATGATTTCACAAGTCAACTATAAGAGAAGAGAATAGAAGTGAAACCTACGTCCTCGTCATTGTTGATATTACAAGTTATTGTATTCCTATATGTTGTGTAACTAGAGTTCATCCTGCTATAAAAAACCTAACTAGAAATGGTGCACCAAGTCCTGTTGTCTTGAGAAAGAAAAATATAGTACTAATGTTACCCTTTGAGTAAAACTTGTTCACTGCTCCTTCTTTCAAGTGAATTGCAACTTTTTATTTTGTACTTTGTGCTCTTCTGTCTGCATCATTTCCAATCCCCCATATTTTTTTGTAAATATATATACACACACACAGTACTAGTCAAAAGTTAGGACACGCCTACTCATTCAAGGTTTCTTTTTCTTTTTACTATTTCCTACATTCACTGTAGAATAATAGTGAAGACATCAAAACTATGAAATAACACATAGGGAATCATGTAGTAAAAAAAAAAATAGCCAACCTTTGCCTTGACATATTTTCCTCTATTATTTTCCCCTAACCCTACCACCCCTCTCCTAATTGGAGTAAACTAATGGACACCACTTAGGCGTCTACTTCCAGCTTATACACTACATATATTTTGCTTGAGAAATGTTACATCAGGGGAGAAGTTATCTTGTACGTCAGACTGGAATGCATAAATTGATAAAGTGTTAAAAATGTAGCAATATACACATTTGTAAGTTCTTCCTTGAGTCAAATCAGCAATAAAAAAAAATGAGACCTGGAAAAAGGCAGTTAAAATATTGTGCAGTTTTTATTTTGTGTAAAAATCACACAGCTGCTAGTTCATTCTGCAGAGATACATCCATGCAGTTAAACATCTATGATCACACAGCCATAATATAAGCAATTAAATAGAATATTTGCTGTTAGTCAGCAATTAATGCAAATGTACATATGAGATCAAAAGGTGTGTATCATATACAACATACCCCTTATACAGTACATCAACCTGAACAGCAGGGAAAAGAAGGCTCAACTTGGTTCAATACAGGGAGAATAGATTACAGTGGAAACCTGAACGCCAGGAGTAAGGCTTTTGAAGACAGGTTAAGAAAACTCAAGAAGCTCCAGAAAAACAGAAATAGACAGTTATACAAGGTGTAGGTACCAACACAAATGTCAGACTAGGTAAGATACCGCATACAGGTAGAAATCAAGTGGTTTGTATTTAAGCACTGTCTTCATACTAGATAAGAGCATGAACAACATGCGGGGGGGACAAAAAAAATGAATGGGGAAAAGTGCAGTTGTTTCATTCTGGTCTCGCTTCCGTAGTTGGTTATCATATCTCACAGGGAACCTTGTGTTTGGGGCAGGACTGATTCAATTTATGTACCTTGAGAGGCACAGGCAGCGTCAGCATGAGCAACTACAGAGCCAGGAGCAAAAACAAAAAGGTGGTCTGTCATCTGGGGGTCAATCACTTCACATAGTAACACAGCTCATTTTGTTACAGATTAAATTGCAGAAGACTAGTGGAAAAAATATACATACACACTCATTTCATCATGCCGTTTATGTAACCATTGCGTGCCCAAATAAATCCAAACACACACACACCATACATACAGCACACACACATGTATACAGAGACGCACACGGACAGAATAGCCCTCCACGTAGCGGGATGCTGTAATAAACTGGAACATTAATTCATTCCTGTCACATGATCAGTCCAAAGCGCTCCAGGATAGAGAGTCATCTCCTGTAGACTCCTCCCAATGCCTTCACTGGCATGATTATCTGTCCTCGACAGGTCCCAGGAGACCAGGCCCACACACAGCACAGGCAGACCCCAGAGTGCTCCTCTACTGGACACTTGTCATCATGGGGAAGAATGAGGGAGGGAACTCGGCCTTCAGTACACCATGACTCAAGTTCCAGTTCAGTGCCTGTCCGTCTGGCCTCGGGGCCTGTGATATAGTATAAGGGATTGATGTCCAGAATAATCTTTGCTATTTCTTTGATAAATAAAAGTGCCAATATTTGTAAAATTCCTATCCCAGCCCCTTTGGAAAGACTGTTCTCTGTCTGATGAGGGTGAGTCAGAGTGTGTTGTTGCGGACAGACCGACCGTCAGGCCGACCGGCGGTCAGTCCGTCAGTCAGACCGACCGTCTGTCCGACAGACCATCCGACAGACAGACAGACAGACTGACCATCCGACAGACAGACAGACGGTCGGTCAGTCCATCTGGTTCCCACAGAAGAGACAGCAGAATGCAGAGGGAATAGACAGTGGAGATAACATGTGCATCACACAAAAGGCCCCTTCAGGTCTCTCCTATCTTCTCTCATGGACTTGTCCTCCTCACACACACAGGTTACAAATGGGAAAATGGTCTGAGCTGTTCCAGTTGAACCTCCAAAGATATCCTCTCTTCTAGTAAGTCCTATGAATTAAAAACAACAAGATAAACAATCCTCAAATGAGGACTAAAGTTTAACCTTGCTAAAGGCTTGGATTTCGTGAAGATAACATTTTCCAAAACAAGCATCAGGTTCATTTTAGTAACAGAATAGCTAGCATGCATGCATGTATTATTGTAATCACTCCTATACCTTTAGCTGTTGCTGTAATTCACTGTTGAGTCTGGCCAAAACTGTGTTGGTTTCCTTGTTTCTTCTGATAGAGGCTTGAATTGCTTTTTTATCCTTACCAACAGACCTGTAAAAAGTATTCAAGAGAGTTTTAAGTTCGTGGCTGATGTTAACTACGAAATCTAATGTATAATCAACAACCACAGACCAGTCACTATTCAGATTTACTATCCACCCGATGTCACAGGAAGGCCAAAAAGATCCTCAAGGACAACAACCACCCGAGCCAGTGCCTGTTGACCCCGCTATCATCCAGAAGGCGAGGTCAGTACAGGTGCATCAAAGCTGGGACCGAGAGACTGAAAAACAGCTTCTATCTCAAGGCCATCAGACTGTTAAACAGCCATCACTAACATTGAGTGGCTGCTGCCAACATACTGACTCAACTCCAGACTCTTTAATAATGGAAAAAGTGATGTAATAAATGTATCACTAGCCACTTTAAACAATGCCACTTCATATAATGTTTACTACATTACTCATCTCATATGTATATACTGTACTCTATACCATCCACTGCATCTTGCCTATGCCGTTCTATACCATTACTCATTCATATATTTTTTTATGTTCATATTCTTATTCATTCCTTTACACTTGTGTGTATAAGGTAATTGTTGTGAAATTGTTAGGTTAGATTCCTCGTTGGATATTACTGCATTGTCGGAACTATAAGCACAAGCATTTCGCTACACTCGCATTAACATCTGCTAACCATGTGTATGTGACAAATACAATTTGAGATTCCTTTGAAACCCCTGTTCCTACCTGGGAATGGATGGCAGTGTAGCTAGAACAGTGGCTATGACGTTAGACTTCGGGGGGAGGGCCTCATCCTGTAGCTCGTCCTCGGATTTCAGTCTCCGGCGGACAGGTTTGGGTGGGGGGGCCATGATGGACCCTTTGGCCTGACAGGAAAAAAACAAACCCACTGTATAAATCATCCGAACAAATTAGGACATTTAGGCCCCCAGTATTGGCATCATGGTCTCAGTAAGTCCACTACTTACAGAGTTCACAGTAGCTGCAGCTCTCTCTTCCTGGTTGTCAGTCTTCACAGTTCTCAAAGGCCCAGCCCCTTCTGTAGACTTCTCTACCTGTGAACAGAGCACACAGTCTCAGTCTCTTTTCTTATAACAGAGCACAGCTGATAGAACAGGTTCTGTATTATACTGTATGTCTGACTCACTGGCAGACTCTCTGGGTGCTTCTCCCCGTCGTCACTAGGCTGATCTGAGGCAGCGAACGCCTGAAACTGACTGAAGTCAGCGAAGTTGGGCTGCTCTGGGATCTGCTGGGGCGAGGTAGTGGAGTGAGCTGCCAGGCCCTCATCCGAGCGATGCCCACTATGAGGACCAGAGGTCTGGAGACAAAGGGGATAGGATAGACAGAGTTCAGACTTAACACTGTATGTTGAAAACTGAACACAACCTTGAACTGGAGAGTACATGGTCAATGACTTTAAGTAGTCTGTGTAGAGTGAATAGAGCGTATGAACAAGAAAAGACAAAGTGAAGAGATTTCAGCATTTCAATGTGTATATTTCCTATAAAAAAAAGACTACCCAGAGGTGGCAACATCTCTTCTGCTATGAGATTGACTTTCTTCTGTCTGTATTGGCTTTCTACCTGTGTGGGTAGCGGTCTAGGAGGTATGGCTGGAGGACAGGCCACAACTCCAGATTGCTGTGGCCCTGTGGGGTGAGCGGCAAAGTTTCTGTTCATGTCTAGCGAGGAGGAGCGGGAGTGGGAGGCGTTGGGCCTGGGAGGGGGCGGTGGGGGGGCAGCCACCACCTTTAGACCTTCAGGAGAGGTCCCAGAATTAGACCTACAACCCAGACAACACAGCTAGTGAGCTTACTGTTCAAAAGCGCTTCAATAAACAAAGCATCTATTATCTCGAGACATTGAGACCAACTTACCTTTGTCTTGTTACAACACTTGTAATTGGGTCTTGATCTGAAGTATATGAATCTGAACTGCTATAACCATCACCTTTAGTAAAGAACATGAGTATTCTATGTTTAACCATTCCTCAAGGAAATGCAATATAATTATGGTCACATGACATTTTCTACAATAGATTTACCTACAAACTGCAATAGTCCTAAGTTCTTTATGATAATGGAACATCCCTTGACACTTACCAGAGTTAGCTGTTACAAACTTCATAGAGGTTTCTTCAGAGAGCTCAGGTGGTTTAGCCATCAGGGGACTGGTAGGATGTGTGTGGTCTGCAGGAATGAGAAAGAAAAACAGTAAATTCCATTAACAGTATATAAAAAAAAAAAAAGTTCTTAAAAGAAAAAGATAATGGGCATCCCTTCACCACTCCCAGTCAAATACGTGAGAGTTGCTAGTCGATGGAATCTCAAAAGTGAACACTGCTTTAGAGGACAGAGCTCAGTGTATGTTTAAGCGCTCTTATCATATGGGGAAACCATCTTACCACTTCCGGTTCTCTTCAGCTCCATCTCTTGCATATGGATCTTGCTTGGGGTCATGCGGATGGGAACAGGGTGGACAATAGCTGTATCCTGTAAGGACAAAGGTTTCTTGTTTGATCATTAGCTCACAATAATAATGCCTTAAGGAATCTTTCCATTCCCTTTCTGACTATAAAGAGAACTCTTTTCATACTGTCAGAACAGTTTATAAGGTTAGAAAAGGCTTATATGCGTGGCAATTATGCAGATTTAAGAAACCAGAAGATATATGGGAAAGATATTTCATACAGCTATAATTGATCAAATAGCCCGGACATTGACTTGCCTAGTTAAATAAAGGTAAAAATAAATAAATATATTGTAGAACCCACAATGTCATATTTTTAATATGGGACAGAAAGTTGAGTAAGTATCCAATAAGCTAAGCAAGCAAAATCACATTGACACCTCTGTTGTGGCAGATTCAGTAGAATTAAGTACATGCACTCTAAGAGAGAGATCAAGGGGCCAAGTGTTAATATTATCATTAATACAGAAACAGGCAAACTAGGTGATTGACTTACAGGGTCAGCTGGTGCAATGTTAGAATCAAATTGGGTCAGAGTTTGTGAGCTGGAGGAGCGTTCACTAAAAGTCTCCCACTGCTAGAGAGACAAGAGCAGAAATACATCAGCACCACAGGCATTTCAATGGATCATCACACACAGGATGATTCCAGACCCAGTTACAAACCCCACTGCTCTCCCAAAGGAGGGGTGATGAACTGCATTTATCATCACATATCATCCATTAGTAATAGTGAGGAGGGGATGGATATTGGCTAGAAACTGGTTAGTGATAACTAGCTAAACAGAAATGGAGAAAACTGACTTTGGGACAGATAAAGAATATCAACAATTGCAGCTTTCTGACAAAACATCTACAGTATGTAAATTAAGTAAGTATTAAGTGGTGTTTCTCAGAAATGGATAAGAAAGGTACTGAATCAGGAAAGTCCTGCAAAAGGATAGGTACTAACACCTCACAATGGAAAGGACCTTATCGATAATTTCATTGAGAAGTCATTTACAAAATGCTGGAAAGGTAAAAGTTCAATAATGTCCTTTTCTACAATGATAACATGGGGTGGTGCTGTGTCCAACCTCGTTGCCCTGGTTGAGATCAGGCCAGGTCTGGTTGAGTGAGGGCATGGGGGACTTGTTTGGGGTCACCTCCACGGGGGAGCCCGAGTAGCCGACGTCAGGGGCCTGGTCTGGAACCTCTAGAACATGGAACATTTATACCATCAGGATGACTGTTGCATTCAATCACGCTTATTTCTTTCCGTGTTTCATAAATCAACTGTCTACAGCAGATGGTCCCCGGGGCAGTTTTTGACAGATTCCAAATATATAGCAGTAGGAGAGTACGAGCTATTACCTGCGGAGTCATCCAAGTCAATAAGCTTTGGCATAAGACTCTCTGGCAGCTTTTCGGGAAGGTCATAGCCATTTTTCCTAGCAACAACCAGATGAAATGCAGCACAGAACTCATCCAGTGTCAACGCCCCGTCTTTATCAAAATCCGAAAGCTCCCTGTAATGCAAAGAATGTGAGAATATTTGTATTTTTTTTTAAACCCACTCA
The DNA here is from genome assembly GCF_016432855.1 of Salvelinus namaycush. NCBI lineage: Eukaryota > Metazoa > Chordata > Actinopteri > Salmoniformes > Salmonidae > Salvelinus > Salvelinus namaycush. The sequence continues at coordinate 19,381,144 of NC_052335.1, read as the reverse complement.
TGCATTGCAAACTGCTGGAATCCCTTGTGAATTCACTAACTGGTAGCCAAATTCATTAATTGAAGAGGAGTTACCTAAGGTTATATTTTCCATTCTTTGATATAGCTTCCTAGATTAAAACTGAAGCAGATAACTCATAATATAATGTCATCATTACATATGGGGAGCATCTCAACTAAAGCCAAAAGCACACCTTGTAATAACTTACCAAATGTGGGACAGTTCAAGAATAGGTAGCTTTGATTTAGTGAAAAACTCTTTTGCGGCAGAACCTGAAATATAGACAAAAGAAAAAAGTCAGTTAGTGACAGGCCAATCATTGTAGTGTAACAGCCAGAGTCCATGTAACCTTTAAATGGGAACAAGTGTAAAAGGTGGTCCCAAACTAGGGTTGCAAAATGTCCTTAAATTCCCTGGTTTGCCAGAAATCCTGGTTGAAGATTCCTGATGTTCTGCTCATTCCAAGAATCCTCCAACGAGGCTTAATGGAACCCCTGGACATTTTTGGAAAGTTACAACCCTATTCCAGACAAAGATCACTCTACCAGGAATGAAACCGTTGAGGTCAGGCTGGATGGTCTTGAACTGATTGATGTAATACTGTCTCTGCTCGTCCGTGATTTTCCAGGGGTCGTCATAACCGCTACTGGACTGTCTTTGGATTTCATTGGCTGTAGCAACAGACGCAACCGTTCGTATGGAAGAGTTCTCCTAAAGGCAGCCAAGTGAAACATTTAGAGGAAAATAACAGATTGAAACAATCCTTTGGAAGAGCTGTGATAGTACTAATAGGTAATGAATACACAGACTGTGAGACGATGGGAAATAAACAGAAGAGTATCAGAAGTGGATTTGCAAGTGTTTGTTTTCAAATATCTCAACCCACTTACAATGAATCTTTCTCATTTGGACACAGAACTGTCCCTGATTTATTGCAGTGAAATATGTATTTTTTATGAAGGGGAAACTGAAGCCATAAAAAAGAGCATATAGTGAAGTAGGCTAGACCAAGAAGTTAAGATAAAGCTCCATCTCTGCCTTTAAGTGAGAAAGATGACAGGTCCATGGAAGCATTTGCTGCACTACCTGGACCAGCGAGAGACGCATTGGTGGCATTTTGCTGGAGGAGGGGGGATAAGTATCTTTCAAACTGACCCAGCTTTCCTGAACGGGGGGAGGTGAGTGTGCAGACCACATCCCATCACCTGCCACCACAGGTCCTATGGAGAGAGGATAGTTACACAGCCTCAGACAGTGCTATTAGATTACACAAAGATCGTTCTAGCTACAGTAGAGAGCATACTCAAGAACTGTTGAAGGACTGGACTACAGAGACACAGTGCGGCAAAGAAGTATTTGCCCCCTTTCTGATTGTCTCTATTTTTGCATAATTTTGATACTGAATGTTATCAGACCTTCAACCAAAACCTAATATTAGATAAAGGGAACCTGAGTTTACCAATAACAAAATGTATATTTCTTTTATTTAATTAACAAAGTTCTGCAACACCTAATTCCCCTGTGTGAAAAAGTAATTTCCCCCTTAAACTCAGGGATATCTGTGGGTTTAAGCATGAAGTGCTCATTTCAAGTCCTGCCACAACATCTCAATTGGGATTAGGTCTGGACTTTGACTAGGCTATTCTAAAACTTCAAATTTGTTGCTTTTTAACCATTTTCATGTAGACTTTTTATTTTAATTATTCAACTAGGCAAGTCAGTTAAGAACAAATTCTTATTTACAATGACGGCCTACCAAAAGGCCTCCTCCGGGGACAGGGGCTGGGATTAAAAATAAGTTTGTAAGTCGCTCTGGATAAGAGCGTCTGCTAAATGACTTAAATGTAAATGTAAAAAAATAAAAATATAGGACAAAACACACATCACGACAAGAGAGACAACACAACGCTACATAAAGAGAGACCTAAGACAACAACATAGCAAGACAGCAACACAGAATGGTAGCAGCACAAAACATGGTACAAACACTGGGCACAGACAACAGCACAAAGGGCAAGAAGGTAGAGGTGTGTTTTGGATCATTGTCTTGCTACATGACCCAGTTGTGCTTCATTCTCCTGTAGAATTACCTGATAGAAGGAACCATGAATTCTGCTCTATTAAGGCAAGTCAGTCCAGGTCCTGAGGCAGCAAAGCATCCCCAAACCATCATACTACCACCACGCTTGACCGTTGGTATGAGGTTCTTACTGTGGAATGCAGGGTTTGGTTTTCACCAGACATAAAATGGGACCCATCTCATCCAAAAAGTTGACTCAAGTTTGCCAAAAAGCACCTGGATGATCATCAAGACTCTTGGAAGAGTGTTCTATGGACAGATGAGTCAAAAGTATAACTTTTTGGACGACTTTGCTCATGAAATAAGTACGTAATTTTTGTTATTTATTCACTCAGGTTCCCTTTATCTAATATTATGTGTTGGTTGAAGATCTAATAACATTTAGTATAAAAAAATATGCAAAAGTAGCTACAATTAGAAAAGGGGCAAATACTTTTTCACAGCATTGTCTGATAACATCATTGTCAGGAAACAAACCAGTTCTGTTTATTGGCTGAACCTCTCATTTATTTAAGACATGCAAAAGTTGCAAGATGGTGAACGTCAATAAGACGCATTATTGAACATCTCCAACTGAAACATTGCCAGATTGTCATCTTCGCAGAGGATACAGTTTGCAGAGTAGAGTGTGTACCTGATTGTGCTTCTCTGAAAGGTGTCCAGACAGCACCTGCCACCACCACAGGAGGTCTCTCTACGTTCCCCCCGCTGGCCTGCCGTTTGTGCTTTCTCCAGGCATGAGGCGAGGTGGGAGGGGACTGGTGGGGAGATACCACTGGGGATGTGGTGTCGGGCTGCAGAGGGGTAAATAACATTAGATAAAACGTATGTCTATCAAAGTTTGATCTGTCTCAGTTTCTTAAAAAAAGGATATAATACAAATTGGTTTGTATCAAATGCATTTCTCCACCAGAGATCTGATAAGACAAATGTTGATTTCCTTGCCTTTTCCAACATGTAGGCTATATCAAACTTTCATCACTATCAAAATAGCAGCTCTTATAGAGCATGATATCTAAACTACTTCTCCAGACGGGAAGAATTAGTATGACTGACCTGTGGTTCTACTGTGGGCACACAGGGCTGGATGACCTCGTGGGCAGACACCTTCTTGACCTGCCCTCGGCCCGGGGGTCGTGGAATCACACCCTGGTAAGGCCCCTGGTTCTCCAAGTCGGGGTACATGGCTGTGTGTCTGGCCTCCTGCTCATTTTTGGCCACAACAAAGCGAGGCAGAGGCAAGTCCTTGACTGTGGATGAAAAACACTGCTAGATAACAGCACTACCTCAAACCCCCTCCAGCTAGTTGTCTTGACAGTTGTTGTAGTCTAGCATGGCTTATCACAACAAAAGTGTTGATATTGAAAACCATTATTTAACTGCATTATTAACCAGATCAAGTCAAGTGTTACAAGATTGACAACGTATATATATCAAAGGTGCTTTGCAAAGCTTGATGTAGTCATATGACAATTCTAGTTGTTTTTCTTTGTTGAGTTAATGTGTGTGTTTTTATGTATTTTTGTAGTTTGTCAGGGTAATTGCTTGTTTGTGGGAGTGAATCTTTTGTTAGTTTTTTCTTGGTTTGTTTGCTTTTGTGTGTCCACCACACTGGGATAGTGGGCTAAAAGGGTGGGGTGTTCTCGGGGAGGTGTGGAGGGTAGTCTGGGGGACCATGAACCTTTACCTCCCACTTTCCTATTGTGGTTTGAAAAGAAAGACCAAACACAAGACAAAAAAAAGGTGGTGGGTAAAAAAGACGGGGGAAAAAACCTGATGTTCATGTTCTGAAGGGCAACTTGGAGTCTTTTCCTCCAATCTCACTGGCCCAGCTGCCTGTTTGGGTTCTGCAATTTCCTGTTGACTTAAGTCTCTATTCTTCTCTTGTATCTTAACCCTACAGGGATGCCTTTATTTCCTGCAAATGCTCACCAATGCTCTCTCTCTGATCCATCCATATATTTGCATCCTGTTGCTTATTAATAGACAGATATGAGACTTGGGTGAGTCTCCCAAGTGATGCACGTATCCTCCATGTTTTGACAGTATATTACACATTTAAGAAACAGCTCATCTCTAGGGAGCAAATTCAGTTCAATACCTAAACATACCTTATTTGTATTTTAGGCCTATGTGTTAGGGCTGTGACGATACCAGTATTGCAATATTTGGTCATTAATGATGTTTGTTTCCAACATTGTGTCTGTTTTCCTCAATAAGTTAAATCTGCTTCGTGTTTTGTTAAATTGCCACGATAATAACGAGTATCGCGATACTAGTATTGTCTCGGCCCTACTGTGTGTCCATTGATTCAAATGGGAAATGGGATACCTAGTCAATTGCACAACTGAATGCATTCAACCATAATGAGTTTTCCACATTTAACCTAACCCCTCTGAATCAGGGAAGAAGTTGGTAAGTGTAGGCTATCCTCATTCCATCTTTGAAGTTATGCAATCAGCTCTCCTGTTGCAACGTTTGAAGTCAAATAAATGCCATTGTATAGTCATGTGTTCTTTACTACTGTCCCTTCAATATCGGCAGGCTGATTTGAAATATAACCGGACCAAAGGCAAACAAAGATGTAAACATTGTCCGGTGCTATACCCTGCCTCATATTTTAGGGGTCCATTTCTAATAGTTGGAGAATTCTGGACATGTTTACTCACCAGAATTGAGGCTCTCTACCCGGAGAGGCAGTCCAGACTGGGCTACAGCGATGAGTTTCAGTGCAATGTAAAACTGGCTCCTTCCAAAATGGCCCAGGCGAGTGGCTCCACAGAGCTCTGTTATCTGAGACAACAAAATATTATCAATATCGGTCTGTAGAGCGATACAAACTCATACTGTTAATGCACTACTGTTTTGTGCCAAAATGTTTATAATGGGGAGAATGCTGCAGTCTCTCGCAGAGAAAGTTCCAAGGACGTTGCTTCCTAACACAGGAAGACAGCTGTTGCTTTGCGTGCTTACTGAGCAATGTGACTTGTGTCTGCACAAAACAGCCTGTAATGTCTAAAAGGAACATGCACTATCTGAATATGGAGAGGTGTACGCCTTTAGCATTGCAGTGCTATAGGGTAAGACCAACGTTGGTAAAAAATGATGCTACCAGTCTAGGCCTAGTGAGTCAGCATCATTTCAATGGGAAATAGTGGGTCAAACTGACAGACCCAGGAAACATTTCACATCTCAGATGTATGGATCATGTATAAAGCCTATACTTCCGTATACTAAACAACCATAGCAGAAACTATTAGTCTTGTGTTTCTGCAGGAGGAAGAAATCATGGCCCAAAAAAATAGCAAGTTAATTATGTACACCAGGACAAATGGCTTCGGAATTAGACTGAGTCGGTCAATAACTGACACTTCGAATGAAAGACAGTCCAGAAATCCTTCAACCGTGACAGTAATGTTGATGTCAGCCCAGAAATTGATAATAGCACAAATATACAAAGAAATAGGCAAGCTGAACAGAACTATGTTCAAGTAACTCAGTCTGTGCTACAACGCACATTCTATTGACTTCACATCTTGGATTTGATAAATCATTCAAATGAGCACTTTGACCTTTGGATAGGTCATTATCAAATTATTAAACGGTCACAATAAGGTGCAGCACTTTCGATTTGCCTGCTGGGGGGGCAAGGAGACCCCCAGATCAGATAAAACCTTCTACAACTGTGTGCCGTTTTCAAGGGATTGTAAAATAAATGTTAATTCCTAGGTTGTAATATCATCACCTCTTGAAGAGCATAGAATGACATTTCAGATTATTCCATGCAAAACAATTGCGCACAGTTAGCTCTAGCCAAATATGCACTCTTAAGGAAAAGGAGCCTACCGTTATTCCTTAAGGTCCAAGGAACTTATTTGCAGAGGTAGACTGGCTCTTGCAGCCCAAACAACCAAATTCTCCATCTAAAACATGAATCGATTCTCAATTGCCATACGTGTCTAGAAACATAAAGACCTTTACTTTCATATCACATCAAAAATGCTAAATATTCACTAACCCTATTAAAAAGGTGGGTATCAATTTAACCTTTTCTTTATTATTTCTGGCTGATATTAAAAGATACCGTACCGCAAGTGATGTGTATTAATGTTCAGCCCAAGCTTCTGGGTTCTTAACAAAACGCCCCAGTACAGAAGAGGCCTTCATCCAATGACTCTTATGTGTAATGTAATGTAATGGGAGTCGTGATCAGGAGCTAATTTAGCCCTATCAGAGTTATACAACAAGTAACTGCATGTTTATCATGATGAGTAAACATCAATTGATCATGTAATTTCAGATATGTTAGGGTAGTTTCACAATATCGGCCACCATCAATTGGATATTTGAGTGATATAAAATAAAAGTGAACTAGACCTGTCAAGTATGAGTGGTTTAGGTTAATTTCCCATCCTTTGTGGGCTCTGCATGTCAAGCAGAAGGGATGTATTTGCCAATGTACTGTTAGCTGATAATGTTTACTTGGCAAGCTACCGGTGGAAACTTTGTACACTTGACTAAACATAGTGGTAAGTAGAGCTAATGTACTTTTTTCTCCAATCAACGTAGGCCAACCTAGTGAAGTTGGCTATCATTATCACATTTTTAACATTGCTTTTAAGAGTGTTTAATCACTATTGGTGATGACAGACATGATAGGCTTCATTGATTGATGGACCATGACAAATTGGCTAGCTAGCTAGCTAGCTAATAACATGTTTGACTACACATTTAGCTACATACCAAATTGATAGGCTACCCTCACATATCTGAAAATACATGATCAATGGATGTTTACTGATCATGATTAAGCATGCAGTTACTTGCTGATTAACTTGGATGATAGAGCTAAACATTTGGAATAACTGGAAATGTGTATTTCTATGTTCTTCAAGAGGTGATGATATTAAAACCAAATAGTTATAACATTTATTTAACAATCCCTTGAAAATGACAGATAGTTGGGCTCCTGAGTGGCGCAGTGGTCTATGGCATTGCATCTCAGTGCTTGAGGTGTCACTACAGACATCCTGGTTCGAATCCAGGCTGTATCACAACTGGCCGTCCCATAGGGCGGCACACAATTGGCCAAGTGTCATCTGGGTTTGGCCGGTGTAGGCAGTCATTGGAAATAAGAATTTGTTCTTAACTGACTTGTCTAGTTAAAGGTAAAACAATTAATAAATATATATACACACAATTGTCGTTAATAGCGAAGGTGGGGGTCGCATCACTCCCCCAGCAGCCAAATCGAACGTATTATGATGTTTTATTGATAAACGACCTATATAATCAAGGTGATACAAATAAGATTGTGTCCGTTTAATATGGACAATATTATTGTAAACTTTGTATCCAGTCCAGCAAGCAACTAAGTATCAACTGCACAAGGAAGGAAGTGGGCTATCGACTGTTAGGTAGCTAATAATTCAAATGGTAAGACTATCAAGCAGAAAGATAGCTAGAAGAACATTGGAAATAAATATGGTGCTGAAAGAACATGTCTATTGACATCAGTTTGCCCATGTAGATAATGTAATGCTAGCAACTTGCTAACTTCCTCTGGGTAGCATAGTTGGTTAGCAGTTAGCAAAGTGAAAAGGGGCTTTGCAACTGGCTAACGTTAGTAGGTGTCTTGTCACGTTCACCAGTCAACAAGTACGCCACATACAACAAATCTCTATCACACTTCACAGATTGATACATTATCTAGCTTACCTGCAGGACAACCTCACTGGGTAGCTGGGCCGCCCGGAAAAGATCAAGAACTTTGCCGTTGGAAGCCACTTTCTTGGTGTTGTCCGTATCGCAATAAACGAACAAATCAGAGTAATACTTCTGCTCCACATCAGTTAACGTTAAACTTTCCATTATGGCATCAAAAGTACGCGATCAGCAGACTAATTTTGTTATCCTTGTGAGAACTGGACTCAACAAGGCGAGAGGAGCGACGTTGCTGGTCAGCTTTGCTAGTTTCTCAGCTTAGCTAAATACTACTGTAGTTAGCTAGCTATGGCAAGAAGGGTTTTGTTTTTTTATTTCACCTTTCTGAATGTCCTCAGAAACCAGCCTAGTAGCAATATTACGTGCCGACTAATTAGAACAATGATTTATTTCGGATAATTATTAATTTATCAATCAATAAAATGTGAGTAAATAATGACTGACGTTGCTACCAACGTTAGCTAAACAAGCTAGCTATAGGATATTAGCAGGTAGCTTAACTAACAACGCTAGCCTGAAGTCAGCAGTGCCAGTAGTCAACTTCCGAGACTGGACGTCGCTATTGAACAGTAAATCAAACGGAATTCGAGTTCTTACGGTTCTATTCCGTTGCCGTATGTTGTTTCAATCAATTTTGAATCTTTCTTAATTATGTTAGAAGTAAAGTTTCAGGGTCTTTTGGCTCTTTCCTCCATCAGCCAGAGCCGCCATTCCTATACCCCGTGATGTCATCGTACAGACGGTGAGAGTCAGCGCGTGTCTGCATGGCAGGGGGACTATCCGTGTCCCGGATGAAGGATGTCAACCATAGAAATATAATGAATAGAACGGATCTCCCCATTCAATTCAATGGCCTTTTGTCATTTGACAAAGTCCTTCCTTCGCCCTCTCTTCCCCGTACTCTCTTCTCCGTAACCCGGAAACCGATAAGTGTTGAGTTGTCGAGGAGTTGTTCCAATTCGTTTGTAGGCAAACGGAAGACGGTCCTCCCCTCCTCGACAGCCTCCTTTTGGTGAGGAAGCAGAAGTGTATCCTTCCTGAGTCCTTCTCAGAACAATTTTGAAATCTGCCACACCCCCTTTGAATCAGTTATTGTTTTATCGAAGGAATGCACGCAAAATGTGTTACTTATCCATAATTTATAAAATGTCTTGCACAACTAGCTACATTTGTTTTAATCACTTTATACATTTATTTGGGGTTTTCACCCTCTAAACTTAATTTCACTGACAATAAGTGTTGGAGAAGGAGAGTCTCATTTCATACAAGCAAATTTTCGTCCACTTTCCCCTCTCCTGGCTGCCTCTCCTTTTCTCAATTGGTTTACTTAATTCCTGCGTCCTCTCCGGTCTCCTTTTGAAAAGGGTCCAATGTAATCGAGGCAGCGAGGAGAGGGAAAGTGGACGAAAAATTAGAATGCATTTGGATTACTGTTACAGTGCTATTTGGGTTATTAATTGGATTTGTTGGGACATTTCTTAATTTCTTTCTTTTTACATTGTGTGTATTGTTTTCTATTGCTAGGTTTTACTACACTGTTGGAGCGAGAAACACAAACATTTCGCTGCACCTGCGATAATGTCTGCAAATCTGTGTACGCTACCTGTAAGGTTCTGCTTTTCTTTTCTTGGTCAACCTTGTGTTCTTTTTATTTGTGTTCTTGAACATAACCCTGTTTCTTTGTGTTCTGGAACTTAGCCCTGTCTTTCATTTTTGTTGATTGATTTCACCTGTGTTTGGTCTCATCAGTTCCCTATTTAGTTCAGTTCTTTCTGTTTGTATGATTGTGAGGTATTGGTTGTTTTTGACCATTGCCTGTGACCACGATTCCTGTCTTTTGCATCAGACCGTTGCCCTCAGTTCACCTCACTTGTATGGAAAGAATTCATGGAACGCCTGGGGGTCATGGTCAGTCTCCCCTCTGGGTACTGTCCTCAAGCTAATGGGCAGGTGGAGCAGGTTAATTAGGAAGTGGGCAGGTTCCTGAGGTATTACTGTCAGGACCGGTGGGAGAGTGGGTGGATTTTCTACCTTGGGCTGAGTACATGCAGAATTCCCTCCTCCACTAACCTCAGTCCTTTCCAGTGTGTGTTGGGGTATCAGCCGGCCCTGGCACCTTGGCATCCGAGCCAGACTGAGGCCCCTGCGGTGGAGGAGTGGTTTCGGCGTGCTGAGGAGACCTGGAACGCTGCGCACACTCGTCTCCAGTGGGCAGTGTGTTGGCACAAGAAACAGGCCGACCGCCACCGCAGTGAGGCGCCTGTTTTTTTCTCCAGGCGACTAGGTCTGACTCTCCACCTGTAACCTACCCCTCCGCCTGCCCTGCCGGAAGCTGAGTCTTTTTGGTTTGTGGGTCCGTTTAAAGTCCTGAGGAGAGTTAATGAAATAATGTACCATTTGCAACTCCCTGCTGATGTCTCTCCTCAGGCCAGTGGTGCCTGGTCCCCTCGCTGAGGCTGGACCCAGTGATGCCCTGCCTCCTCCTCTGGACATCGAGGGAGGACTGTCGTACTTGGTCAGTGAAGTTCTGGATTCGAGGCGTCAGGTCTCCAGTACCTCATCGACTGGGAGAGGTACGGCCCAGAGGAGTGGCGACGTGTTCCTGCGGTGGACATCCTGGACGCTTCGCTGACCAGGGATTTTCCCCATTGACTGACCCACACCTTGTCCCTGAGGCCGGTACTCAGGTCTGTCTTGTCTCATTACGCACAGCTGGTTCCCCCTGATTAGTGTGTGCCCTCTTCCCCATTGTGCTTTTTTTTTATTGTCCATTGGTGTTGAGTACCTGTGTTCTGTTGTATTGTGCACTTGTTATTACGGGTCTCGTTCTTTTTTTGTGTGTCTTTGTTTTGGGCTTCATCCCCGTTTTCATAACGTACTTTATTTTAAATGTAGGAATAAAACCCCTTAGGCACAGGAAAATAATGTCTCCTATCATTATACAACATTAATAGTTATGGTTGATGGCCTTCATGAGAGAATTACTTTGGGGGATTATGTAGATTACATTTCAATTAATTTAGTTACACTTAACTGGTTAGATGTATAAAGAGGGGTTCCTGCAGATGCATTAAGAGTGTGGTTCGATGTGGCAGTTATTGATGTTTGTCCCCCATGAGTCAACGTATAAATTCCTGACCAGTCAAAATGAATCTAACACGAACTTTAACGCAAACTTTTGAATCTAAGAACACGTTATTTTGACGCTTTTGCCAGGATTTTACTCAAGCAATTTTACATCTAGGTAAGGTGTTTGGTGCAGTATTTCTCAAGTAAAAAAATTAGCCACGTTGTCTTTTATGTAGACAATGCTTGGCAGGTCTGTTTCACTGTTTCCATCAAACTTTTGTGTGTAAAGTACGTCGAATAACATTTCATGACAGGCCTGATGGAAACATTTCGGTGAACTTTCAAAATGTTGACAAAACAAAATAGACGAGACAAGTTGGGATAATTGTCTAAAATAAATCATGCAAGAGCTCTCGGTGTAAACGCTTGGTTATATCAATACCCTTAACTGCAGTCAACTGTGGTATTTTGGATGCAGTGTACTTGTTGCAGATAAAAAATAATTTTGCAGTTAAATTCAGTTTGGAAACACACCACTGGTGGGAAAATGCTCATATTGTCTTTATGCAGATTATAGAATTTTCGCATGAAATCTCACCAATTGGATAGAAACCTCGCTAATAGCGATGTCCCTATTAACGTGTTCTGTGAGTTTGTTTTTCACGACATTTATAAAGTTCGTATAGAAAATAGATACAATTGCCTGCTAGGGTGCATTTACATTTAACTATCTTGTGTAGATAAAAACATCTGGACGAAATTGTCACCTTGTTTTGATTACCGATTTAGGCAAATTGTGTATTAAATCAGTGACAGCCTGTATGCCCTCCCACCAATCTGTTTCATGTCTCATGTAGCCTTATTTGCCATATTCTAATTATTCACGTGCCAATGTATTGACACGGTCCGTGACATTGTAGAACTTGCCAGCCAACCAGAAAGGTGAAGCAATTCAGGCATTCTTGAAAGAGTAACAAAATGTCTTATATTTGCAAGCAGTAGACATTTAATATGCAATGTGGAGTGCATCTTTATAGTTACGTGGTGACGTCACGTGTACCTTACAAATTATTCGGCAATCATCCTCTATTCGAAAAATCCACTCGTTGAACAGATAAAAATAGCTATGTTTCCATTAACTTGTCAAGTGATTTTATGTTGACATTTAGAAAGTTTCCATAGAAAATAGACGCAATAATTGCCTGCTAGGATGAGTTACCTGGACGCAAAAGCCAGCATGGATAGTATGCAATAATTTACTCATTTTCCATATTGTCACGTTCTGACCTTAGTTCCTTTCTTATGTCTTTATTTTAGTTTGGTCAGGGCGTGAGTTGGGGTGGGCATTCTGTTTTTTCTATGTTTTGTTCTATTTCTATGTGTTTGGCCTAGTATGGTTCTCAGAGGCAGGTGTCAGTCGTTGTCTCTGATTGGGAGCCATATTTAGGTAGCCTGTTTGTCATTGTGTGTTGTGGGTGATTATTTTATTTTCTTTGTTTTTGGTTCACCGTACAGGATTGTTCGTTTGTCGGTTTCTTGTTTTTGTTCAGTGTTCATTATTTCGTATTAAATTAATATGGACACTTACCACGCTGCACATTGGTCCTCTTCTTCCAACCACGACAAGCGTTACACATATTCTAATAATTCTCCGTTTCCATCATTTGTCGCGATAAAAAAAACGGACAAAAAGAAAAATCCACCCCTGTCAAACGGCTAACATTTTAGTCGATCTTTAGAAAAATTGTCCTATATACCTGCCGTTTCCGTTAGTCTACACCTCTTGATGTTTTTGCGACATCGCTTTTGTCAAATAAACCTGGGTCAATGGAAACTTGCTTAGTGCCGGTGTGTTTTGCGGATAGAGCGCAATCACCGCAGCTGTTTATCGGGTATTCGTGGGCATTGTCGAAATCAAAACCCAACCATCAAGTAAGTCCTGACGAACTCTTGTTATGAAATATCAGAAAACCCAGTTTTAGATTATACTGACTTTTTGACAAATTAACCTACTTAAACTTTCTAGTAAATTTTTGAACTGGAATAAATGTTTCTGACAAACATCGCTGTCACATATGCCGTTTTCAACAAAATAAGTTGGTTCTCGAGTTCAGGTCTGCTTTATTAATGCAGATGCAACTTACTGATGTATACAAACATCACACGAAGCTACTAGTGGTGTTCAAATGAATTATGAAAAGGTTTTTGAGATTGGCTAGCAATCTTCACCCTGGCCCGAGTCCCTTTTTTAGAGTGATAATGAACACATATTTATTGCCACTCAACAACATAGAAGTGTATAATATGTGTTTGTTAGTCAGTGATGTACTACCACCAGTAGAATGTCAGAGACTGTGGTTGACCAGGCCTGAGAGGTTCATTAGGTGCAGTTCAGGAGTATGTGGGGCAACCTAGTACTTCATAAACTGTTGTTTCCCTTGCGGATGATAAGAGGAAACTAACCAAGAACAAATCAAATCCAAATAAAATGTTATTGGTTCCATACACATGGTTAGCAGATGTTAATGCGAGTGTATTAACATCATGCTTGTGCTTCTAGTTCCGACAGTGCAGTAATATCTAACAAGTAATCTAACAATTCCACAACTACCGAATACAAACAAATCTAAGTAAAGGGATGGAATAAGAATATGTACATCTAAATATATGGATGACCGAGGGGCATAGGCATGATGCAATAGATGGTATAGAATACAGTATATACATATGAGATGAGTAATGCAAGGTATGTAAACATTAAAGGGACTGGTGATCCATTTATTAAAGTGGCCAATGATTTCGAGTCTGTATGTAGGCAGCAGCCTCACTGTATCAGTGATGGCTGTTTATAGCGATTGCTGTTTAACAGTCTGATGGCCTTGAGATCGAAGCTGTTTTTCAGTCTCTCGGTCCCAGCTTTGATGCACCTGTACTGACCTTGCTTTCTGGATGGTAGCGAGGTGAACAGGCAGTGGTTGTTGTCCTTGATGATCTTTTTGGCCTTCCTGTGACATCGGGTGCTGTAGGTGTCCTGGAGAGGAGGTAGTTTGACCTCGGTGATGCATTGTGCAGACCGCACCACCCTCTGGAGAGCCTTGTGGTTGTGGGCGGTGCAGTTGCCGTACCAGGCGGCGATACAGCCCGACAGGATGCTCTCAATTGTGCATCTGTAAAAGTTTGAAGGTTTTAGGTGACAAGCCAAATTTCTTCAGCCTCCTGACGTTGTATTATCCTCAAAGCAGGCAAAGAAGGTGTTTAATTAATCTGGAAGCAAGCCGTCAGTGTCCGTGACGTGACTGGTTTTCTTTTTGTAGTCTGTAATTGCCTGTAGACCCTGCCACATACGTCTCGTGTCTGTGTCGTTGAATTGGTCGGACCAGCGTTAAATAGTTCTATTCACAGGTATATCCTGTTTAAGTTTCTGCCTATAGGACGGTAGGAGCAAAATGGAGTCGTGGTCGTAGTTGCCGAAGGGAGAGCGGGGGAGGGCCTTGTATGCATCACAGAAGTTAGAGTAGCAGTGATCCAGTGTATTGCCCGCACGAGTGCTACAGACAATATGCTGATAGAATTTGGGTAGCCTTGTTCTCGAATTTGCTTTGTTAAAATCTCCAGCTACAATAAATGCAGCCTCAGGATATATGGTTTGCATAGAGTCCAGTGAAGTTCCTTGACGGCCGTTGTGGTATCGGCTTGAGGAGGGATATGCACGGCTGTGATAATAACCGACGAGAATTCTCCTGGGGGATAATATGGTTGGCATTTGATTGTAAGAAATTCTAGGTCAGGTGAACAAAATGACTTGAGTTCCTGTATGTTGTTATGATTACACCATGAGTTGTTAATCATGAAGCATACACCCCTGCCCTTCTTCTTCCCAGAGAGATGTTTATTTCTGTCAGCGCAACGCATAAAGAATCCCGGTGGCTGGACCGACTCGGACAACATATTCAGAGAGAGCCATGTTTCCGTGAAACCGAGAATGTTACAATCCCGGATGTCTCTCTGGAAAGCAACCCTTGCCCTAATTTCGTCTACCTTGTTATCTAGAGACTGGACATTGGCGAGTAATATACTCGAAAGCGGTGGGTGGTGTGCACGCCTTCAAAGTCTGACCAGGAGGCCGCTCCGTCTACCTCTTCTGTGGCGATGTTGTTTTGGGTCGGCCTCTGGAATCAGATCCAATGTCCTGGGTGGTGGTGCGAACAAAGGATCCGCTTCGGGAAAGTCGTATTCCTAGTCGTAATGTTGGTAAGTTGACATCGCTCTGATATCCAATAGTTATTTCCGGCTGTATGTAATAACACTTAAGATTTTCTGGGCTAACAATGTAAGAAATAATATATAAAAAACAAAATCTGCATAGTTTCTTAAGGACTAGAAGCAAGGCGACCATCTCTGTCGGCGTCATAATGCTTAACAAAGTATGTGCTATCCGGGATTCTTGGGATGTCCCAACTCTGACTTTACCCCATTTGAAATGTAAAATAGTTACGGTTAGGTAAGGGTTATGGTTAGTGTCACATTTACATTTCCCAAGGGTCCCAGATAGCAATAACAGGCACAACTTCGGTAGTGTTTTCTGCTCAAAGTTAGCGGGATGCCTTACTGAAGTGCTCATTGACTTTCAATGTGGCACTGTCATAGGATGCCACCTTTCTAACAAGTCAGTTCGTCAAATTTCTGCCTTGCTAGAGCTGTCCTACGTGACTGTAAATGCTGTTATTGTGAAGTGGAAACGTCTAGGTGCAACAATGGCTCAGCCGCGACGTGGTAGGCAACACAAGCTCACAGAACGGGACCACCGAGTGCTGAAGAACGTAGCATGTATAAATTGCATGTCCTTGGTTCCAACACTCACAACAGAGTTCCATACTGCCTCTGGAAATAACGGCAGAACAATAACTGTTCGTCGGGAGCTTCATGAAATGGGTTTCCATGGCCGTGCATCCGCACACAAGCCTATGATCACAATGCGCAGTGCCAAGTGTCGGCTGGAGTGGTGTTAAGCTCACCGCCATAGGACTCTGGCGCAATAGGACTCTGGAGCTTCACCATCTGGCAGTCCGACAGACGAATCTGGGTTTGGCGGATGCCAGGAGAACGCTACCTGTCTCAATGCATAGTGCCAACTGTACATTTTTGGTGGAGGAGGAATAATGGTCAGGGGCTGTTTTTGATGGTTCAGGCTAGGCCCCTTAGTTCCAGTGAAGGGAAATCTTAACGCTACAGCATACAATGACAACATCAGTGCCCGACCTCGCTAATGCTCGTGGCTGAATGGAAGCAAGTGCCCTCAGCAATGTCCCAACATCTAATGGAAAGCCTTCCCAGAAGAGTGGAGGCTTTCTATATTAATGCCCATGATTTTGGAATGAGATGTTCGAAGAGCAGGTGTCCACATACTTTTGGTCATGTAGTGTACTTTGCAAGACAATCTGTTAAAATAATAAAATCACCAGGGATAGGTGGTGTGATTCCCGCAATAGGGGATGCACTGCATTTTAAAACCTCTACAATTCTAGTACTGGGGTGTAACCAAAGTCTGCACACCATGTGGATTCCCAGAATCATAATGTTATTAATGAGATCTGTAATTAATTAGTACAATAAAAGTAAGCTTGATTAGTCTCCATTTGGACACTTGCTCTTTATCCTCAGGCAGTGCAGCAACTGTTTGTGAACTCCTCTCTGGCTGTTCCACCTCATATTAGCTCCACTACCTCATGTTCTGTCCTGCTGTTTAAAATCCTCTGGCTTTCATATTTGTTTAGAGCCATGCTTTCCCTTATTTGCTCCTCAGCTGACACAGCCTATTTGAGTGTATTGTTTTCAGTATGATCCACTGTTTATCTGAACTGTATATATAATGATGACTGTTTCTGAATGTTTTGGTGGAGAGATGGAACTAGGTGGGGAAGCCTTGCCATTACCATGTAGTGTTAGTGGAAACTAAACATAATGTCATAGACGTTCACAGGAGCTTTAGGAAAGTTGATTTCTCCTTACTGAACACTGCTTTGTTTTACACATGCAGATGGACAAACTAGTGTCAAATTTGGTGTTCTGTTCAATGACGATAAGTGCACCAATATCTTTGAGGCTTTGGTTGGGATTCTGAGGGCTGCCAATATCTTTCTGAGGGCTGCCAAGAGGGAAAAGATCATCGCATTTGAAGGGGAGCTGCTCCTGCAAGGTGTCCATGACAATGTTGATAACACACTCCTACAAGAATGAAGCTGATGGTTATCATTATTCAGGTGATAAGTCAAGCGTTTCTTTGAGGCTTTACTATTGCATCTACTAGGGATCATAAATCAACATTTTATAAATTCTTAGGAATACAAATATTGTATTTCTAGGGGATGAAATACGTAGACTTCTTAGGAAACAAATTCCTCCTGTTTCAACCCTTACAGGAATCACTAAATGGCCATTTAATTGATTGTTTAAATGGTAATTTTGCTACCTCGTGTGGAATTCCTTAGAAAAACTAAGATAGCAAGTGCTTCAAGAGAGACCTTTGCACATACTGCTTTTGCAAAAGCCTCTTTTGAAGCACTTGCATTTTAGTTTTTCCGATGCATGGTGTTACTGTTATTCAAGGAATCACATACTTAGTATTGTGCTCTGGTAGGAAAGAAATGGGAAGCAATTGTAATTCTTCAAGAAAATGGGTAGGAAAATAAATAAAAACAATGACAAATTTAGCAATGTACAATTTCTCTGAACTAATACAATGCATTTACAGTATGATCATTATCAAACTTCATCGAAGTGCAGTTCCTTTCCAAACTTCATCATTGTCTTCTTATAATGGCAATAATACATTCCTAAGAAATCAATGGGGGGTTCTGAGGATGGTGAATAAAGTACCAACCTTTACTTTGCAGCCTGATTATTAGCCCAATACAACAGATGCATTGCATACATCTATCTTTTTGTAGCCTTATGCTGTGTTATTACATTGCACTCTGCCTCTACTGTATTATTGAAGAACATTTGTATTCATGAAAAGGATAGGAGACCATGCAACTGCAGACTAAGTCTGCACTCAATCAATCTATTGTTGGCAAAGCCATAGAAGATTATGACTGCAACTGTAGCCTCAGATAAACCAGATAAAGCATTGACTTGATCCTGAGGTATTACCGTGGATTCCCCTTCCTACCAGGCCCCTTTACTTGGGACTCCCTTGCTAGATCTAATAATAACTTACAGCAATGGGTCGGGGGGCGGGGCCATGTTTCGTCATGGAGGCAGGAGGAAAACAGAACAGCGCCTGACCGATCTACATTCAAAGCAGGAATCAAAACAAGAAACGGACACGCCTTCTTCGTAGGTTACCTTTACTGTCACAACTGCAGAAATCTAGATGGTGATATAGCTGCAAAAACAGTACCACCTGCAATCAAGAAGAGAGAATCAGTGCATTTGAAGTGGGATTCAAATGGAACCCGCAGAAATGTCAGACAGTCGTTTATAGTTTGAAATTATTCATATCAGGATCAGTAAAATGCCCAACCAGAAAAGCAACAAGGGGAAGAGAAATAAACGCACTAATAGTAGTGGAGATGAGCAAGAAAATGGAGCCAGTGCTGCCGCAACAGTGGGAGCACCAGGGGTAACAACCTTATTGGGGGCTACAGCTGCACGGTTACACGAGCATACAAGTGGTAAGTGTGAAATTGTGTCAAAACATGCGTGACAAGTTATTGCAATGGATTTTATTGCATACGCACGAGACGACATAAGCTTACGTTGCTTCACATATCATTGTTGTCATCGACTGTACCTAACTCACGTGTTATTGCTTTATTGGCAACTAGCATTATGCATTTGTAATTTAATGATGCGTTGACATGGAGCTCCATGCACTGCCATATCACGATGCACATATTCAGCCTGGTCTCTTAGACTAGAGTAACATAATAAACGTATATCCGGTATACGTCAATGAGTATGTTAAGTTACCTTTGGTAACCGCCCTACATAAGACCGAATGTTGTTTTAGGCGGTAAACGAAAGTAAAGTGATTGATCGGGGTGGATGGGTGAGCCTATAACGCGAACATGTAGCAACTCAAAGGTTGCGTGTTCGAATCTCATCACAGACTATTTTAACTAATTAGCAACTTTGCAACTGCTTAGCATGTTAGCTAACCCCAACGTCTAACAACCCAAAGGTTACGTGTTCAAATCTCATCATGGCAACTTTAGCATTTGAGCTAATTAGCTGTGCAACTACTTACTACTTTTTAGCTACTTATCATGTTAGCTAACCCGTCCCCTAACCTTAACCCCTAGCTAACGTTAACGTTATCCATTTAGCCACCTAGCTAACATTAGCCACAGCAAATTGGAATTTGTAACATATTATACACCTCGCAAATTCATAACATTGAACAAATTGCAATTCGTAATATATACGAATTGTAATTCATAACATAATTTGAAGTGGTTGACGGACATTCACAAATCATACTAATTGGAGTGTCCCGGATTTACATTTGTCTTAGTATGATATGTTTCGTATAGTATGTATTCATTTGTGGATGTCTATCATCCATTTTGTATGATATGTTACAAATTGAAATTCGTACAATATGTAACAAATTTGCTAAATGTATAATATTTGACGAATTCCAATTGTTTTTGGCTAACGGTGGCTATGTGTCTAACGTTAGCTAGGGGTTAAGGTTATGAGTTAGTTGAAAGGGTTAGGGGAAGGGTTAGTTGACATGCTATGTAGTTGCAAAGTAGCTAAAAAGTAGTGAGTAGTTGCTAAAGTTGTCCGTGATTAGATTCGAACATGCAGCATTTGGGTTGGTAGATGTTCGCATTATACGTCTACCCATCCTCGCATTATACGTCCACCCGCGACGAGCCAACCTACTTTCATTTTTGCCTTAAGTAACCTTCTGTCTCATGTACCCATACCAAACGTAACATATTGTACAAATTTTACTGTACTGGATTTACATTTACTATGTGATGTCTAGTCTATGAGACCAGGCTGATCTAGAACCTGAATAACCCTTTTTGGTTCCAGCTATAACCCTTTTGGTTACATGTAGAACCGTTTTGGGTTCAAAGTAGAGCCATTTCCACAGTGGGTTCTACATGGAACCCGAAAGGGTTGTACCTGTGTAACAGTGCTACTTCCGTCCCTCTCCTCGCCCCTACCTGGGCTCTAACCAGGGACCCTCTGCACATATCGACAACAGTTACCTATCGCTCCACAAAAGCCGCAGAGCAAGGGAAACCATTACTTCAAGTCTCAGAGCGAGTGACGTCACAGATTGAAACGCTATTAGCGAGCACCCTGCTAACCAGCTAGCCATTTCACACCGGTTACACCTGGAACCAAAAACGGTTCCCCTATGGGGACAGCCAAAGAACCCTTTTGGAACCCTTTTTTCTATGAGTGTAGTGCTACTTTAATTACTTCATTAAAGGTCTCCCCTGAATCGTTGAAGGCCACATTTTCATTAAATCTATTCGTTGGACTACTTCCCCACTCACTTGGCTGTACTGATGGGTTTCCCTGTCTGATGTGTATTCAGACGGCCTTTCTCAGTGATCCATGCTCAGTGATGATGGCTCTTATGTTGCAAGATAACACAGATTCCATTAACATTCTTCTTATTTTTGAATGTTCACACAGTCCATTACTGTTTAATGATAAGTTCCAGACAGGCTCTGCATTGATGTTTCAGTCCTGAATCGTTCACTAACAGCATGGAATATTGTCAACATTGCATTCACAGGAGTTAGTCTTTACAGCATGAATGAAATGAATCTATTATGTTTAATATCGTTTTGTTGTTCTGTGATATGTCCAAAGTGAATTTTGTGCCTCAAAACTCATGTTTGTTTTTATTTTCAAGTCATACGTTGTATGAAGATGTTATAATATAGTTATGAGTGATATAGTAACTCTTTTGTTTTGTGTCCAGCAGAGGCCCCCTGTGCTACCCCTCTTGTGTGCAGTCTGGCCAGAGACATTGACCTTGAGAAGGATGACTATCAACGTGTAGTGTGCAACAGTGATAGCTGCCCCTATGGCAACTGGATGCACTTGCAGTGCTTCTATGAGTGGGAGAGCAGCATCCTGGTCCAGTTCAACTGCATTGGAAGGGCCCGAAGCTGGAACGAGAAGCAGTGCCGGCAGAACATGTGGACTAAGAAGGGATACGACCTGGCCTTCCGCTTCTGCTCCTGCCGCTGCGGCCAGGGCCACCTTAAGAAAGACACAAACTGGTACCAGGTGAAGCGCATGACAGATGTAAAGAAGAAGATCCCTCTGGAGAAGAGCCTGGGGAAGTTGAGCAGCTCAACTGGAGCTGGAGGGGGTGCATGTGGAGGCGGGTTGGATCTGCCTGATGACCCTAAGAGGGGCAAGTTACATGGGGGCAGTAAGCTGGCTCACAGAGCAAGTCAGGAGCTGCCTCGCCGACAGTCAGTGGATCGGCAGAACTCTCAAGAGAGGGGACACGTAGGGCTGTTCTGTGCAAGCAGCCTGGGGCCCCGCTCACCCTCTGAGTCCCCAGGCCAGTCCCCTCCGTTAGGCTTCTCCTTCTTCTCCCCGCCCGCCTTCGCAGGGCCCCGCAACTCCCGGCACCTGGGGGAGTTCCTGAAGAATGCAGTGCACATGGATAGTCACCGGAAGCACATGCTGTCAAGCGGCATGCTGGGTCGCGGAGGCCACCTGGATCACACCATCTTGCCTCTGCCCAGACTCACCCTGGGGGACAACCCAGTGCAGTTCCTGCGAAGGCTGGACCTCACAGAGCTGCTGACCCACATTCCCAGACACAAGCTGAACACCTACCACGTACGTATGGAGGATGATGCCCAGGCGGGCCAGGGAGAGGACCTGAGGAGGTACATCCTGTCGGCTCTGAGCGCCAGCCACAGGAACATGGTCAACTGTGCCCTGTGCCACCGCACCCTGCCTGTCTTTGAACAGTTCCCCCTGGTGGACGGGACCCTGTTCCTGAGCCCCGCTAGACATGATGAGATCGAGTACGATGTGCCGTGCCACCTGCAAGGTAGGCCTGCGGAACAATGTCTGTCTCTGAGGAACTGAATTTGAAACACTTAGGCTATCAGAATCAGCAGACAGCCAAAACATTGCACATGCCTCATAAGTATGTTGTGATAGGCTACAAACTCAAATATTGCGAACGGAAAATGGCATCATTCTTGTTTGATATTCTGTGGACATATTTTCCCACAAACAGTCTCAGGAAACCTGTAATTACAACATTGAAAATGATTGGCTTGGTTCCGAGCTTCCTGCTGAGGTAGAAAAAATGTGTACAGTGAAAAGTTCAAGCTTACTGTTGACAGCTGATAAGGTCTCAGGAGCTACAGTATGTGACTGCAAGCAAATTATTTGGACTTCAAAAGATGTATGGTGGGACAGACAATTTTCATAATTTGTTATTCTGGTCTGCATATAGGGTGTTATCTCTTGCATATATTTAAGATGAGAACACACCATAATAAACTTGTCACAATACAATTAATTACTTTAATTGAGAAGTAAATTAAATGATTATGCCACATGAATGTGATCAAGCATATCATACATATCAATCAAGTCAATCTATCCAGTTTTCCACGAGCAGCTTGGTAGCTATTCACCACATGGATATGAATTAAAACAGTGGAAGGATGATGTTGCTTTGATCTTCAGGCATGTATTTTTCACGCTGTAGGGCTTATTGTAGATTCTATTAAATAACACTATTGTTTCTCTTGTGAAGGGAGGCTGATGCACCTGTATGCAATCTGTGTCGACTGTCTGGAGGGAGTCCACAAAATTGTATGTATCAAGTGCAAGTCCAGGTGGGATGGGAGCTGGCACCAGTTAGGGACAATGTACACCTACGATATACTGGCTGCGACGCCATGTTGTCAGGTGAGTAGGCTACTTAGTATTCCTCACATTGTTTTCTTCTCATGAGGAGTTTGAAATTCATCTTTGGGTCAGTATCAGCATGGTCAAGGGTCGTCATTCGGACATGGCAGGCTGCCATAAAGTAACTTCATGGGCCATAGTCAGATCAAAATGCAGGTTGTGTTGTGGCTAGATCTCTTGCTATCAATTAGTCTCATTGACATTATGGATGGCAAAGTCAACTACTGCAGATCCATAGCCATTTCCTCTCTTTGTGCCCTTAGGCCCGTCTGAACTGCAAGCACTGTGGTAAGCCGGTCATAGATGTCAGGGTGGGGATGCAGTACTTCTCAGAGTACAGCAACGTGCAGCAGTGCCCCCACTGTGGGAACCTCGACTACCACTTTGTCAAGCCATTCTCCTCCTTCAAAGTCTTGGAAGCTTATTGACAAATGTTGTGCATGTATGCTAGTGCTGTTTCTCTTGTTAAATTCTTTTTTTTAACTAGGCAACTTTATTTTGAGCCTTGAATACTTTTTTCTGGGCTTCAGTTATTGTTTTCTCTTTTTTTATGTATAGAAAGAATATGACTCCACTAAAAAGTTCCAAGACAACATCTACATGATTTCAGAAAAAAAGTATATTCATAAGACCTTAAACGGTTTGGAACTGTCTGGCACTTAAAAAGACGAGCAACACATATACTGTGACAAGTGAATGTATCTGTAGGTCAAATTGCATTTTTACAAAAAATCTCTAATAAAGGAGAGAAAGAAATGTTGCATGTTCTTGTTCATCATAATTGGCAAACAGCAAAGAGTCAGTGGAAATTAGTACATTTTAAATGATACTATGAATCTCTTTGGTTAATGCTTGGCTTATTGGTGCACAGTGATTGGTACATTTTGAAGGTATGTAGTGACGAATATCTACCCCCCGTACTGTAAAAAAATTTGCACAGCCTCTCATTGAATTCACTCACTCAAAATAATGTTTAAGACCACAAATAACAATAACTGTAGCGACCCTGTGTTTATAAACGTGGATATTGACTTTACCACTTAAGCATGCCTTTGTGGCACAGTCGATGCCATGCAGGGCTACAGGCCAGAAGGTTGAGGGTTAGCCGACCACCACGGATGAGCTCACTATTTGAACAAGGAGAGTGATGAAGTGCTGCATCAGATGACTGGCCTCCTCAATCACCCAACCTCAACCCAATTGAGATGGTTGGGGATGAGTTGGACCGCAGAGTGAAGGAAAAGCTGCCAACAAGTGCTCAGCATATGTAGGAACTCCTTCAAGACTGTTGGAAAAGCATTCCTCATGAAGCTGGTTGAGAGAATGCCACGAGTGTGCAAAGCTGTCATCAAGGCAAAGAGTGGCTACTTTGAAGAATCTCAAATATAAAATATATTTTTTATTTAACACTTTTTTGGTTACTATATGATTCCATGGGTTATTTCATAGTTTTGATGTCTTCACTATTATTCTACAATGTAGAAAATAGTAAAAATAAAGAAAAACACTGGAATGAGTAGGTGTGTCCAAACTTTTGAGTGGTACTGTATATACTCACCCTAAAGTTACATTAGTAGCCAGCAATGTTGCTGGGGCTGGAGAGGTGGCATCCTTCTGATGTACTCAATATGACTGTCCCATGTTCTCCACTGCAACCTGTTGAAGAGGGCTCCCCTGACTGGAGGAAGCCCGGGATCTATGTTTCTGTTGCATAATGTGAAGAAGCCTCCGTTACATCCTGCTTCATATGAGCAAAATGTGCTTCCTGCACACTATCAGAAAAGGGAAAACCATACGAAGGATGCAGAAATGTGGCTCTCTGGTAGTCCACACATTGGGGTGTTACTGCAGCCCCACCTGGTGCTGAGTAGTATCCCACAGGTGGAGGAGAGGGAACATAGGGTCCATGCTGCACCGTCCTCAGGCGTGGGGTTTCCATAGGCTCCAGAGAGGGGGTATAATCCACATGGTAGTAGTACACTGGATACCTCAGAACCATACTCCACTGGACCGCGGGTTGGCAGTGTGGAAATTACCCTGTGTGGTCTCTGTGGGCCGCCATACTAAAGGAAAGGGGGATACCTAGTCCACATGTTTTAAGCAGACCACCATAGTGCCTGTGCCCAAGAACACTAAGGTAACCTGCCTAAATGACTACCGACCCGTAGCACTCACGTCTGTAGCCATGAAGTGCTTTGAAAGGCTGGTCATGGCTCACATCAACACCATCATCCCAGAAACCCGAGACCCACTCCAATTTGCATACCGCCCCAACACATCCACAGATGATGCCCTTTCCCACCTGGACAAAAGGAACACCTATGTGAGAATGCTATTCATTGACTACAGATCAGCGTTCAACACCATAGTGCCCTCAAAGCTCATCAATAAGCTAAGAACCCTGGGACTAAACACCTCCCTCTGCAACTGGATCCTGGACTTCCTGACGGGCTGCCCCCAGGTGGTAAGTGTAGGTAACAACACATCCGCCACGCTGATCCTCAACACGGGCCCCTCAGGGGTGCGTGCTCAGCCCCCTCCTGTACTCCCTGTACACTCATGACTGCACGGCCAGGCACGATTCTAACACCATCATTGTTAGATGGGGGTATAACAACGAGACAACCTATAGGGAGGAGGTCAGAGACCTGGCCGTGTGGTGCCAGGACAATAACTTCTCCCTCAACGTGATCAAGACAAAGGAGATGATTGAGGACTACAGGAATAAGAGGACCGAGCACGCCCCCATTCTCATCGACGGGGTTGCAGTGGAGCAGGTTGAGCGCTTCAAGTTCCTTGGTGTCCACATCACCAACAAACTAACATGGTCCAAGCACACCATGACAGTTGTGAAACGGGCATGACAAAACCTATTCCCCCTCAGGAGACTGAAAGATTTGGCATGGGTCCTCAGATCCTCAAAAGGTTCTACAGCTGCACCATCGAGAGCATCCTGACTGGTTGCATCACTGCTTGGTATGGCAACTGCTCGGCCTCCGACCGCAAGGCACTACAGAGGGTAGTGCGAACAGCCCAGTACATCACTGGGGCCAAGTTTCTTGCCATCCAGGATCTCTATACCAGGCGGTGTCAGAGGAAGGTCCTAAAAATTGTCAAAGACCCTTGTCATAGACTGTTCTCTCTGCTACCACATGGCAAGCGGTACCGGAGCGCCAAGTCTAGGTCCAAAAGGCTTCTAAACAGCTTCTACACCCAAGCCATAAGACATCTGAACATCTAGTCAAATGGCTACCCAGACTATTTGCATTCCCCCCCCCCCCCCCCCCCCTCTCCACACCACTACCACTCTCTGTTGTCATCTATGCATAGTCACTTTAATAACTCTACCTACATGTACATACTACCTCAACTAACCGGTGCCCCCGCACATTGACTCTGTACCAGCACCCCCTGTATATATTGTTATTTTTTACTGCTACTCTTTAATTACTTGTTACTTTTATTTCTTATTCTTATCCAGATTTTTTGAAACTGCACTGTCGGTTAGGGGCTCGTAATTAAGCATTTCACTGTAAGGTCTACACCTGTTGTATTCGGCGCATGTGACTAATGCAATTTGATTTGATTTTGATTTAACCCAACCCCTCTGAATCAGAGAGGTGGGGTGGGCTGCCTTAATCGACATCTACATCATCGGCACCCGGGGAATATTGGGTTGACTGCCTTGCTCAGGGGAAGATCAACAGATTTTTACCTTGTCAGCTCAGGGATTCAAACCAGCAACCTTTCAGTTACTGGCCCAATGCTCCTACCCTCCAGGCTACCTGCTGAGGTGTCAGCAAAGGCACAAATCCAGCTTGAAGGACCATGGAAGAGAGAGCACTGACAAAAATGAAAATGTACATCCCCATTTTCATTTTCGTCAGTGTGTGTAAATAAAGTTCCCTGTATGTGTTAACTCTTGGGGTGCCTTATTCCCCTCTAACCGAGGGCGGTGTCAGTGGGTCACAGGTCAGCAAATACATGGAGCCTGGTCGCTCTCTTTCAAGTACACTCGTAACAATCTAAGCATTATGAAACTTCTATTAGATCAAATAAGCCTCACATATCAAAATAACAATTCATGTTTATCTTGACTAAATTCGACCCCCATACAAAAATTCCTTGCATGCTTAACATGGATAGATTTTGGGCAGAGACAGGGCTCTCGCTTTGCCTCCCTCTCTCTGCCTGAACCAACTGTCACTGGTTTAAACTATGACAGAGAGGTGGGGGTGTTCGTTTAATGTGGAACAAGCTTTTATTTTCATATTTACCACTATCAGTACAAAATGCCATTTTAAACAAATAAGAGAATGGTTAAATTAGAGACCCCCCCAAAGTTTGACTTATTTTGGGGAGCTCATGTTTCCTTCGGGGGTCTGAGCCCCCTTTGGCCCCCCGTAATTTGCACACTGAACAGATGTTTATTTGCATTTATCAAATGGCGTGGCGGTGCACAGTTTGGATGCTAGAATTATATTTTGGACGAACATGTGCAGTTAGCCTTGAAGTAGCCTAATCAGATTAAAACTTTGACTGGTTGTGTTTATGCCACACATAAAAAGGTAATACATTTTATATTTAGGCTATATTGAAGCGTTCTAGGTGAGCGAAAAATAGCTACTTGGATCGGAGAGGAGGCAATGCAACTTTAAGCTTTCCTGAATAACTGGGCCTTCAGAAAGTATTTATTGAAATGAAATACAGAAATATCTCATTTACATAAGTATTCACACCCCTGAGTCAATACTTTGTAGAACTAACTTTGGCGGCAATTTCAGATTTGAGTCGTCTTGGGTACTGTATGTCTGTATCAGCTTTGCACATCAGTGGCGTGTATTCATGGATGCCAAGGGAAGGGAAAAATACATGTATAAAAAAAAAAGAATGCATCTTTCGTCTCTGTGTTTCATAATTTTCCTTAAATTCGCAAGAGGCGGAATGTATCTCACTGGAGAAAGCATCCGAGCGAGCGAAACAGTGCCTCTCTTTCTCAGTATGTTTAGCCCACTTATCTGAGGCTGTGGTCAAAAAGAGTATGGCATCGTTGCCGCCCGTAGCATTGAATGCAAGAGAAGCGAGAGGATTTCGCCTCCCTTGATCATTTAAAAATAATAATAATAGCCAATCAGTGTTGGCTAAACTGAGTGAGCTCAAATGTGAATGGTCCTGATACACACAAAAAAAAGTGTCAAGGGAAGCCAGTTTGGATTTGACTTGACACCAATCACATCACATCAAAAGCAGAACGTAGAGGGGAATAAGGCACCCCAAGAGTTAACACATACAGGGAACTTTATTTACACAACTGTTGCATCTCGTTGTTTTTTCTACTTGCACGCACGCACACACAAATCAGTACCATCGACAGCCACATCATATTTAGCTTATGTTGATTTGATTAAATTGTTTTTGGTATATTTTAGTTGTCACCGTATTAAACTAAGTGCAGGTGATTTGATGATGTTGAAATGTTGCTGGAATAGTGCAGGCAGCACCTGTTTTCTTTTCCACTTGTGGCAACTCTCCATGTTTCTAAATCAATGGTTGTTTAGTATTCTGAAACATTAACTTGCTTGACCATGCTGTAGGTCATGAAACTGTTTGTTACATGCAAAATGCTTTGTGGAATTCACTGGACAGATGTTGCTCTCCGGTATTGTGATGAAACAAAGGTGTGGTTGAATTTATTCTCCCACTGTGTCTTATAATAAAAATAATAAAATGTTATCCCTTTTTCGTGATTACGATCTTGTCTCATCGCTGCAACTCCCCAACAGGCTCGGGAGAGGCAAAGGTCGAGTCATGCTTCCTCCGAAACATGACCTGCCAAACCGCACTTTTTAACACCCACTAACCAGGGAGCCAGAAATACCGTTCAACTGACGACCGAAGACAGCCTGCAGGCGCCTAGCCTGCCACAAGCAGTTGCTAGAGCGCAATGAGCCAAGTAAAGCCCCCCTGGCCAAACCCTCCCCTAACCCAGGCTACGCTGGGCCAATTGTGCGCCGCCCTATGGGACATCCGGTCATGAGCAGTTGTGACACAACCTGGGATCAAACCCAGGTCTGTAGTGATGCCTCAAGCACCGCAGTGCCTTAGACCGCTGCACCACTCGGGAGGCCCTGCTTTAAAGTATTTTTACATAAGTACTTTTTACACCACTGATGAATGGTGGAAAGAGAGCAGGATAGATACAGTAGTTAGACTGGTGGACTATATTGATCTGTGGTATAGTTAGTGTGCGGAAAAGCGTAGTGCATAAGGATGTACCAAAACACCTTTATAGGGAAGGCTCATACAAGGCAAGCAGATGAGGAAATTTGCCTAGGATGGAATAAATTATGTAGTAAAACCTGCAAATGGTCAAATGTAAACCAGGGAAAAAACATACCACCCTCCCCTTTGCCCAGTTTTTTAAAAACTATCTGCAAAGGATGAATGTAAATCAGGGGGAAAAAACACAACCCTCCCCAAAGCAAAAAAAAAGTTAAGACAACTGTTCCCTATTTTAGAATTAGAATGAGACTCCTCTAGCTCCACAATGACATAGGGTGCATGCCAGGCAGCAGGTTGTCAGCCAGCCTGCCAGCTTAGTGGAGTCTGCCACTAGCATAGTCTGTATCCCCATTGAGACCGTGTCTGTGCCTTGATCTAGGTTGGGCACAACTAAACATGGCGGTGTTCGCTTTAGCAATCTCACTAGAATAAAGACCTCCTTTCCTGTCATTATTGAAAGAGATTGTGATATCTCACATCTCAAAATAGGGCAACTTAATGTTTGATCCCTCACTTCCAAGGCAGTTATAGTCAGTGAACTAATCACTGATCATAATCTTGATGTGATTGGCCTGACTGAAACATGGCTTAAGCTTGATGAATTTACTGTGTTAAATTAGGCCCCTCCTCCTGGTTACACTAGTGGCCATATCCCCCACACATTCTGCAGAGGCGGAGGTGTTGCTAACATTTCTGATAGCAAATTTCAATTTTCACCAAAAAAAAGACAGTCTTTTTGTCTTTTGAGCTTCTAGTCAGGAAATCCAGGAAATCAGGAAAGCCGACTCAATCACGTTTTATAGATACTGTTTACAGGCTTCCTGGGTTGTATACAGCGTTCCTGACTGAGTTCCCTGAATTCCTATCGAACCTTGTAGTCATGGCAGATAATATTCAAATTTTAAATTTGGGTCTGTGGATAAGTCCACAGACCCACTCCAAAAGGCTTTCGGAGGCATCATCGATGTCCAACATGTCTCCGGACCTACTCACTGCCACAGTCATACCCTGGACCTAGTTTTGTCCCATGGAATAAATATTGTGGATCTTAATGCTTTGCTCATAATCCTGGACTATTGGACCACCATCTTATTACGTTTGCAATCGCAACAAATAATCTGCATAGACCCCAACCAAGGATCATCAAAAGCCATCCAAAGATTCCTAGAATTCCTCCGCCTACCCAAGGACGTCAGAGTACAAAAATAGGTTAACCACCTGTTAGAGGAATTTAATTCCTATGTGTTCGTTAACCAATTAAATTATAACAAAGCAAACACTCTGTCTGTTTCTAATAATTTGTAAGGTTCTTATTTGCATAAAATAGACAAAGACCAGTCTCCAAATTAATCAATAGCGTTTATTCTCGAGAGCTCTGTTTATCATTTCCGGTACATTGGTCTATATACCTCGCATTTCGTCATAAACGTCCCTCCTCCTCTCAGATACAATGGCAACATAGTTCACAAGTCTTCTTCACATACATTGTCCGCCACCTGTTATACAATCTACTACAAGGCCAAGGTCTCTCCCCTCCCTGGGTGGGGAGACTTCCATCCCTGTTATCAGTTTCACAGTGGTCACAAGTTGTCTGCCACAGTTCCTTGCCTACCAACAGTCCCTCTTTCTTATGGACAAACATTCTTCATCAGACAGGATATAATTCTGTTAGTTATAATTCTACGTTAAATGTATAAATCCTTTAGTCATTATTCATAAAATTCCCATAACACCACCTAACTGAGGAACTAAATGTAACCTTGCGTAATACCCTAGATGCAGTCGTACCCCTAAAAACAAAAAACATTTGTCATGAGAAACCAGCTCCCTGGTATACAGAAAATACGCAAGCCCAGAAGCAAGCTTCCAGAAAATTGGAACGGAAATGACTCTCCACCAAACTGGAAGTCTTCCGACTAGCTTGGAAAGGCCGTACCGTGCAATATCGAAGAGCCCTCATTGCTGCTCGATCATCCTATTTTTCCAACCTAATTGAGGAAGAACAATCCAAAATGTAACTAAAAAGCAGAATTCCCGAAGAGAGGATGGCTTTCACTTCAGCAGTGATGAATTCATAAACTTCTTTGACAAAAAGATCATGATCATTAGAAAGCAAATTACGGATCACTCTAAATCTGCGTATTTCTCCAAAGCTCAATTGTCCTGAGTCTGCACAACACTGCCAGGACCTCGGATCAATGGAGACACTCAGGTTTTTTAATCGTATATCTCTTGACACATTCATGAATATAGTCAAGGACTCTAAACCTTCAATCTGCATACTGGACCCTATTCCAATTTAACTACTGAAAAAGCTGCTTCCTGTGCTTGGCCCTCCTATGTTGAACATAATAAACGGCTCCCTATCCACCAGATGTGTACCAAACTCACTAAAAGTGGCAGTAATAAAGCCTCTCTTGAAAAAGCCAAACCTTAACCCAGAAAATGTTTTTTTTTTTTAAACTACCAGCCTATATCGCATCTCCCATTCCTCTCAAATGTTAATAAAAAGCAGCATTTCACTGCCTTCCTGAAGACAAACAATGTATACAAAACGCTTCAGTCTGGTTTTAGACCCCATCATAGCACTGAGACTGCACTCGTGAAGGTGGTAAATTACCTTTTAATGGCGTCAGACCAAAGCTCTCCATCTGTCCTCGTGCTCCTAGACCTTAGTGCTGCTTTTGACACCATCGATCACCACATTCTTTTGGGGAGATTGGAAACCCTAATTGGTCTACATGGACAAGTTCTGGCCTGATTTAGATCTTATCTGTCGGAAAGATATCAGCTTCTCTCTGTGGATGGTTTGTCCTCTGACAAATCAAGTTTCGGTGTTTCTCAATGTTTCGTTTTAGGACCACTATTGTTTTTACATCTTGGTGATGTCATTCGGAAACATAATGTTAACTTTCACTACTATGCGGACGATACACAGCTGTACATTTCTATGAAACATGGTAAAGCCCCAAAATTGCCCTTCCTGGAAGCCTGTGTTTCAGACATAAGGAAATGGATGGCGGCAAATGTTTTACTTTTAAACTCGGACAAAACAGAGATGCTAGTTCTAGATCCCAAGAAACAGAGATCTTTGTTGGATCTGACAATGTCACGCCCTGATCTGTTTCACCTGTCCTTGTGCTTGTCTCCACCCCTTTCAGGTGTCGCCCTTCTTCCCCACTTATACCCTGGTTTTTTATACCTATGTTGCCTGTCTGTCTGTGCCAGTTCGTCTTGTTTGTTCAAGCCTACCAGCGTTTTGTGTCTCAGCGCCAGGAGCGCGTTTCTCGCACTCCTGGTTTTGACTCCGAGCCCGCCTGCCTGACCGCTCTGACTGAGCCTGCCTGCTGTCCTGTACCTTTGCTCCTACTCTGGATTACCAACCTCTGCCTGACCTGAGCCTGCCTGCCGTCCTGTACCTTGGCCCCACTTCTCTGGATTATCGACCCCTGTTTGCCTTGACCTGTCGTTTGCCTACCCCTCTTGTTACAATAAAACATTTTACTTCTACACAGTCTGCAGTTGGGTCTTACCTAAAACCTGATAGACAATTAATCTTGGTTGTACAGTTGTCTCAAATAAAACTGAGAGACCTCGGCGTTACTCTGGATCCTGATCTCTCTTTTGACAAAAATATCGAATATTTCAAGGACAGATTTTTTCCATCTTCGTAACATTGAAAAAAATCAGAAATGTTGTCCTAAAATTATGCAGAAAAGCTAATCCATGCTTTTGTCACTTCTAGATTAGACTACTGTAACATGGGTTTTCTCCTACCTGTCTCTCCGATTTGTTCCTGCCGTACGTACCTACACGTATGCCACAGTCACAAGATGTATGCTACAGTCCTTATTGTCCCTTGAAGCTAAATTTTTATGGAATGGTCTGCCTATCCATGTGAGAGACGCAGACTCTGTCTCGGCCTTTGTCTTTATTGAAGACTCATCTCTTCAGTAGGTCCTATGATTGAGTTTAGTCTGGCCCAGGGGTGTGAAGGTGAAGGGAAAGGCACTGTAGCGACGAACCGCCCTTGCTGTCTCTGGCTGGCCGGTTCCCCTCTCTCCACTGGGATTCTCTGCCTCTGACCCTATTACGGGGGCTGAGTCACTGGCTTACTAGTGCTCTTCCATTCCATCCCTAGGAGGGGTGCATCACTTGAGTGGGTTGAGTCACTGTCCGGGTTCGTGCCGTGGGGGAGATCTTCGTAGGCTATACTCAGCCTTGTCTCAGGGTAGTACGTTGGTGGTTTGCGGATATCCCTCTAATGGTGTGGGGGCTGTGCTTTGGCAAAGTGGGTGGGGTTATATCCTGCCTGGTTGGCCCTGTCCGGGGGTATTGTCGGACGGGGCCACTGTGTCTCCCGACCCTTCCTGTCTCTGCCTCCAGTATCTATGCTGCAATAGTTTGTGTCTAAGGTTAGTCTGTTATATCTGGTGTAATTCTCCTGTCTTATCCGGTGTCCTGTGTGAATTTAAGTATGCTCCCTCTAATTCTCTCCCTCTCCCTCCCCTCCCAAAGAACATGAGCCCTAGGACCATGCCTTAGGACTAACTGGCCTGATGACTCCTTACTGTTCCCAGTCCACCTGGTCGTGCTGCTGCTCCAGTTTCAACTGTTTTGCCTGCGGCTATGGAACCCTGACCTGTTCACCGGATGTGCTACCTTGTGCCGGACCTGCTGTTTTCGACTCTCTCTCTCTACCACACCTGCTGTCTCGAACTCTGAATGCTCAGCTATGAAAAGCCAACTGACATTTACTCCTGAGGTGCTGCCCTGTTGCACCCTCTACAACCACTGTGATTATTATTATTATTTGACCCTGCTGGTCATCTATGAACATTTGAACATCTTGGCCATGTACTGTTGTAATCTCCATCGGGCACATCCAGAAGAGGACTGGCAACCCCTCAGAGCCTGGTTCCTCTCTAGGTTTCTTCCTAGGTTCCTGCTGTTCTAGGGAGTTTTTCCTAGCCACCGTGCTTCTACATCTGCATTGCTTGCTGTTTGGGGTTTTAGGCTGGGTTTCTATATAGCACTTTATGACATCGGCTGATGTAAAAAGGGCTTTGTAAATACATTTGATTATTTGGGGAGTTTCTCCCATTCTTCTCTGCAGATCGTCTCAAACTCTGTCAGGTTGGATGGGGAGCGTTGCTGCACAGCTATTTTCAGGTCTCTCCAGAGATGTGTGATCGGGTTCAAGTCCGCACTCTGGCTGGGCCACTCAAGGAAATTCAGAGACTTGTCCTGAAGCCACTCCTGCGTTGCCTTGCCTGTGTGCTTAGGGTCGTTATCCTGCTGGAAGGTGAACCTTCACCTCAGTCTGAGGTCCTGATCGCTCTGGAGCAGGTTTTCATCAAGGATCTCTCTGTACTTTGCTCCTTTCATATTTGCCTTTATCCTGACTAGTCTCCCATTCCCTGCCGCTGAAAAATATTCCCACATCATGATGCTGCCACCACCTTGTTTCACAGTAGGGATGGTACCAGGTTTCCTTCAGATGTTACGCTTGGCATTCAGGCCAAGAAGTTCAATCTTGGTTTCATCAGACCAGAGAATCTTGTTTCTCATAGTCTGATAGTCTTTAGGCGCCTTTTGGCAAACTCCAAGCAGATTGTCATGTGCCTTTTACTGAGGAGTGGCTTCCGTCTGGCTACTCTATCATAAAGGCCTGATTGGGGGAGTGCTGCAGAGATGGTTGTCCTTCTGGAAGGTTCTCCCATCTCCACAGAGGAGCTCTGTCAGTGACCATCAGGTTCTTGGACACCTCCCTTACTGAGACCCTTCTCCCCCGATTGCTTTGTTTGGCTGGGCAGCAAGCTCTAGGAAGAGTCTTGGTGGTTCCAAACTTCTTCCATTTAAGAATGATGGAGGCCACTGTGTTCTTGGGGACCTTCAATGCTGCAGAAATGTTTTGGTACCCTTCCCCAGATCTGTGCGTCGACACAATCCTGCCTCTGAGCTCTACGGACAATTCCTTCGACCTCATGGCTTGATTTTTTCTCTGACATGCACTATCAACTGTGGGGCCTTATATTGACAGGTGTGTGTGTGCGCCTTTCCAAATCATGAACAATCATTTGACTTTACCACAGGAAGACTCCAATCAAGTTGGAGAAACATCTGAAGGATGATCAATGGAAACAAGATGCACCTGAGCTCAATTCCGAGTCTCATAGCAAAGGGTCTGAGCACTTATGTAAATAAGGTGCTTCTGTTTTTTATTTTTAATACATTTTCAAACATTTCTAAAAACCTGTTTTTGCTTTGTCATTATGGGGTATTGTGTGTAGATTTAATTTTTTATCCATTTTGGAATAAGGCTGTAATGTAACAAAATGTTGAAAAGGTGTAGGGGTCTGAATACTTTCTGAAGGCACTGTACACTGAGTGTACAAATCATTAAGGACACCTGCTCTTTCCATGACATAGACTGACCAGGTGAATCCAGGTGAAAGCTATGATCCCTTATTGATGTCACTTGTTAAATCCACTTTAATCAGTGTAGATGAAGGGGAGGAGACAGGTTAAAACCTGATGAGGACAGAGGGAGCTGTTGTCACTTTGGGGGAAAAACGTGCCCAATTTAAACGGCCTCGTACTCAATTCTTGCTCGTACAATATGCATATTATTATTACTATTGGATAGAAAACACTCTCTAGTTTCTAAAACCGTTTGAATTATATCTGTGAGTGAAACAGAACTCATTTGGCAGAAACTTCCTGACCAGGAAGTGGAAAGTCTGAAATCGAGGCTCTCTTCTAAGTCCTGCCTATAAATGGGCATGATACCTATTAGTATACATGCACGTCATACACCTTCCCCTGGATGTCAAGATGCAGTGAGAGAAGAAATTAGGTGATTATCTTGGTCTGAGATGGAATACGTCC
The DNA here is from genome assembly GCF_016432855.1 of Salvelinus namaycush. Classification (NCBI taxonomy): domain Eukaryota; kingdom Metazoa; phylum Chordata; class Actinopteri; order Salmoniformes; family Salmonidae; genus Salvelinus; species Salvelinus namaycush. Next base: position 19,345,170 of record NC_052335.1, on the reverse strand, counting down.
TCTTGGAATGACGTGTCACCGATTTCATGTTTTCAGGAAGGCGCGAGGAGGACAGTGGGATTGCCTTCTGAATAGCTTTCTTTATAGGCGACTACTATCTCCGGCTTTGATTTTATTTGATACATGTGACAATATCATCGTAAAGTATGTTTTTTCAATATAGTTTTATTAGATTTTTGAAATTTATTCGGGACGTTAGGCGTGTTGCGTTGTGTGCCCTTTGTTCAGAATGGAGAGCTTCGCGCCACTTGGCCAGTGTGCTTGCTAATTCAAGAGGGAAAAACGATGTTCTAAATCCAAACAACGACTGTTCTGGACAAAGGACCCCTTGTCCAACATTCTGATGGAAGATCACCAAAAGTAAGAAACATTTTATGATGCTATTTCATATATCTGTCGAACTGTGTACTAGTAGTTTTGCGCCCAGGTTTTGGCCACTCTCTCGCTATAACATAAGCCTTATGTCGTAATGAAGATATTTTTAGAATTCTAACACTGCGATTGCATTAAGAACTAGTGGATCTATCATTTCCTATACAACATGTATTTTTTTGTAATGTTTATGAATAGCTATTTGGTCAGAATAGGTGAGAGTCTAATAGAAATATCCGCACATTCTGGGAAAAATAAGCTACGTTAGCATAATGGATAACCACTGATTTCAGCTCTAAATATGCACATTTTCGAACAAAACATAAGTGTATGTATAACCTGATGTTATAGGACTGTCATCTGAGGAAGGTTTATGAAGGTTAGTGAAAATTAATATCTTTTGCTGGTTTATTCGCTAACGCTAACGTGCCTATTGCTATCGCTAACGTGCCTTGATGAATGAATGCGGTAGTGTGGTAGTCTATTGTAGTAAGCTAATATAATGCTATATTGTGTTTTCGCTGTAAAACACTTAAAAAATCTGAAATATTGGCTGGATTCACAAGATGCTTGTCTTTCATTTGCTGTACACGATGCATTTTTCAGAAATGTTTTATGATGAGTATTTAGGTATTCCACGTTGGTCTCTATAATTACTCTGGCTGCTTCGGTGCTATTTTTGACGGTAGCTGTGATGGTAGCTGCAATGTAAAACTGATTTATACCTCAAATATGCACATTTTTCGAACAAAACATAGATTTATTGTGTAACATGTTATAAGACTGTCATCTGATGAAGTTGTTTCTTGGTTAGTTTGGTTGGTTCTTGGTTAGTTAGGTTGGCTTTGTGCATGCTACCTGTGCTGTGAAAAATGTCTGTCCTTTTTTGTATTTGGTGGTGAGCTAACATAAATATACGTGCTGTTTTCGCTGTAAAACATTTTAAAAATCGGACATGTTGGCTGGATTCACAAGATGTGTACCTTTCATTTGCTGTATTGGACTTGTTAATGTGTGAAAGTTAAATATTTCTAAAAAATATCTTTTGAATTTCACGCTCTGCCTTTTCAGTGGAATGTGGGAGGAGTTCCGCTGGCGGAACGCTAGAGTCAGACAGGTTAAAGAAGGATTTTTAAGCCTTGAGATAATTGAGACATGGATTGTGTATGTGTGCCATTCAGAGGGGGAATGGGCAAGACAAAGATTGAAATGCATTTGAACGGGGTATGGTAGTAGGTGCCAGGCGCATCGGTTTGTGTCAAGAACTGCAACGCTACTGGGTTTTTCACGCTCAACAGTTTCCAGTGTGTATCAAGAATGGTCCACCACCCAGGACATCCAGCCAACTTGACAACTGTGAAAAGCATTGAAGTACAACATGGGCCAGCATTCTTATGGAATGCTTTCGACACCTTGTAGAGTCCATGCCCCGATGAATTGAGGCTGTTCTGACTGCAAAAGAGGGTATGCAACTCAATATTAGGAATGTGTTTTTAATGGTTTGAACTTGGTGTATAACTTGTGAACAGTTACCCATTCCTAAAAGTGAGTACTATTTTAATAGTAATGTTAAATAATACACAATGGCTGTTAAGCCAATTATATTATGACTGTTGCCTCCTGTTGAAGTTTATTGTGATGGTAATGACGTTTGTTTTTGATCATTATTTGGCAGAGGTTGCTAGCTACAGTGGTATCTTCAACCTAGCCTGACTTTGAGCTAGTGTACGCTATCTTGACTTGCTATAAAGTTGGAGAAACAAGTTGAGGAAAAAGTAACTAAACAATGCATGTTTTATCACCTGAAACAAAATATTTATTCTGTCTTGAAAAAAAGGTCATATTTTACAATCTTCCAAAATAAATGCGATATCTGACAAGAGGGCTGTCCTCTTTATTGCGTTAGAAACAGTAAACTTGTCCGTTCAATAGCGGGGCAAGATTCTGTGATAGGGATTAACACGGGTAGCCGGTATCCTGGGACTGTCCCGGGACCACTTCACATTTCCTGAAAAAATACAATTACAAGACCCGGGAAATTACAACATTTTCCCAATGTCTCAGTAATGCAATTCCACAAAATACACAACGCAAGAAAGAGGACAGCCCTCTTGTCAGATATCGCATTTATTTTGGAAGATTGTAAAATATGACCTTTTTTTTCAAGACAGAATAAATATTTTGTTTCAGGTGATAAAACATGCTTTGTTTAGTTACTTTTTCCTCAACTTGTTTCTCCAACTTTATAGCAAGTCAAGATAGCGTACACTAGCTCAAAGTCAGGCTAGGTTGAAGATACCACTGTAGCTAGAAGTGTGCACTTTATGGATGAATCCCGGTTTCAACTGTACCGGTCAGATGGCGTCGTGTGTGGGCGAGCGGTTTGCTGATGTCAACATTGTGAACAGTGTGCCAGTGGGGTTATGGTTTGGGCAGTGTGACGTCCCTCCCACTGTTTGCCGAATTCTTTCCCTTTGCTCTTGTTTTCCTTAATAGGATGTAGGTGGGCGGAGCTGGGAGGGTCATCAGCGAAATGGGACACGCCTGGGCTCAGCTGTGTCCCTGGTATAAATACACCTTTCCCTCATTCATTGAGGAGACTCTCTCCACGCAGACACACTGCATTTTTGGGTCTGGCTTGTTTGTTTTGGCACCTCTCAACACCCCTCATTTTCACCATCTATGCACGCAACCACTCACTTACACTAATGACTACACTCACCATTGTTAATTGTATATAGCTTACTTTATTTAATAAATATATTTTTTGTTATTCCTTATCTCCACGTTGTCTCCCTCTTTGTTAAGGGCCACAAGCCGGGTTCGTGACAGCAGGCATAAGCTACGGACAACAAACACAATTGCATTTTATGATCTGTATACAATTCCTGGAAGCTGAAAATGTCACAGTTCTTCCATGGCCTGCATACTCACCAGACATGTCACCCATTGAGCATGTTTGGGATGCTCTGGATTTACGTGTCCGACACCGTGTTCCAGCCAATATCCAGCAACTTCGCACAGCCATTGAAGAGGAGTAGGATAACATTCCACAGGCCACAATCAACAGCCTGATCAACTCTATGCGAAGCAGATGTGTGGCGCTGCATGAGGCAAATGGTGGTCACACCAGATACTGACTGGTTTTCTGATCCACGCCCCTGTGACCAACATATGCATATCTGTATTCCCAGTCATGTGAAATCCATAGATTAGGGCCTAATGAATTTATTTAAATTGACTGATTTCCTTATATGAACTGTAACTCAGTAAAATCTTAAAAATTGTTGCATGTTGCGTTTCATATTTTTGTTCAGTGTAATTTCAGCACCCTTTTGATTGGGACAGCACCATCACACTGTTTTGAGACGAGCGTCGGGGGCTTCTCTAGATAAATCAATCAACGTCAGATCTTTGTTTTCACTGAATCTCCGTTTGGATATTTGGTAACAATTAGGCTGGGGAAATGTTAGCTATGTTGAGGTGAGTGCTAATGATCATCTTTATTGTAGTTTGCTCACATATTAGCTGATCAGAACATTTAGCTAGCTTGTTATACAAGTGGATTTTGCTCTTCACTCGCGTTGTAGCCTGTCCTGCTCCCGACCAAAAGCCTGTGACTTGTCTGATAATCAATCAATCATTCGATTTTGTTTCATAGATCTCTGTCTGTATATTTGGTTAATTGATCTCTGGCTGGACAAGTGGAAGTGGTAGCTCATTTATTTGTTTGCTCATCTATCACTGATTAGAAACATTTAGCATGCAATAATGTAGCCTAAATCAAGTGTATAATTTATCTATTGACTCACGTAGTAGCCATATATAGACCCTAGGCTATTTTCCTATCGTCCCAATCCCACTGAAACGCAAAATCCTGACTCCTGTCTCGCATGAAAATTCGTAACTTTATTCTGTAATCCATAGGTTGCATTATCAAAGCACGTCTGGGCTATAACATTTCCCCTGCTTCTCTGCGCTGTCTCGTATTGTTGCCAATATGAGAGCTTCGGTGGAGAATGTGTGATCAACAAACTATATGAGAGTATATATGGATATTTATTTTAAGAGTTAGTCCCCGTTAAAATACCTTGATTTTAAACATTTTGCTCTCAATCTCCCCGTTATTCATGATCTGATATACTATCTGTATAACCAAATAGTATATATGTCATTCGTTGGAGGTTATCTAGCAAGTTTAGGAACTTTGGTCATTTTACTTTTGTTTAAATGCCGTTATAAGGTTTGTATGATTCGACAATGCTGTGGCCTTCTCGGGGTGCGCTCTGTGTCGAGATATCCTAGGCCTACTGGTGAAATGTGATGAATTAATTGAGGAACATAACGCTCTGAATGTTGAACGGCCTTTTGAAATTCATAATGTCATTTGCGATCAAAGTTACTCTATCAATACTAAATCACAGTTTCACTTGCTATGAAATCTTTACACAGTTGCGCAGCCAAGATGGCATTGTGGAGCAGCGACAATCTTATTATGGGAGAACATTGAGTGACCTTATCTTGGTTTTAAATGTTAAATTGGCACTTCTCTTTTTTTGCGTTATTTCCTGGGACTTGAAATTTGGTAGATTTTTGGGAAAATATGAATACCTAATCCGCGAAGATGTACGGTGTATTGTAAAATGTCACAATGTGTACGTGGCGTACTGGTGCTTTCAAGACAACTGGGAACTCAAAAAAAGAAGGTAAAATTCTGACGTCAGTCAGGTCGGAAAGTCGAAGCTCTAGATGCCTGAGTTTCCGAGATGGAATTCCGAGTTGGATGACCGTTCAAAACGATTTTTCCCAGTCGGAGATGTTTTTTTTCTGTGAGTTCCCAGTTGTCTTGAAGTCGGACATTTCCGAGTGTGCGTTTTAAGACTTCATCCATAGGTGCGTTCAGTTCGCTTGAACGTTTGCTACGTTGCGGAACGGTTTGTTCAGAACAACACGTTTCCCCAAAACGTTCTTGTAAATTCTTGAACAGATTTTGAGGGAAGTTTGCTCCTGTGGTGAGGTGTGGCTAGAAGCAATGCGAGACGTATTTAAAGTGCAATGGCCATGCTGACAGCGTTCGACAACCCAACCCCTCCCACGTTTTTCAACTGGTCGTTCAGTACAGCAACTTTCTCGTTCAATTGAACATCCCAGAACGTAAACACGTACTGAACGCAGCCCACGTTCCACTGTCTCGTTCCGTTTCCATGTGAGTGAACCGAACCCAGACTCCCTGCTCTCACTTCACTGTCAATAACTGCTGATGAAGCTGCTGATGAAGCTGCTGATGAAGCTGCTGATGAAGCTGCTGATGAAGCTGCTGATGAAGCTGCTGATGAAGCTGCTGATGAAGCTGCTGATGAAGCTGGTTCAGGGGATATCTGCCATCTGATATCTAAAGTCAGGAAAAGGGGGTCAGCCTGACTGCTATTACGGCAGGTGGCCTAGTGGTTAGAGCGTTGGGCAAGTAACCGAAAGGTTGCAGGATCGAATCCCCAAGCTGGCAAGGTAAAAATATGTCGTTCTACCCCTGAACAAGGCAGTTAACCCACTGTTAGAGCTGACTGTTAAAGCTGATGTGAGTGTTTCTGGACATAATGTATCAATCCAGCATGGGATTAAAAAATGAGAGGAATGTCAGTAGGCCGTCATTGTAATTAAGAATGTGTTCTTAACTGACTTGCGTGGTTATAAAAAATGTTATGACTAGATATTTGGTATGGGCAACATGAACATGTGGTATCTGGGGCTGTAAAAAAAGTGGAAACCTATTTTAATATTCACCCTTCAGGCTAAAATTAATTGTATAGGCTGTTGGTAGATACATTCATCTCTAAGATTCTGACTGTATGAAGTGAAAGCGCTCCTAAAATATGAGGTATGCAATGAATTTATTCCACCAACATTTCCCCATGACTGTTAAAGCTGATGTGAGTGTTTCTGGACATAATGTATCAATCCAGCATGGGATTAAAAAATGAGAGGAATGTCAGTATGAGGGTTTTGGTGAAATTTTGAATGGGTTTCAAAGGCACCATCTGGTGGCCACAACAATGAAGTGAAATATAACTGTGACCGGAAATCTTTGAAGAACCTCTGCCATACTCTTCTTGAAACAGGTTTTGGAATTACGTGTAGCCTGTTTCCCTACCAATTTGTACGTTTGCAGTGACTCTTTCTGCCTGCTGACTGATGATTCCCATAGGTTGGTGGTGATATGATGATACTTTATGACATTTTCAGTTTCTTCATTAAGTGACAGCTAGGTCCTTTTGTCCTTAACTCTAGTTCATAACAGTAGAAATTGTTTGCCATTTTTGGTGTGCAATCTGCTCAACCAGTAATACAATCCAGAACATAAACATGATATTCACAGGGATCGGTAGCAGGTCTAATTTGTTTTCCCTATGGCACTCAACACTGATCTGTATTTATTAAAAACCCAGGGTCCTCTGCACTATTATTATCACTCATACATTAGTGCTGTTCTCAACGGATTCGCAGATGGAGTTGCTATGGCGACTCAGTGCCTGTCAGTCTAATGTCCTGTTGTGTCCTTGGTGGAGGAGAGTTTGTGTAACTCAGTTATTTTGCCAGAACACAGACCGACCACGGCCAGGCCAGAACAACCCACTCTGTGGATAGAGACTGTCTGATACAGATTGTGTTAAAAAAGGAAATGTGCACCGGATGGGGGGAGTGTTGCCATGGAAACTACTGTAAGGATCCATCTCTAAATCATTGTGAATGACTGGCCAGTTAACTTTTAAGCAAATAGTTAACAATCCATATAAATAAGACATTAGTCAAAATAAAAAGGGACTTGGATGCAATATCAGGCCTTTATCTAGATATATGGGTCCATCTTCCAATATTTGGTCATATAAGGTTGGATATGAGATGTATATTGCGTAAAACAGTGTGATGGGTCTAAGCAATACATTCCAAAGAGCACATGCATGTCTACATAGTCTTCAATTAGATATTTATTGAAGTTACATTATAGGGGTTTCAAAAAGATAGTGGCTGTTCTGATGCTGTTTGCACAAGGTAACATTTGGCATTGGAAAGTTTTGAGGGTGCAATGTCCTGAATAACCTTTCTACCTATTCTTTGGTTATGCAGTAAATCTCTGTCTGTCCTCATCTGGTATACGACTTAAACATACTTCTACTGCACGCCACTTCAGATAAAACAGTATATAGACAAACCAAGCTGGATTGGATATCTCAACTCAACCATAACACGAGGCACAGGGACTACAGTACTAACGCTCACAAAATGACACATTCGTCAGTTCAGCTAGTCTTCTTTGCATTCTTCTTTTTTGGCGTCTGCTTCTTGGCGGAGGGCTCTGGCTGTTTTGGGGTCTCTGGCTGGACTGGGGCAGCCATCTCTGCCTGTGCTGGTGCCTCCACCTGTGCTGGTACCTCTACTTGTGCCTCTGCCTGTGCTGGTACCTCTACTTGTGCTGGAGCCTGTGCTGGAGCCTGTGCTGGAGCCTGTGCTGGTGCATCTACCTGTGCTGGTACCTCTACTTGTGCCTCTGCCTGTGCTGGAGCCTGTGCTGGTGCATCTACCTGTGCTGGAGCCTGTGCTGGATCCTCTACTTCTGCTGGAGCATGGGCTGGAGCCTGTGCTGGAGCTTGTGCTGGTGCATCTACCTGTGCTGGAGCCTGTGCTGGTGCCTCTACTTGTGCTGGAGCCTGTGCTGGATCCTCTACTTGTGCTGGAGCCTGCGCTAGTGCCTCTACCTGTGCTGGAGCCTGCGCGGGTGCCTCTACCTGTGCTGGAGCCCGCGCTGGTGCCTCTACCTGTGCTGGAGCCTGCGCTGGTGCCTCTACCTGTGCTGGAGCCTGCGCTGTTGCATCTGCATATGCTGGTTCTGGTTCCTCTGCATGTGCTGGTGCCTCTATCACTACCTGTACTGGGGCCTTTGTTGGTTCAGGGATCTTCTGGGCCTCAGCAGATTCTGTAGACTCTGGCTCTTCCTCACTGTCAGAGTCATCGTCAGCATCGTCTCCTGTGGACGGGGCCAGTAGGGAGGCTGCGAACTCCGCCAGCCTGTTCTGCTCAGCCCTCAGACGGGCCATCTCCTCTGTCATCTCTGGCTCCTCAACTATGTCCATGAGGCTGTGGACTGGTTCAGTGGCCACCTCCTGTGTCTCGTCCTTGGGTGTCCCCTCGGTGGCGTCAGCCGTTTGGCGAATGCCTTTGATCTTGGAGTACAGGATCTTCCTCTCATCCTGGAGTGCTCGGCAGAGCCTCTCCAGCTTGTCAATCTTCACGACGAACATCTCATACTCATTCTCCTTCACAGTCCTCTGTGGAAAAGAGAGTCTAACTTGTTGTAGCGCATTTGAATAAAGTCTAACACTATTGCATGTGTTATAGATGAGTATTTACCTCTTCAATCATCTCCGAGAGAGCCTTGTTAGTGCTCTCAAATCTGGTCTTCCAAACATTCGACTCTTTATCTAGTTTTTTCATCTTCTTTGTCATCTATGAAGCAAAATGTTTGTTGGGTTAAAACGTATCTGAAAATGTAACCATCATTCTGAAAATGATTAATATAGAAAACAGTCCCTCCAACATATAGTTGTTTTCTCATTTCAGAATTATGCCGACCTTATATTACCTCCATGCACTTGGCCCTAAATATAAACAGTATATTTAAAGGAAGGATGATTTTATTTTAAGGATGCCACATACCTTCTCCATTTCATTTTTGAAGCTGGCGTACACATCGTTGCTCTTAGACAACGTAGTCTGGAACTCTTCAAACTTCTGGGAGTACAGAGCAAGCTGCAGAAAAACAGAGGGACAGTCAGGAGAGAACTCCAGAAATTGATTTCACATGTAGCATTCGTATGCATCTATTCACCTCATGAACAATCAGATCTATGCTTTGAACCTTATTTGACCCCAGAAACAAATTTGCTATACTTTAGAGGGAGATGAGGTGAGGTGAGAGGAAGAGCCAGCCGGTTTCACCAAACATTTAACCAGCCTTGCCTGGTTTCTTCATTGCTTCAGGGCCTAATTACAGAGTATTGCATTCCAAAGTCCTAGGGCCCTCGGTGTGAATGCTCTACACTCAACTGGCCAGGCGGCCTCCCTGGGCTTCCCTTTAGCAGTCCTCTGCTCAGTGTTGGCAGAGCTATGTTAATGAGCGGCTCTATAAATGTTTCAGTGGCAGTCGGTCCAGCTAGAGTTAACAGGCTAATCTCCGGAGGCCCTCAGGGGAAACCACATCGCACACACAGCCAGTCTCCCGTATTCAAACCTGTCTATCTGCTAGCCACCCCGTTGAGATCAACTGTCTTTATTTTAGAGTTACTGTTTTGGAACAAAAGCAAAACAACTGATTTGACATGCGCTATAAAAGAGGAAAGGCATTTGCTTGGTTATGTGTTGTATTTCATAAAAGCTCACTTGATACAGATCAGTTTCTGCCTCACGTCTTTCTAATAGATTTTTCTTGCTGGCTGCGCTGCTTTGGCCGTTTCCTTGTGTGATCTAAATCTACGCCTGGTATTGTAGAGACAAATAAGGTTGACATTCCTAGTTAATTGGATTGGAAATATGACATGGCCTGGTACAAATACATGATGAATCATATTGTCACGCCCTGATCTGTTTCACCTGTTCCTGTGATTGTTTCCACCCCCTCCAGGTGTCGCTTATTTTCCCCAGTATATTTATCCCTGTTTTTCCTGTCTAGCTGTGCCAATTCGTCTTGTATGTTAGTCAAGTCAACCAGTGTGTTTTTCCCGTACTCCTTTTGCTATTCTCTTTTTGCTAGTCTTCCTGGTTTTGACCCCTGCCTGACTCTGGACTACTTTCCAGCCTGCCTGATCATCATGCCTGCCCTGACCTTTATTCTGCCTGCCCTTCGGTACCTTTTGGACTCTGAACTGGTTTTGACCCTTTTGTCTGTCCACGACCATTCTCTTGCCTTCCCCTATTGGATTAATAAATATTGTAAGACTCCAATCATCTGCCTCCTGTGTCTGCATCTGGGTCTCGACTTGTGTCATGATTATATAGGTACTGAAATGCAGTATTAACATAATTTGTTTCTACTGAGAAAACACAAGGCTTTAAATAATGGCAAGGTTTCGCTGCAATTAATTATAACCATATAAACTGTCAGCTATAATTTCTGAATCCAGCAGGGAAGCATTTATCTTTGTGTCAGACCAACTAATTTCATTGTATAATTTGCTTGCACCCATACAATAATTGTGCCACATCTAATAAACATAGCAGTTGTAATTGTATCATACTTTTACAATGGAATGATCAATGGTACTGGAGTATGTGCTACTGTGTGGTATTGCATCACATTTTTTTATATTCCCATGATGCTGTGTCATCCTGCTGGTTCAGGAAGAGGGAGTTTCTCTTGCCTGCTGCTATCATGGGAATTATGGCTGCTCTGTACAGTACAGCTGACACATTTTCCTTTCATATCAAGTACCAAGTACATCAAGCCATATAGCCTAGTTACGAGAGGAGAATCACATTTTTTATGGTCACTTTTGCCATTGTGAGGATATTGAAAAACTTTACTATAGATCCAAATTAACTTAATACAGTAAATACTGAAATATTAGTTGTCTTTAACACACATGGAGCAATCCAGAGGACCTTAATGGTAGGATTGGACTTGCCTTTCATAGACTTGGCCCTGAAATAAATGTAGTGAATAAGGGTGTTTGGCACCACATTGGATATATTCACCTGAGCCTGCATGACAGTCTCTTGCTCTCTCAGAAGTTTAGCTTGTAGTTTCCACTCAGCTGCATGTACCAGTAACTGGTTAAAAACAAAACACACGTAAAGCACAAATGTACCTTTTTCTTCAACTGCAACTCTTGCTCCTTCAATGTGTAGCATTTCTTTGTTTTGTCAATTGCCTCCCTAAGCAGCTAACAACAGAGACAGTGGATGGTTACAATACTCATTTCTGTGAGCATCAAATGCACAACAAACATCATTGGTTTTAAACTTAATACCGTTTAATTAGACAAAAGTTACTCAACTATATTTACATTGCTTTACAGTACTTTGTGGGTAAGGTCAGTAAAAGTTGTGCTCCTGTGTGGCTCAGTTGGTTGCGCATTGCACTTGAAACGCCAGCATTGTGGGTTTGATTCCCATGGGGGACCAGTCTGAAAATGTATGCACTTGCTACTGTAAATTGCTCTGAATAATAGCGTCTGCTAAATGACAAAAAATGTAAGTACAGTGACTCACGTATTCCTTTTCTCTCTTGTGCTTCTCCTCGGCCTCCTGCAGCTGTGCATTAGCTTGCTCCAGTTTGGTATCAGACAGCTTCTGCTGCAGGTCGTGGTGCTTGAAGATCTTCTCCAAGCTCTGAGTGATAGACAAGGTGAGATGACACACTAGATTAGACACTTAGTTTTAAGAAGGGCTTCTAAGACATTCTGTACAGGTTATGAATCCATTAATTAGGATACATTTCTCACACTTTCTAGGTTTCTAAAACCACCACTGCCATCCTGTCTGTCTATGAGAAATTGTCATTAACATGTGCCTTGAAAAGTAATTAAGGCCATTGTTGTTTGTGCACAGTATTTCATTGGAAAGTTCAGACATGTTTTATGATGCCTGAGAAAACAGACAAAATAGTGGGTGGAGAACTAATAAAAACCTGGGACTTGAATTACATTTTCACAATTAACAGGAGGACAAATGCAAAAGCTTTATTATTATTATTTTTAAGTATTGTCTTTTTCAGGATTACATTTGTCATTTTAGCAGACACTCTTATCCAGAGCGACTTACAGTAAGTAGTGAGTGCATACATTTTCATACTTTTTCATACAACCCTGTCATAAAGGGATTATTATTATCAGGGCACAAATTCTGATAAGAAAACTGACCCCAGATTAGTTCAATTAGGATAAATAATTGTTTCTATAGATACTATTTATTTTTGCGCATGAGACTAATCTATACTGCACAAAAATATAACAATTTCAAAAATGTGACTGAGTTACAGTTCATATAAGGAAATCAGTCAATTGAAATAAATAAATTAGGCCCTAATCTATGGACTTCACATCAGTATGCAGGGGTGCAGCCATGGGGGACCACTTGGCATTCAGGCCCACCCATTGGGGAGCCAGGCCCAGGCCCAGCCAATCAGAATTAGTTTTCCCCCACAAAAGGTCTTTATTACAGACAGAAATACTCCTCAGCTCCCCTCCACAACCCCCTCAGACAATCCCACAGGTGAAGAAGCCGGGTGTGAAGGTCCTGGGCTGGTATAGTTACATGTGGTCTGCGGTTGTGAGGCCGGATGGACGTACTTCCAAATTCTCTAAAACAACGATGGAGACAACTTAGGATAGAGATTTTTTATTTTTTTTACCCCCTTTTTTCTCCCCAATTTCATGGTATCCAATTGGTAGTTACAGTCTTGTCTCATCGCTGCAACTCCCGTACAGACTCGGGAGAGGCGAAGGTCGAGAGCCATACATCCTCCGAAACATGACCCAACCTAGCCGCACTGCTTCTTGACACAATGCACATCCAACCCGGAAGCCAGCCGCACCAATGTGTCAGAGGAAACACCGTACACCTGGCGACCTGGTCAGTGTGCACTGTGCCCGGCCCAACACAGGAGTCGCTAGTGCGCAATGAGACAAGGATATCCCTGCCGGCCAAACCCTCCCTAACCCAGACGACGCTGGGACAATTTTGCGCCGCCCCATAGGCCTCCCAGTCGCGGCCGGCTGCAACAGAGCCCGGGCTCAAACCCAGAATCTCTGGTAGCACAGCTAGTACTGCGATGCAGTGGTAGTTACAGTCTACCCGGGAGAAAGGGTAGAGAAATTAACATCAAATTCTCTGGCAACAGCCCTGCTGGACATTCTTGCAGTCAGCATGCCAATTGCACATTCCCTCAAAACTTGAGACCAGCGCTGTGGCATTGTGTTGTGACAAAACTGCACATTTTAAAGTGGCCTTTTATTGTCCCTAGCACAAGGTGCACCTGTGCAATGATCATGCTGTTTTAATCAGCTTCTTGATATGCCACACCTGTCAGGTGGATGGATTATTTTCGCAAAGGATAAATGCTCATTAACAGGGACATAAATAAGAAATAAGCTTTTTGTGCGTACGGAGCATTTATGGGATAAATTTTTTCAGCTCATGAAACATGGGACCAACCACTTTACATGTTGCGTTTATATTTTTGTTCAGTGTATTTTGTTTACTATGGCAAATAGCCAAATGTATAAACAGTGTGGAATAATCCACAATTTCTCTGCCAAAAGGAGAACATTTAATGTCCATCTGGAAATGAATCCATCTCAGCATTTAGCCAACTATCAAATGTCAACTTGTGTCCATTTTATGCAACTGCTGATGTCAGAATGTCTTGTTCATCATTGCAATGTGTGGTTCTAATCACTTATTTTAATAGGACACATTAGATGTTATTTGGATGTCAAATAATCACATCTCTTTCTGGCACGCTGCCTCTTAAGTGTTTATACGGACTACAACCAGCAGATGGCACTTGAGACAAATTACTAGAAACTCCACCAGTAAAAAAACGACAACAAATAAATAGGACGTTTAAATCATGACGTTTTTACACACCATTCCCAGCTGTGTATGTGAGCAGCAAAAGCAGCAGCAGCAGCAGCCTCAGTGGCAACCAACTGCATGGCAGATCCTGGCTTTCATATGTCACTTCAGGCTTGTCCTTTCCCTGGTGTGTTGTATTGTATTTATTATGGATCCCCATTAGCTGCTGCCAAAGCAGCAGCTACTCTCCCTGAGGTCCAAATTAAGGCAGTTATACAGCACCAGTCAAAAGTTTGGACACACCTACTCATTCAAGTTTTTTTAATTTATTTTTTTTACTATTTTCTACATTGTAGAATAATATTGAAGACATCATGAAATAACACAAATGAATCATGTCGTAACCAAAAAAGTGTTAAACAAATCAAAATATATTTTATATTTGAGATTCTTCAAAGTTGCCACCCTTTGCCTTGATGACAGCTTTGCACACTCTTGGCATTCTCTCAACCTGCTTCACGAGGAATGCTTTTGAAGGAGTTCCTACATATGCTGAGCACTTGTTGGCTGCTTTTCCTTCACTCTGCGGTCCAACTCAACCCAAACCATCTCAATTGGGTTGAGGTCGGGTGATTGAGGAGGCCAGGTCATCTGATGCAGCACTGCATCACTCTCTTTCTTGGTTAAATAGCCCATACACAGCCAGGAGGTGTGTTTTGGGTCATTGTCCTGTTGAAAAACAAATGATAGTCCCACTAAGCGCAACCCAGATGGGATGGCGTATCACTGCAGAATGCTGTGGTAGCCATGCTGATTAAGTGTGCCTTGAATTCTAAATAAATCTGACACACCTTGATCTGTTTCACCTGTCTTTGTGCTTGTCTCCACCCCCTCCAGGTGTCGCCCATCTGCCCCATTATCCCCTGTGTATTCATACCTGTGCTCTGTGTTTGTTTGTTGCCAGTTCGTCTTCTCTCGTCAAGCCTACCAGTATTTTTCCCGTACTCCAGTGTTCTCTCCAGTCACTGTTTTCTCGTTTTCCCGGTTTTTACCATTCTGCCTGCCCTGACCCTGAGCCTGCCTGCTGTTCTGTACCTTGTGACACTGCCCTGGATTACTGACCTCTGCCTGTCATTGACCTGTCGTTTGCCTGCCCCCTGTTTTTGTAATAAACTTTTGTTACTTTGAACTGTCTGCATCTGGGTCTTATCCTGAGGTCTGATAAATTCACCGACAGTGTGACCAGCAAAGCACCCCCACACCTTCACACCTCCTCCTTCCTGCTTCACGGTGGGAACCAGACATGCGGAGATCATCCGTTCACCTACTCTGCGTCTCACAAAGACACGGTGGTTGGAAACAAAAATCTCAAATTTGGACTCTTCAGACCAAAGGCCAGATTTCCACTGGTCTAATGTCCATTGCTTGTGTTTTTTTGGCCCAAGCAAGTCTCTTCTTCTTATTGGTGTCCTTTAGTAGTGGTTTCTTTGCAGCAATTCGACGATGAAGGCCTGATTCACACAGTCTCCTCTGAACAGTTGATATTGATGTGTCTGTTACTTGAAATCTGTGATGCATTTATTTGGGCTGCCATTTCTGAGGCTGGTAAAACTAATGAACCTATCATCAGCAGCAGAGGTAACTCTGCATCTTCCTTTCCTGTGGTGGTCCTCATGAGAGCCAGTTTCATCACTGCGCTTGATGGTTTTTGCGACTGCATTTGAAGAAACTTTCAAAGTTCTTGATATTTTCCGGATTGATTTCATGTCTAAAAGTAATGATGGACTATTTGCCATAATATGGACTTGGTCTTTTACCAAATAGGGCTATCTTCTGTATACCACCCCTACTTACCATTTCTCCAAAAAGTTTGATCTTTGTCCCCATGTGCAGTTGCAAACTGTAGTCTCGCTTTTTAATCGCGTTTTTTGAGCAGTGGCTTCTTCCTTGATGAGCGGCCTTTCAGGTTATGTCGATATAGGACTCGTTTTTACTGTGGATAGAGATACTTTTGTACCGGTTTCCTCCAGCATCTTCACAAGGTCCTGTTGTTCTGGGATTGATTTGCACTTTTCGCACCAAAGTACGTTCATCTCTAGGAGACAGAACACGTCTCCTTTCTGAGAGGTATGATGGCTGCGTGGTCCTATGGTGTTAATATTTGCGTACTATTGTTTGTACAGATGAACGTGGTACCTTCAGGCGTTTGGAAATTGCTCCCAAGGATGAACCAGACTTCTGGAGGTCTACAGTTTTTTCTGAGGTCTTGGCTGATTTCTTTTGATTTTCCCATGATGTCAAGCAAAGAGGCACTGAGTTTGAAGGTAGGCCTTGAAATACATCCACAGGTACACCTCCAATTCACTCAAATTATGTCAATTAGCCTATCAGAAGCTTCTAAAGCCATGACATCATTTTCTGGAATTTTCCAAGCTGTTTAAACACACAGTCAACTTAGTGTATGTAAACTTCTGACCCACTGGAATTGTGATACAGTGAATTATAAGTGAAATAATCTGTCTGTAAACAATTGTTGATAAAATGACTTGTGTCATGCCCAAAGTAGATGTCCCAGCCGACTTGCCAAAACTATAGTTTGTTAACAAGAATTTTGTGGAGGAGTTGAAAAACAAGTTTTAATGACTCAACCTAAGTGTATGTAAACTTCCGACTTCAACTGTACATGCACATACCCACATATTGTCACGCCCTGACCTTAGAGAGCCTTTTTATTTCTCTATTTGGTTAGGTCAGGGTGTGATTAGGGTGGGCATTCTAGGTTTTCTGTTTCTATGTTGGTGTGTTTGATTCCCAATCGGAGGCAGCTGTCTATCGTTGTCTCTGATTGGGAATCAGATATAAGTTTCCTTTTGGGTTTTGTGGGATCTTATCTTTTGTTTGTTGCTTTATTGCACGACTAGCTTTACGTTCGGTTTGTGTTCATTGTTTTTTCCCGGTGTTACGTTTTCAAATAAAGAGAGAATAAACGCCTACAACGCTGCACCTTGGTCCGGTCATTTATCATCCGACAACTAGCGTAACAGAAGATCCCACCACCAACGGACCAAGCAGCGTGTCCCGTAGTGGAGGACATCATGGACATGGGAGGAGGTAATGGCAGGGCATGAGAGCCTGCCGTGGAAACAGGTGGAAGCAGCGGCGACGAGACCAGGAGTCACGGCAACGAAGGAAGCACGAGAGGCAGCCCCCAATTTGCTTTGGGGGGGAGAACACGGGGAGATTGGCGGAGTCAGGGTTTAGACTTGAGCCAACTCCCCGTGCTTACCGTGGGGAGCGAGTGACCGGTCAGGCACTGTGTTATGCGGTGATGCGCACTGTGTCTCCAGTGTGCATTCACAGCCCGGTGCGCTCTGTGCTAGCTCCCCGCATTTGCCGTGCAAGAGTGGGCATTCATCCAGGACGGATTGTGCCGGCTCAGCGCTCCTGGTCTCCGGTGCATCTCTTCGGCCCAGGATATCCTGCGCCGGCTCTGCGCACTGTGTCTCCGGTGCGCCTTCACAGCCCAGTGCGTCCTGTGCCAGCGCCCCACATTTGCCGGGCGAAAGTAAGCATCCAGCCAGGACGGGTTGTGCCAGCTCTACGCTCGAGACCTCCAGTGCGTCTCCACGGCCCAGTGTATCTGGTGCCTGCTCCACGCACCAGGCTTCCAGTGCATCTCCCCAGTCCGGTGAGACCTGTTCCGGCTCCACGTACGAAGCCTCCAGGTATGATCCATGGTCCGAAGCCTCCAGTGATGATCCATGGCACGAAGCCTCCAGTGATGATCCATGGCCCGGAGCCTGTAGTGATGATCCATGGCACGAAGCCTCCAGTGATAATCCATTGCCCGGAGCCTCCAGTGATAGTCCATGGCACGAAGCCTCCAGTGATGATCCATGGCCCGGAGCCTCCAGTGATGATCCATGGCCCGGAGCCTCCAGTGATGATCCATGGCACGAAGCCTCCAGTGATGATCCATGGCCCGGAGCCTGTAGTGATAATCCAAGGCACGAAGCCTCCAGTGATGATCCATGGCCCGGAGCCTGCAGTGAAAATCCAGGGCACGAAGCCTCCAGTGATGATCCATGGCTCGGAGCCTGTAGTGATGATCCATGGTACGGAGCCTGCAGCGACGGTCCCCAGTCCGGAGCCTCCAGCGACGGTCCGCAGTCCAGAGTCTCCAGCGACAGTCTGCAGTCCAGAGCCTCCAGCGACGGTCCGCAGTCCAGAACCTCCAGCGACGGTCCGCAGTCCAGAGTCTCCAGCAACGGTCTGCAGTCCAGAGTCTCCAGCGACAGTCTGCAGTCCAAAGTTTCAGCTATGAATACCAGGCCTGGTTTCCCAGATATTTCATAGTGTTCTATTGTTTCCAGTTCTTGTCTTATATTATCTCCAATGTATCGTCCATGTAAAAACCTGTCTGATTAGGATGAATAATATCTGACAAAACCATTTTAATTCTATGCGCTAAGCATTTAGCTAGAATTTTTGCATCACAACACTGAAGTGTAAGTCCAATTTTTTAAATGGACTGGAGTTTTATATATACCAATTGGATCCTGTTTCAGTAATAATGAAATCAGACCTTGTTGAGTGTCCGATAATCTACCATTTATATAGGAGTGGTTATAACATGCTAATAATTGTCATCTGAGTATGTAAAAAAAAGTATACCTCCACTGGTATGCCATCCAGCCCTGGAGTTTTCCCGGACATAAAGGCTTTAATTGCATCAAGAAGTTCCTCCTCTGTAATTTGGCCTTCACATGAGTCTTTCTGTACAGATGTTAATTTTACATTATTAATAGTAAAAAAATCCATACAATTAGCTTCGGTTAGTGGAGATGGAGGAGACTGAAACGAAAACATATGCTTAAAGTACTTTACTTTCTCTTTCAAAATATTGTTCGATGAATCATGAGTGACTCCATCATTTGAAACAAGTTTCAGTAAAACGTTTTTGGTAGCATTTCTAAGTTGAAGATTGAACAATTATTTTGTGCATTTTTCCCCATATTCCATCCAGTTCCCCTAATTTTTTATAATATATTACACTGGATCTTTCTTGAATAAGTTCCTCCATTTATTTTTTTATTTTTTCCTCTAACTTACTCTGCGCCTCTATGGTACAGTTTTTATTGCTATCTATCTGTACTGTTAGTCCTTCAATTTCCTTTGTTAATTTGGACTCTTTTGACCTAAATTGCTTTTGTTTTATAGATGAGTACTGAATTGCATGGCCTCTAAAGGCACATTTAAAAGTGTCCCATATAATAAGGGGATCTGCTGTACCTATGTATGTCGGAAAAAGTCAGTTATAAATTCTTCTGTCCTAGTTAAAAAAAAATGATCATCCAGTAGGCTGTGGTTAAATTTACAATATCCTTGCCAACGTGGAAATTCTGTTAGAGTAATATATATGCAATTATGTGATGGTCCTACCGCACTCTGTCCCATATCAACACTTTTTAAACTTTTGGTGCCAGAGAGAATGACATAAGAAAGTAATCAAGACAAATAGCTTGATTAACCTCCGCAATGTATATCTGATTTCCTTATAAACCTTTTAAGGATTTGCCCCTTTTTTCAATTTTTGCCTAAAATGACATGCCCAAATCTAACTGCCTGTAGCTCAAGCCCTGAAGCAAGGATATGCATATTCTTGGTACTATTTGAAAGGAAACACTTTGGAGTTTGTGGAATTGTGAAAGGAATGTAAGAGAATATAACACAATAGATCTGGTAAAAGATAATACAATGAAAAAACCAACTGTTCTTTTGTATTTTTTTCTAACATCATCTTTGAAATGCAAGAGAAAGGACATAATGTATTATTCCAGCCCAGACGCAATTTATATTTTTTTCCACTAGATGGCAGCAGTGTTTGTGCAAAGCTTTAGACTGAACCAATGAACCATTGAATTTCTGTTCAAAATTTTGTGTCAAAACTGCCCAAATCTGCCTAATTTGTGTATTAATAACTTTTCATGTTCTAAATTGTGCACTCTCCTCAAACAATAGCATGGTATTATTTTACTGTAATAGCTACTGTAAATTGGACAGTGCAGTTAGATTAACAAGAATGTAAGCTTTCTGCCAATATCAGATATGTCTATGTCCTGGGAAATTTCTTGTTACTTACAACCTCATGCTAATTGCATTAGCCTACGTTAGCTCAACCGCCCCGTGGATGGGACACCGATCCCGAAGAAGTTTTAAGTGCCTGAGGGTGATAGTTTGTAGTGTGATTTCCTTTACGGTCCATAGAGGTATTTAAAACCGTATTATAATCTCCCATCAAAATAATAGAGTCTTGTTTGTAGGGTTGATAAATTCTTATATACACTACTGTTCAAAAGTTTGGGGTCTTCAGTTTCTTGGCAATTTCTCGCATGGAATATTCTTCATTTCTCAGAACAAGAATAGACTGACGAGTTTCAGAAGAAATTTATTTGTTTCTGGCCATTTTGAACCTGTAATCGAACCCACAAATGCTGATGCTCCAGATACTCAACTAGTCTAAAGAAGGCCAGTTTTATTGCTTCTTTAATCAGGACAACAGTTTTCAGCCGTGCTAACAGAATTGCAAAAGGATTTTCTAATGATCAATTAGCCTTTTAAAATGATTAACTAACACAACGTGGGGCGGCAGGGTAGCCTAGTTGTTAGAGTGTTGGAGTAGTAACCAAAGGTTGCAAGATCAAATCCCTGTACAAATCTGTCGTTCTGCCCCTGAACAAGGCAGTTAACCCACTGTTCCTAGGCCATCATTGAAAATAAGAGTTTGTTCTTAACTGACTTGCCTAGTTAAATAAAGGTTAAATAAAACATGCCATTGGAACACGGTGACCTTTGCTGATAATGGGCCTATGTAGATATTCCATAAAAAATCAGCCTTTTCCAGCTACAATAGTCATTTACAATGTCTACACTGTATTTCTGATCTATTTGATGTTATTTTAATGGGCAAAAAAATTGCTTTTCTTTCAAAAACAAGGACATTTCTAAGTGACCCCAAACTTTTGAATGGTAGTGTACATTTTCAAAGAAGCGTGGATCACCATTATTTGGACCGTATAGGTTAATAAGCCATATCTGTTTATGGTCCAATAACATATTTAAAATCATCCATCTACCTTGAGGATCTGTTTGGACAATTTGCACATTTGAATCAAAATAACTGTTAACTAATATCATCACCCCTTTTGAGTTTCTTTGCCCTTGGGAGAAGTATATTTCGCCCCCCAGTCCTTTTTTCCACAAAACTTCATCTAAAATTGTTGAATGAGTTTCCTGTAAACAATAGATATTATATTCCTTCTCTTTTAGCCAGGTAAATATTGATCGTCTTTTCTTTTTATCTGCTGAGCCTTTACAATTATAACTAGCTCCACTTATTTAATGAGACACAAGTTTAAATTCTATTCATCATAATATATGTTTGTAAACGTACCATTAAAAAGTAACATGATGATTGAGTATCTATACAGCTGTACCATGATATTTGCATTGCTACTAAGTAAAGGGTGACTACTTTGAAGAATCTCAAATATAAAATATATTTTGTGGTTACTACATGATTCCATATGTGTTATTTCATAGTTTTGATGTCTTCACTATTATTCTACAATGTAGAAAATAGTAAAAATAAAGAAAAACCCTTGAATGAGTAGGTGTGTCCAAACTTTTGACTGGTACTATACATTTGAAAAACATTACAATACATTCATAACAGATTTCACATCATATTAAGTGTGTGCCCTCATATTAAGTGTGTTTTTGTGATTATACTGTATATGACATGCTATAGTGTCACTCAATGAGCGAGATTCAACCTTAAAAAGGGTATGAATTTGTCATGTATACAGCACAAATAAGGAGCCCTTGCTGGCTATATCTCTGAGTATTGATGTGAGTAGGAAGCAATAATAGCTTTAAGCATAGCAGCGGGAAGTAAGGTTGCTGAGGGGGCTGCATACTGTATATTTAAAAAAATACATTTGTGCACTAGGATTTTATTACTCCTGTATGAGCAGTCAGCAGAGCAGAGAAAATCTGCCCCCCCCCCCCCGTCGTCAGCACCCCCACCCATAAACATCTTCCCGCGGCCAGCCATGCCTCTAAGTGTCTCTGAGTGTCTTTATTCAAAGATCTGACTCAACTCTTTTGTCACAGCTATCTCACTCAACATTACATACAAGTGTTAATTTCCTGTAGATGAATCATCATCAATAACATCTTTGGTTATCAAATGACTCTCTGACTGGAGCCTGCATGCATGGGGTTAGTAGGCCGGGGATGAGGGTGTACAGATATACAGACATGTAACAGTGAGGTTAAGTGTCCCTGTCGTGTACCTCCTCTCTCTGCTCATACTGGCTGATGATGTGTTTGAGTTTGTCTGCCAGGTTGGTGTTCTCCGAACACAGCTTGTTGTTGCGGTTACTGTGCTGCTCGATCTGAGCCTGGATGTCTGTCAGCGTGCTCTGGAAGTGAGTGGTGATCTCTCTGCGCTTCTCCTCGTCCTCACGACAACGTGCAAGGGTCTCCTCCTGAGGGAGAGGGAGGGGGAGAGGGAGAGAGAGAGAGAGAGACATTCAGACTTTAGTCAACCTCAGGTTTGTGAAATGCCAGTTTCCAGACTCAGCTTACTGAGAAGCAAGCCAAGCATTGCCAGAGTTTCTATATTAAGACATGGCTGTTTATTTTACAAATGACACAGGCGTAAGCTCCCACATGGGAAATGTAACTCAATTCAACCTGCAGCTAAGTGCTCAAAGACAGAGCTCCTACCACTGAAGTAGCAAAGCACATTAACGCCACTCCTCCTCAGACTCTGCTACCAGATGACAAGACATGATGTTCCACTTTCAACAGCTGTCACATTCCCATTCAAATCGGCACATTTTGATTCACTTTGCATGTAGCAACAATGTTCACTTTACAATCAGATTTTTGCATAATGATTGCTGCATATCAATCGGTTATACCCAATAGTCAAATGATAACCCTAACTCTGCTTCCACCCTGATTTCCTTTATACATTGAAATGTGAAGATGTTAGAAGGAAAGAGATGGATGGGTCAAGGCTTTAGAGCTTTAGCCCATCAGGGGAGGGCCGCGCCCATCCTCTGCTTGTGCCTCTGAGCCTTTTTCTCTCGCCTTTGATTTATAGTCGAAGGGCAGATGCCACAAAAGACCAATGAGACCATCCCTCTTGTCAGAGAGCCACGTCACTGGTGCCCTGTGTCTGAGGGGTCTCCTCCCAAGGCCTGAGTGTGAATCACACACACACTAACACACACACACGGCGCAGTGAGAGACAACAGAGGTCCTCCAAGTGTAGAGAGACGGGGTGTCCAATTACCTCCCCAGGGGAGAAGAACAGGAGATGAAATACGTCCCAGAGGTTGTGTAAGGTTACACAATAGACAGGATACTGATCCAGTGAAAAGGGTCCATTTGTTTACAGATCATTGAGCATTATGCCATTAATGACCAATAGGGTGATTTATAAATGATTCATAAACAAATCGAATGCCCATTTAATCATACTGTGTACATAACTGTTGGCTGTGAATCAAAGAATACGTGAACACTGGGTTTAGTGATGTTGATTTAAGGGATAAACTTAATCAAAACCGGAGATTTAGCTGAAGAGGTTTCACATTAAGAGGACTAACAGCAGTGGCAATGTGGCCACACAATATAAATCTTTGATTATGCTAAACCTGTGACCTTTGCTTAAGCATGTGGCCAAATTAGGTAGTGCTATTGGTCATGCACTTTCTTTGAAACCTTACAGACAAACTGCTTATAAATGGGATGACTAAACATTTGTCAATCTATTATTTATAGATGTAACAGGACACTCAAGCATGTAAGGGATAATTGAGCTATGACCCTCTCACATTGAGAGCACTCTGACTCAGGGAAGAGTCAAGGCCATTTGGAAGTGGCCCCTTTAGCCATCTAACTTTTAGAATGAAAATACCAGTAGTTTAAGAAACAAAATCAAATGTACAGTAAGTATAGTTGACAAGCATTGACAGTAACATTTTCTCTCTCCTGCATTTGATGTCCTATTTCTGTCATCAAGTCTATTTGAGTTTCAATACTCACAGCTACCAACAGTGAGACATCAATAAATCAGTTGATTAAACATACAGTAAGAGGCTGGTAGATTGTTGCTCTGCTCCCCTGCTGTGTATTGGAGTCAACTAAAGGTGTCCGCATGGTTCCCATCCGAAACAGTTCGGAACAGTTTGTGCATACAGTACCAGTCAAAAGTTTCAACACACCTACTCATTCAAGGGTTCTTCTTTATATTTACTATTTTCTA
This sequence comes from Salvelinus namaycush, assembly GCF_016432855.1. Lineage (NCBI taxonomy): Eukaryota > Metazoa > Chordata > Actinopteri > Salmoniformes > Salmonidae > Salvelinus > Salvelinus namaycush. The sequence goes on along the minus strand of NC_052335.1, from coordinate 19,320,890 downwards.
CATTGTAGATTAATAGTGAAGACTTCAAAACTATGAAATAATACATATGGAATCATGTTGTTACCAAAAAGTGTTAAACAAATCAAAATATATTTGAGATTTGAGATTCTTCAAAGTAGCCACCCTTTGCCTTGATGACCTACTCTGGCCCATCTTTGGACACTGTGTTAACAACCCTCCAGACGAGCTTCAATGCCATACAACTCTCCTTCAGTGGCCTCCAACTGCTCTTAAATGCAAGTAAAACTAAATGCATGCTCTTCAACCGATCGTTGCGCGCACCTGCCCACCTGTCTAGCATCACTAATCTGGACGGTTCTGACTTAGAATATGAGGACAACTACAAATACCTAGGTGTCTGGTCAGATTGTAAACTCTCCTTCCAGACTCACATTAAAACTCTCCAATCCAAAATTAAATCTAGAATTGGCTTCCTATTTCGCAACAAAGCATCCTTCACTCATGCTGCCAAACATACCCTCGTAAAACTGACCATCCTACCGATCCTTGCCTTCGGCAATGTCATTTACAAAATAGCCTCCAACACTCTACTCAACAAATTGGATGTAGTCTTTCACAGTGCCATCCATTTTGTCACCAAAGCCCCATATACTACCCACCACTGCGACCTGTATGCTCTCGTTGGCTGGCCCTCGCTTCATATTCATCGCCAAACCCACTGGCTCCAGGTCATCTATAAGTCTTTGCTAGGTAAAGCCCCGCCTTATCTCAGCTCACTGGTCACCATAGCAGCACCCACCCATGGCACGCGCTCCAGCAGGTATATTTCACTGGTCACCCCCAAAGCCAACTCCTCCTTTGGCCACCTTTCCTTCCAGTTCTCTGCTGCCAATGACTGGAACGAATTTCAAAAATCACTGAAACTGGAGACTCATATCTAAGCATCAGCTGTCAGAGCAGCTTACAGATCATTGCACCTGTACATAGCCCATCTGTAATTAGCCCACCCAACTACCCCATCCCCATATTGTTATTTATTTGTTTTGCTTCTTTGCACCCCAGTATCTCTACTTGCACATTCATATTCTGCACATCTATCACTCCAGTGTTTAATTGATAAATTGTAATTATTTTGCCACTATGGCCTATTTATTGCCTTACCTCCCTAATCTTACTCAATTTGCACACACTGTATATAGACTTTTCTATTGTGTTATTGACTGTACGTTTGTTTATTCCATGTGTAACTCTGTGTTGTTTGTGTCGCACTGCTTTGCTTAATCTTGGCCAGGTCGCAGTTGTAAATGAGAAATAATTCTCAAATGGCCTACCTGGTTAAATAAAGGTGAAATATATATATATTTTTAAATGCCAGCTTTGCACACGCTTGGCATTCTCTCAACCAGCTTCATGAGGTCGTCACCTGGAATACATTTCAATTAACAGGTGTGCCTTGTTAAAAGATAATTTAATGCGTTTGAGCCAATCAGTTGTGTTGTGACAAGATAGGGATGGTATACAGAAGATAGCCCTATTTGGAAAAAGACCAAGTCCATATTATGGCAAGAACATCTCAAATAAGCAAAGAGAAATGACAGTCCATCATTACTTTAAGACATGAAAGTCAGTCAATCTGGAAAATGTCAAGAAATTTGAGCGTTTCTTCAAGTGCAGTCGCAAAAACCATCAAGCACTATGATGAAACTGGCTCTCATGAGGACCGACACAGGAACGGAAGACCCAGAGTTACCTCTGCTGCAGAGGATAAGTTCATTAGAGTTAACTGGACCCCAGATTGCAGCCAAAATAAATGCTTCACATAGTTCAAGTAACAGACGCATCTCAACATCAACTGCTCAGAGGAGACTAATTGATTCCGGCCTTCGTGGTCAAATTGCAGCAAAGAAAACACTACTAAAGGACACCATTAAGAAGAAGAGACTTGCTTGGGCCACGAAACACAAGCAATGGACATTAGACCGGTGGAAATCTGTCCTTTCGTCTGAAGAGTCCAAATTTGAGTTTTTTGGTTCCAACTGCTGTGTCTTTGTGAGACGCAGAGTAGGTGAATGGATGATCTCCGCATGTGTGGTTCCCACCGTGAAGCATGAAGGAGGAGGTGTGATGGTGTGGGGGTGCTTTGCTGGTCACACTGTCTGTGATATATTTAGATTTCAAGGCATACTTATCCAGCATGGCTACCACAGCATTCTGCAGCAATACGCCATCCCATCTGGTTTGCGCTTAGTGGGACTATCATTTGTTTTTCAACAGGACAATGACCCAACACACCTCCAGGCTGTGTAAGGGCTATTTGAACTGTAAGGAGAGTGATGGAGTGCTGCATCAAATGACCTGGCTTCCACAATCACCCGACCTCAACCCAATTGAGATGGTTTGGGATGAGTTGGACCGCAGAGTGAAGGATAAACAGTCAATAAGTGCTCAGCATATATGAGAACTCCTTCAAGTCTGTAGGAAAAGCATTCCATGTGAAGCTGGTTGAGAGAATATCAAGAGTGTGCAAAGCAGTCATCAAGGCAAAGGGTTGCTTTTTAAATTAATTTTATTTAACCCTTATTTTACCAGGTAAGTTGACTGAGAACACATTCTCATTTACAGCAACGACCTGGGGAATGGTCACAGGGGAAAGTAGGGGGGATGAAAGAGCTAATTGTAAGCTGGGGATGATTTGGTGGCCATGATGGTATGAAGGCCAGATTGGGAATTTAGCCATGACACCGGGGTTAGTAGAATCTTCTACTTTGAAGAATCTCAAATATAAAATATATTTTGATTTGTTTAACACTTTATTGGTTACTACATGATTCTACATGTGTTATTTCATAGTGTTGATGTCTTCACTATTATTCTACAATGTAGAAAATAAAAATAAAGAAATACCCTTGAATGAGTAGGTCTGTCCAAACCTTTGACTGGTACTGTATATTACGACAACATTTTGTAGCATTTTTGTTCATTTTGGTCTTTGGTAAGGGTTTTCGGCTGTTCATACACACAAAAAAATTTCTCAAGGCAAGCTGAAGTTCGGAGCCAAAGTCTACGCCCCTTCATTGGTCATTGGTCAAAAATAGGGATTCGTCAATTAAGTGTTTGTTGTCATTCAACGATAGACAACTCATTTTCATGCAAATTTTGTTCACCTGAGAAATACTGCACCAAACATCTTAGTTAGATATGTAAAATTGCGCGACTAAGATCTCCTCTGTGAAAACGTCAAAATTAATGACAAATTTCTTGAGTTATTTTAGATAAATTCTGACTACTTTGAGGAAGTGGCTATGGTGTCTCAAGATGGAGTAACAGTACTATTGACACATTTCCTCATGTTTCAAGCGAAGATCTTTTAAGCGAGTATACAAGTACACTCGTACACTCGTTTGGTTCGGTTAGGCGCAGGCCAAACCGAGGCATGCGAAGCCTTAAGTTTGAGCTGCGCTGAACCCCTGGTGTTGAATGGAGTTAACTGATGATAAACTGAGCTATCTGGACCCCTGCTGTTCAGCAATGTAGGGTTGACTTGAGGTTGAGCTGTAGCAGAGTAGGTTTGTGGTACATAGTATTGCTTGAGACCTTGATAAATGCTTTCTTTCAGAGCTAATGCATATAAGCTTTAGCTCAGCAGGCTAATGTGGTCTCACATTGTGTATATGACCTGGATTCAAAACCCAGTTGGTCTTGAATGCCCACCTCAAGGGTCTTTAACCCATAATGTTGAGTAGGTTAGTGTAGTGATGGAGCCGAACAGTTATCACCCACCTTGAGGGTCTTGTTGTGCCTCTGGAGTTCCCTGCAGAGGCCCTCCAGTTTGCTGCGGGCCAGGATGGCTCTGCTGTGCTCGTACTGGAGCTGGTCCCTCTCCTTCCCCACATGGCCCTGCTTCTTCTGAAGGAACCTCAGCTGCTTCTGCTCCCCTCGCCGCTCCTCCAGCTGTGGACCATGCAGACAGATGTGCCATATACATTGCACTGCCTTTCAGCCTCTGCCCTCCGTTCAGACTTGGGCTGTTTAAGCTGCTTTTGGCTAACAACCGACTGGCTGACTAAAATAATAAAAACATGTCCTAAGAGGATTTGGTATGGCTGGGTGCGTGGGTGGGTATATATTTGTTTCATCTTGACATCTCTTTAGCCTTGTCTCTTTCTTTTTCCTGGTGATACTATGCACTGTATATGTAGGAACTGTCCAATTACTACACATGAAGCTGACTGATAGCCGATGTCTTTGGTAATATTATTCATAATGCCTAGTGTTCCTGATGTTGTCTTGTTGAGGAATTACAGAGCCATGTTGTAGCTAGCTGTCTTATTATGGAATATGGCCTTTGCGTTCAGATTCGCCTTTGCAGCCAGAGGCGCAGAATATTTAGGTCATCACGGTACGAGACTGAACCACTTTCAAGATCTCACAAGGCACTCCCTGTTGATTCATGTGTGTTTTTATTTGTTTCCTTTTAACTTTCCCTGGTCTGTTTTATTGCTGCTGGTTCCTGCTGTGCTGAAGGACTCTACTCTCTGGTGTGCTGATAGAGGGGAGAAGAGAACACTCACCAGTTCGGCATACTTCTTGAGTAGAGCATCCAGTTTCTCTTCTGGCGTGCACAGCTTGTTCAAACTTTGCATTAGAAGCGTGCCCTCCTTTCCTGTGTGGATAGAGAGAAATCATGTAATGTTTGTTTCCATTTGGACAGGCACTAGAAAAAGAAAGATGAAAAAAGGCCATCAGGGATCATTCTATAAATGGTTTCAAAATAAATACTTTTCTGAAGCAATTTCCCCTGCATGAAAGCTCTTGCAACTTGACACCTATGGCTTCGGAAAAGCAAATAAAATCAAATGGCTGAAAATGCGTAACCAAGATTTGTATTACCCTCTGTTGCTGGCCTGGTTTCATGTTGAGGCAAAGAAACTATCTCCAACATCTGCTATTGGTTAGAAAATACACTTTGTGTTGCTCTGAAGCAGGCCTCTCCCCATGACTTGTGTAACCTGTCCTCAAAACACAATCTGAACATGGGGCACAACCTGGACGGATGTTGAGATACAGTAACATGACACTTAACATGTCTGCTTGTTCCTTTGTGCATAAGCAGTCATGATTTTAAATGATCATGCCCACTTATACAGTAAGTCTTAGATTCAAAAGAAGATGATGATGAAGGAATGCATCCTCTGACTATATAATAATCATTTGGTGGATGCTTATATTTGTCCTATTTCAAACATTTACAAGTGTGTATTATACGCATGTGTGAATTGGAAATGTTTTTTTTTTGTTGCATATCCCAACTTCCCCTGCGAGTAGGGCCATGGCCATGGTCTTCCATTATTAACAGCAACTCCTGAGCAATTAAGGTGAAGTGCCTTGCTTAAGTGCACATTGACAGATTTTTGACTTTGTCAGCTCAGGGATTCAAACTAGCAAACTTTCAGTTACTGTCCCAACACTCTAACTGCTAGGCTACCTGCCACCCCATTTACAGTGAACAAAAATATAAACACATGTAAAGTGTGTTGGTCCCATGTTTCATGACAGAAATAAAATATCTCAGAAATGTTCCATACAAAAGCTTATTTCTTTCAAATTTTGTGCACAGATTTGATTACATCCCTGTTAGAGAGTATTTCCCCTTTGCCAAGATAATCCATCCACTGAAAAGGTGTGGCATATCAAGAAGCTGATTAAACTGCATGATCATAACACAGGTGCACCTTGTGCCCGGGGACAGTAAAAGGCCACTCTAAAATTGTCCATTTTGTCACACAACACAATGTCACAAATGTCTCAAGATTTGAGGGAGCGTGCAATAGGCATGCTGACTGCAGGAATGTCCACCAATTTAAATGCACAAAGATACCGCAACGAGATCCTGAGGCCCATTGTGAGGCCCATTTTTTGAAGGTATCTGTAATCAACAGATGCATATCTGTATTTCCAGTCATGTGAAATCCATAGATTAGGGCCTAATGCATTTATTTTAATTGATTGATGTCCTTATATGAACTGTAACAGTAAAATCTTTGAAATTGTCGCATGTTGCGTTCATATTTTTGTTCAGAATAGATTTGAAGTCAATGAAAACTATTCTTAAGAGCGATATACACCGTTATGTATCCAATCATTTCTTTTAACACATGTTCTGTCAATTGAATGCTTGTTGAGTGGTGACTAGAATACCTCCTCTGGTCTATCTCATTAGCACACTGCCCCGTCTTTGCGCTCACAGATACTGTTGTCGAACAACAACAGATTATAGCATAGCTGTGTTGAAATACAAAACCATTCTTCTGTTGAATGTAAGGTTGTGGGACTTGACTATGTTTTCTATGTATTGTATATCAAAGTGTTGATGTTGTCTTTAAAAACAAAACTGCACAATCCAAATAATGCATGAGGAAAACAAAACATTGACCTCTCTAAATCCACCTACCTAAGCCTTTCAGCAACTTCTTTGCATCCTTGCCCGTGCTGGCGTTCTTGGCGGCTGTGACTTCATCAGCTTCCTCTCCGCTTGCCTCCTCTTCCACCTTCTCCGTTTCCAGGATGATGCACTGTTTCTCTATCAGGCTGGCTGCGGAGCCATAGGTGTTGATGATTTCGTCCAGCCGAAGACCAAACTCCTCCATGGGGTCCATGTGCTGGCCCTCCTGGGGTAGAGGGACCGGGGTCTCTGCGGTGACTGGGGACGGTGGTGGAGTCACACTGGTCTGGGCTGGGATGACCTCTGCAACAGACTGGACATTGATCTCCATTCTCACAGATGTGGCTGAGAGGGGACGGAGATATAGGATGTTAGATGTCCTATATATACAAAAGTATTTGGACACCACTTCAAATTAGTGGATTCGGCTATTTCAGCCACACCCGTGGCTGACAGGTGTATAAAATCGAGCACACAGCCATGCAATCTCCATAGACAAACATTGGCAGTAGAATGGCCTTACTGAAGAGCTCAGTGACTTTCAACGTGGCACTGTCATAGGATGCCACCTTTCCAACAAGTCAGTTCGCCAAATTGCTGCACTGCTAGAGCTGCCCCCGTCAACTGTAAGTGCTATTATTGAAGTGGAAACGTCTGGGAGCAACAACGACTCACACAAGCTCACAAAATGGGACCGCAGAGTGAACGTAACATGTAAAAATCGTCTGCAACACTCCCTACCGAGTTCCAAACTGCCGTTGGTCGGGAGCTTCATGAAATGGGTTTCCATGGCCGAGCAGCTTAAGAGAACCATGCGCAATGCCAAGTGTCAGCTGGAGTGGTGTAAAGTTTGCCTCCATTGGACTCTGGAGAAGTGGAAACATGTTCTCTGGAGTGATGAATTACACCTCACGATCTGGCAGTCTGACAGACAAATCTGGGTTTGGCGGATGCCAGGAGAACACTACCTGCCCAAATTCATAGTGCCAACTGTAAAGTTTGTTGGAGGAGGAATAATGGTCTGGGGCTGTTTTTCACGGTTTGGGCTAAGCCCCTTAGTTCCAGTGAAGGGAAATCTTAACATTACAGCAATGACATTCTAGAAGATTCTGTGCTTCCAACTTTGTGACAACAGTTTGGGAAAGGCCCTTTCCTGTTTCAGCATGACAATGCCCTCGTGCACAAAGTGAGGTCCATACAGAATAGTTTGTCAAGGTCGGTGTGGAAGAACTTGACTGGCCTGCACAGAGCCCTGACCTCAACCCCATCGAACACCTTTGGGATGAATTGGAACGCCGACTGTGAGCCAGGCCTAATCGCCCAACATCAGTGGCCGACCTCCCTAATGCTCTTGCAGATGAATGGAAACCGAAAGTCCCCGCAGCAATATTCCAACATCTAGCGGAAAGCCTTCCCAGAAGAGTGCAGGCTGCTATAGCAGTAAAGGGAGGACCAACCCCGTATTAATGCCCATGATTTTGGAATGAGATGTTCGATGAGCAGGTGTCCACATAATTTTGGTAATGTAGTGTACTACTACCCATGTGGCAGATACGGAGACACATTAGAAAACTAACAAACAAACTGACAACTATACTAATAATACTAACTATACTAAAAAGGTACCTGTGTAATAGTGATGCACAGGATGACTCATATCCGCTGGGCGGATGGGTTTAGGGTCATTCAGGTTTGAATAAATAGAAGCAATGCCTTTAAATAAATCCATAAATGTATAATTATTGTGCAATTTACATAGGCTTCATTGAGGCTTTTCTTACACTATTTTAGGCTATCTGGTATTAGTGCATAAGCCTAAACTTCAGGGCTGTAAACGCGTCAAATAGCCTACACAGCCAATCTCCAAATAATCCTTTTGGGAACGGGCAGAAAAACTTAACGTCAATCCACGCAGGCAAAACGGATATTGTCCAAGTTTAAATCAATAAGACAAAAGCTGAGAAAGGAGAGTTGAAAGTAATGAGAAGGGAGGGCCAGAAAAGTAATGTTTGTAAAATATTTGGTGAAGTGGTAAAAGAGGATGATAGCTTTGCCAGCTGTTATGTGTCATGATTGTGAGGCGCTAAACAAATTTGACAGTCACAAGACGGGACTTCAAATAGGCCTACGGCATGTCAAGGGAACAGTAGCATACTGTTTAGATTGGTTAAATGAAAACTGAAATCTGGCATTGACTAACCAGAATAACCTACTGTTTTTTTGGAAAACTCCAAGGTCCTCTGATAGTACTAGCTCCGTGTCAATCGACATCCCTGTGTTTTGAGAGAAATGTCTGAGTTTAACAGGTAGCCTATTGCTTGTGGTTTGAGCATGAAAACAATAACTGATTTGATGATAAGGACAGACACTTGGAGACGAGAAGCAAGTACAGGGAGTGAACATTTAATTAATAAACAGACATACAATAAGACAGAAGAGCATCTGGACATGAAAAACATAACGACATTAATGCTGACACGGGGATTAAACAGAGGAACAGACAGATATAAGGAAGGCAATCAAAATGTGAAGGAGTACAGGTGAGTCCAATGAAGCGCTGATGCGCGTAATGAAGGTGACAGGTGTGCGTAATGATGGGCAGACTGGCGCCTTCGAGCGCCAGGGAGGGGGAGCGGGGGCAGGCGTGACACCTGGGCGAGGCGTAGAAGCCCAATGAGCCGACTGAGGCATGGGAGCCTGACGAGCCGGCTGAGGCGTGGGAGACTGACGAACCAGCTGGGGCGTGGGAGCCTGATGAGCCGGCAGAGGCGTGAGAGGCTGACGATCCGGCTGATGCGTGAAAGCCTGACGAGCCGGCTGAGGCATGACGTGGGGTGGGAACCTGCCGAGCCAACTGAGGCAAGGAAACCTCTCGAGCCAGCTAAGGCGTGGAAGCCGATGAGCCAACTGAGGCCCCCCCGGCTCCATCGGCAGCGGCACCCGGACCCGACGTTACCAATAAAAACAAAAATTCCCTGATACTTCAAATTGTGGTTTCAGCATTCTGTAAGGACAGACGCTTGGAGACGAGAAGCAAGTACAGGGAGTGAACATTTAATTAATAAACATATATGAAACAGGACAGGAGAGCTTCTGGACATAAAAAACATTAATGCTGACACAGGTATGAAACAGGGGAACAGACAGATATAAGGAAGGCAATCAAAACGTGAAGGAGTACAGGTGAGTCCAATGAAGCGCTGATGCGCGTTAAGAAGGTGACGTGTGCGTAAAATGATGGGCAGCCTGGCGCCCTCGAGTGCCAGGAAGGGGGAGCGGGAGCAGGCATGACATCGATCAATTTAATGAAGTGCATAGCCTACAGTTGAAGTCGGAAGTTGACATACACTTAGGTTGGAGTCAGTTAGGACATCTACTTTGTGCATGACACAAGTAATTTTTCCAACAATTGTTTACAGACAGATTATTTCACTTATAATTCACTGTATCACAATTCCAGTGGGTCAGAAGTTTACATACACTAAGTTGACTGTGCCTTTAAACAGCTTGTAAAATTCAAAAAAATGATGTAATGGCTTTAGAAGCTTCTGATAGGCTCATTGACATCATTTGAGTCAATTGGAGGTGTACCTGTGGATGTATTTCAAGGCCTACCTTCAAACTCAGTGCCTCCTTGCTTGACATCATGGGAAAAAGAAATCAGCCAAGACCTCAGAAAAAATTGTAGACCTCCACAAGTCTGGTTCATCCTTGGGAGCAATTTCCAAACGCCTGAAGGTAACACGTTCATCAAACAATAATAGTACGCAAGTACCAACACAATGGGACCACGCAGCCGTCATACAGCGCAGGAAGGAGACGTGTTCTGTCTCCTAAAGATGAACGTACTTTGGTGCGAAAAGTGCAAATCAATCCCAGAACAACAGGACCTTGTGAAGATGCTGGAGGAAACAGGTACAAAAGTATCTCTATCCACAGTAAAACGAGTCCTATATCGACATAACCTGAAAGGCCGCTCATCAAGGAAGAAGCCACTGTTCCAAACCCGCCATAAAAAAGCCAGACTACTGTTTGCAACTGCACATGGGACAAAGATCATACTTTTTGGAGAAATGTCCTCTGGTCTGATGAAACAAAAATAAAATTGTTTGGCCATAATGACCATCATTATGTTTAGAGGAAAAAGGGGGACGCTTGCAAGCCGAAGAACACCATCCCAACCGTGAAGCACGGGGGTGGCAGCAGCATGCTGTGGGGGTGCTTTGCTGCAGGAGGGACTGGTGCACTTCACAAAATAGATGGCATTATGAGGGAGGAAAATGATGTGGATCTATTGAAGTAACATCTCAAGACATCAGTCAGGAAGTTAAAGCTTCTTCGCAAATGGGTCTTCCAAATGGACAATGACCCCAAGCATACTTCCAAAGTTGTGGCAAAATGGCTTGAGGACAACAAAGTCAAGGTATTGGAGATGCCATCACAAAGCCCTGACCTCAATCCTATAGATCATTTGTGGGCAGAACTGAAAAAGCGTGTGTGAGCAAGGAGGCCTACAAACCTGACTCAATTACACCAGCTCTGTCAGGAGGAATGGGCCAAAATTCACCCAACTTATTGTTGGAAGCTTGTGGAAGACTACCCAAAATGTGTAACCCAAGTTAAACAATTTAAAGGCAATGCTACCAAATACTAATTGAGTGTATGTTAACTTCTGACCCACTGGGAATGTGATGAAAGAAATGAACGCTGAAATAAATCATCCTCTCAACAATTATTCTGACATTTCACATTCTCAACAGACCTAAAACAGGGAATTTTTACTAGGATTAAATGTCAGGAATTGTGAAGTTTAAATGTATTTTTCCTCAGGTGTATGTAAACTTCCGACTTCAACTGTATGTATAACGGGTGTACATGTATACACTTCCACATTTTATGCGAATAAATTGAATATCGCCAATGCATCATAAAGAAATATTGAGCCTATTTAATGCAACCCTTGCTGTTAATAGATCGCAAAGTAGCATACAACAGAGCTAAATGTTTGGAACACGTTCACTTTCTCATCCATAGCCTAAAATGCATATCAAGTGCAAGTTAGCTGTTTACATCACATCTTAAGGCTGGGGGCATTTAGGATGTCATCTACTGAGGATCGCTAAAATATCCTAATGATTCTGATCACACTTCCCCAATTCAAATATTATGGCGACACCATACCAAAGATGGTTTGGTATGGTTTAGAAACGTAATAATAACTCATGCAGAATTAAGCATTTCTTGCAGTAAAATGATGCACAAAATGTTGGCAAAATTTGAGCTTGGGAACAGGAGTGGAAGAATATGATTTCTTTATTTCTGCATCATGAGAGAATGCATTGCCCAGTTGGTGCTGTCTTTATCATAAAAGCTGATTTCAACCACATGAAATATGCATCAAAGCTGAACTGAAACCTTATCAGAAACATGTTGGGTGGTTTTCACAGCTTTCTTTTAGCTTACAAACTCATTTGGACATTTTGCACAGAAAATCTTTCCTAAACATCTTTGTTCCGCGAAAGATGACAGAGAAAACTTTACCTAAGTCAACTAGATTGAAGAATTAATTCTATGGCAACATATAATGACAAAAGATAAGCTAAATGTATCTAATTATAGACAAGTTGACTATCAAATAACCTACCAAAATGTCAGAAATTATAAGCAGAAACATATCTAAATCAGGCAACAACAACAAATTCTGCACCCCCTGTCAAAATATCGTTCTGCAGTCTTTGACTGTGCACATTTTCTATATTTGCAGGTCATGCATGGGTGTGGGCCTCAGATTTTCACTTTAACACATATAGTCGAGCGGTTGCTGATGGGTTATTAGCAATTGTAGGCGGTTGTGGTTGACTGCTATCTGTGTTTTTTTATTACATTTTTTATTTAACCTTTATTTAACTAGGCAAGTCAGTTAAGAACAAGTTCTTATTTACAATGATGTCCTACCAAAAGGCAAAAGGCCTCCTGCGGGGACAGGGGCAGAGATAAAAAATAAATAATAATAATATATATATATATATAGGACAAAACACACATCACAACACTACATAAAGCTACATAAAGAGAGACCTAAGACAACAACATAGCATGGCAGCAACACATGACAACACAGCATGGTAGCAACACAACATGACAACAACATGGTAGCAACATATGGCATCAGCACAAACATGGTACAAACATTACTGGGCACAGGCAACAATACATCACGCGAAGCAGCCACAACTGTCAGTAAGAGTGTCCATGATTGAGTCTAGTTTTAGTGTTTTTTGCAGCTTGTTCCAGTCGCTAGCTGCAGCGAACTGAAAAGAGGAGCAACCCAGGGATGTGTGTGCTTTGGGGACCTTTAACAGAATGTGACTGGCAGAACGGGTGTTTTATGTGGAGGATGAGAGCAGCAGTAGGTATCTCAGATAGGGTGGAGTGAGGCCCTAGAGGGTTTTAGAATAAGCATCAACCAGTTGCGACGGGTATACAGTGGGTCTTGCGACGGGTATGATGTGTCCTATAAGGAGCATCGGTGGCAAATCTGATGGCCGAATGGTAACATCTCGCCGCTCGAGAGCACCCTTACCTGCCAATCTATCAATTACGTCTCAGTAATCTAGTATGGGTAGGATGGTCATCTAAATCAGGGTTAGTTTGGCAGCTGGGGTAAAAGAGGAGCGATTACCATAGAGGAAACCAAGTCTAGATTTAACCATAGCCTGCAGTTTTGATGTGTGCTGAGAGAAGGACAGTGTACCGTCTAGCCATACTCCCAAGTACTTGTATGAGGTGACTACCTCAAGCTCTAAACCCTCAGAGGTAGTAATCACACCGGTGGGGAGAGGGGCATTCTTCTTACCAAACCACATAACCTTTGTTTTGGAGGTGTTCAGAACAAGGTTATGGGCAGAGAAAGCTTGTCGGACACTAAGAAAACTGTGTTGTAGAGCGTTTAACACAACATCCGGGAAGGGGCCAGCTGAGTGTAAGACTGTATCATCTGCATATAAATGGATGAGAGAGCTTCGTACTGCCTGAGCTATGTTGTTGATGTAAATTGAGAAGAGCGTGGGGCCTAGGATTGAGCCTTGGGGTACTCCATTGGTGACAGGCAGTGGCTGAGACAGCAGATGTTCTGACTTTATACACTGCACTCTTTGAGAGAGGTAGTTAGCAAACCAGGCCAAAGACCCCTCAGAGACACCAATACTCCTTAGCCGGCCCAGAAGAATGGTTTACCGTATCAAAAGCTTTGGCCAAGTCAATAAAAATAGCAGCACAATATTGCTTAGAATCAACTGCCATGGTGACCTGTGTACCACTTGCCTAAATCTAAAACAAAATCTCCAAACTGCAATATCTCTTTGTTAGACTAAAAGATTAACATTTTCTGAAAGAAAACTCAAATATTTACATTTGTAATATTTAATCTGATGTTTAAGCTTCTCTTAGACTGAATACTAGGTATAGTATTACTTCTCAATAAAGTAACTTTCAGTCTGATGCATGTGGAACAAATCACTGTGGGTGGTGAAAAATAGCACAAAACCCAATAGCCTGTCGGGAGTCAGGAAACAATACCACTGTGAGGATTTAAATCTGCCCTGTCACAAATAGACCTCAGGCCCAGCATCCTCCCTTCCCACTTCTCTATTTGATTTAATACAGAATTAATTTAAAGCATCCAGAGGTTGTTTATCCCCCAGCTTTATTGCTACATGACTGCTCCCTGCTTATCAGGATAAAATTAGCCCTAGTCCCCCCCCCCCCTCTGCAGCCCCTTTCCCTCTCCCACCCTCCCTGCTTCCAGCGGGCAGGCACATGGCACCTGTTCTGAGGCCTCACTCTATTTTAGGAGCCTCTAAATATGGTCAAGCTATTTGTTATTCCAGCCACGTATCTGTTGATGTCGATGACGGCACTTTTAATGTAGAAGTGTGAAAAACACAGTTGACATTATGTTCTAAATGTCTACATTCATTCTTTGATAGCTGATAATACATCTGATGAGATTACATATATATTTTTAAAGACAATGTGTTTCAGTTGATGATTCCGAATAGATCATAACCTCCTCTGATAATGTTGAATAAACAACACAAATCAAAAAACACTGAATAATTCAGTGTGTCTTCAGACCAAACTAACACAGGAGAATACTTCACCACCAACTCAATACACCATAATAAAACAGAATAGTTAGCTTACACTACATAAGTTACACGTCACACTAGCACAACACATTTGTCACTATGATCCGAAGGTAAAGCCAAAAATAACTCATCAATTTTGTCACCACACATCATGAAGCAGCGTTTCACTAATCATCAGAACTAAACAGGGCAGATAGACATAGCTCAAAGACAAGTCCACCAAAAACTCAAACTTTACGTATAATTTCTGTACCTGAACAGTGTGTAAAAGAGTTTGGGAAATCCACTTACCAGGTCCAGGGGATAGAAAGAGAAAAGTGAAGAGGGTCCAACAGGACTCTGGTGACTGAGACAACAGCTGTGACAGGAAAGCCCCTCAAAATAACTTCCTGCAACGGAACTCTGCTCACATCAAGTGGAGAAGCTGTCAGCGTATGGGGGGCCACAATAATAGCCTTTCTGATCAGGCTTTGCTGGAGGGCAGCTCAAAGGCCCACCCTCGACTGTCCTTCCTGGAATCTCCAGGGGCTGTTTTTAAAGAAAGTTTGGTGCAGTTTTACAGTGCAAGATTGGATTGTCTTGTTATTATAGCTCTTGTTTAGGGCACTGAGTTTTTCCTGACCATGTCACCTGGCTAGGAAAAACTCTGGTCCCTAGACGGCTCATAACATATCGAGCACACAGCCATGCAATCACCATAGACAAACATTGGCAATAGAATGGCCTTACTGAAGAGCTCAGTGACTTTCAACGTGGCACCGTCATAGGATGCCACCTTTCCAACAAGTTAGTTTGTCAAATTTCGGCCTTGCTAGAGCTACCCCAGTCAACTGTAAGTGCTATTATTGTGAATTGGAACGCCTAGGAGCAACAATGGCTCAGGCGCGAAGTGGTAGGCCACACAAGTTCACAGAATGGGACAGCCGAGTGCTGAATTGTCTGTCCTCGGTTGCAACACTCAGCACAAGAACTGTTCGTCGGGAGCTTCATGAAATAGGTTTACATGGCCGAGCAACCGCCATTGGACTCTGGAGCAGCATTCTCTGGAGTGATGAATCACGCTTCACCATCTGGCAGTCCGACCAATGAATATGGGTTTGGCGGATGCCAGGAGAATGCTACCTGCCCGAATGCATAGTGCCAACTGTAAAGTTTGGTGGAGGAGGATTAATGGTCTGGGTCTGTTTTCATGGTTCGGCTAGGCCCCATAGTTCCAGTGAAGGGAAATCTTAACGCTACAGCATACAATGACATTCTAGACGATTCTGTGCTTCCAACAGTTTGGGGAAGGCCCTTTCTTGTTTCAGCATGAGAATGCCCTCATGCACAAAGCAAGGTCCATTCAGAAATGTTTTGTCAAGATTGGTGTGGAAGAACTTGACTGGCCTGCACAGAGCCCTAACCTCAAACCCATCGAACACCTTTGGGATGGCCTAATCGCCCAACATCGGTGGCCGACCTCATTAATGCTCTTGTGGCTGAATGGAAGTAAGTCCCCGCAGCAATGTTCCAGCATCTTGTGGAAAGCCTTCCCAGAAGAGTGGAGGCTGTTATAGGAGCAAATGGGGGACCAACTCCATATTAATGCACATGATTTTGGAATGAGATGTTCGATAAGCACATAATTGTGTTCATGTGGTGTATCATGTGGTCATGATAACCTCCTCCCCTGGCCCTAGTTAAAGCTTATCTTGTGTTGCGACCGCTGTAAAAACGGCCATGTCTCATGTTATGTAGAAGTATTTAATAGAGCTGTTTGTAGGACTCATACAAATGTGTATACATTTAATCCAAATGACTATGTGATGGACATCAGCTATCAACATTTACAGGAGGCAGCCAAAATGGCACTGGGCCATCTAAATGACCTCTTTTTAATTAAAACTTTTATGGAATGACTCCCGATGATGAGCATTTAACTGCTCCAGAGTGCATTTTGTAACTGTGTTGGCGCCCTGATTTACCACCAGCTGCAACACTACTTCTACTTCTTGCCAAGTCATAAATGTTAATTATTTCATTTCATGGATTTCATGTGGAAGCTTTTCCTCTGCCCCATCTATTTCATAAGTCAGCACTGAACTGTATATTTAAAATAAACTGTATGTAGCTATTTACCCCGAACCCTCTGTATGGTCAAATTCAATGACTGGCTAAATGGCAACTCAGATTCATCTGATTGATGTGGATTGACTGAGCAGAAGAATATGTTGAATCCTACTGCTGGACTGGGATTAGAATCCTAAATCTAATAATTCAGAACATGACTGAGGTGGCCGGGATTGGGGTGGGGGATGGGGCACTGTCTCAGCAGCTTGACAGTATGTTGAGGTTGATAGTGAAAGCCATGGCTTGTCTGTTGTACTGTACAGTATCCTACTTCGCTAGTACCCTACGTTCAGGCTATGCTCAAACCCTACACACTCAAACCCTGCACCCCAACCCAACATATATATTTTTAAAGCCTTTCGTGAACTCACACTCCCACTTGACTTTTCCCACCCTACTAGCTCTGACTTTGCTGATAACTACTTTATTGAGGGAACATTTACTTCCCATGACTGTGACATGTGGTTGTCCCGCCTAGCTATTTTAAGATGAATGCACTAAGTGTAAGTCGCTCTGGATAAGAGCATCTGCTAAAGGACCACAAATTAAATGTACAATGCATTCGGAAAGTATTCAGAAGCATTGCATTGTTCTTGAAAGTTTAATTTAGCTATGAATGAAGACGTGTGGAAAACAACGGAACCCCGGATCTAATGGAGAACAAAGGAACAAAAGCTGCTGTGGGGAGACACAAACTCAACACTGAAAACTTCGGAACTCAAGAACTCAGATACCTGTGTCAACACCTGCTAGCAACCAGCCAGCTAGCTAGCTAACTAGGTTGCAATGGAGCCTGCTTCACCTGGAATAGCTAACGAACGTTTCCAGCGCTGTAGACGCAGTGTTTATTACGTTCTTGTCCGTGACAATATTGACAATCCGGAGTTCCAATGCGGCAGTTGTTTGCTAGTGGAGGACTACAGGAATGAGGTGGCTATGCTTAACAAACAGATCTCAATTCTCAACATCTAATGGATGTTTCCCCACCTTGTCATCTGTCCCTATCCGAATGACCTGTGATCCCTGGAACTTGCTTTCCAAGGAAGTCATCTCCATCTGCTTCTCCTCCTCAATCCTGTAGTGAAGTAGACGGAGAACAGCAAGAAGAGTGTTCCAATCAGCGCTGGTCCCATATCACAAGTCGTGGAAACCGAAGGCAGCGGCATGCTGCTAAGTGTACGGGAGTGACTGCGAGAGGTTTGGAGCAGATTGACATAAGGAATAGCTTTGCTGCACTGGTGACTGATCTACCTGCGCCTTCATCGGTGGGACGGCAGTGCTAACTCCAACTACGCTGACTCCAGCAGTGGCTTCGTCGTTGAGTTCTGCTCCTTTCCCTTACTCTGAATCTGATGGGACACTGCCTGCTGTGGAAGGTCTGGACCTATCGACGGGAGCAGCGGGCGTACGCTATCCTGCTTCTCGTGGGCTTGTGAAAGGCTCAGCGAATTGTGTGAGGGGTGGGAATAGGCATTGTATTGGGAAGTTCCATGGTGAGAAATGTCTCAGTCCCTGGAGCAAAAACGTTTTGTTATCCAGGAGCACGAGTACAGGATATCAATAAGCTGCTCCCAAACATCTTAAACCAGCATCTTGAAATTGAGTCTATCATAGTTCATGTGGGATTCAATGACATTATGAAGGGCAGCTCAGAATAGCTGAAGATGGATTTTAAAGAGCCGCCTGGTATGGCAACTGCTCGGCATCTGACCGTAAGGCGCTACAGAGGTTAGTGCAAACGGCCTAGTACATCACTGGGGCCAAGCTTCCTGCCATCCAGGAATTTGGTTCTGAATATAAACGACTACACCTTTGTGAATGTTGACCTGTTTAAAGGTTTCGTTCACATCAGCTACCGAGATCGTTATCACACAGTCATCCAGAACAGCTGGTGCTCTCGTGCATGCTTCAGTGTTGCTTGCCTCGAAATGAGCATAAAAGGCATTTAGCTCGTCTGGTGGGCAGGTCGCATCACTGGGCAGCTCACATCTGGGTTTCCCTTTGTAGTCCGTAATAGTTTTCAAGCCCTGCCACATCCGACGAGCGTCAGAGCCGATGTAGTAGGATTCAATCTTAATCCTGTATTGACGCTTTGCTTGTTTGATGGTTCGTCTGAGGGCATAGAGTGATTTCTTTAAGTCCCGCTCCTTGAAAGCGGCAGCTCTAGCCTTAAGCTCGATGCGGATGTTGAAGTGATATCCATGGCTTCTGGTTGGAATATGTACGTACAGTCACTGTGGGGACTTTGTCGTCGATGCACTTATTGATGAAGCCGATGACTGAGGTGGTGTACTCCTCAATGCCATAGGATGAATCCTGGAACATATTCCAGTCTGTGCTAGCAAAACAGTCCTGTAGTGTAGCATCCGCGTCATCTGACCACTTCCGTATTGAGCGAGTCACTGGTACTTTCTGCTTTAGTTTTTGGTTGTAAGCAGGAACCAGGAGGATAGAATTATGGTTAGATTTGCCAAATGGAGGGCTAGGAAGAGCTTTGTATGCATCTCTATGTGTGGAGTAAAGGTGGTCTAGGATTTTTTTGTTATTGTCACGACTTCCGCCGAAGTTGGTGCCTCTCCTTGTTCGGGCGGCGCTCGTCGTCACCGGCTTTCTAGCTGCCACCGATCCATGTTTCTGTTTTCCATTTGTTATGTCTTGAGTGTACACACCTGGTTCCCATTAAGTTATTATTATTTCCCTATTTCCCTCTGGTTCCCATTATGTGTTGTGCATGATTGTTCCTGTTATGTGTTAGTCTTGCGTGTTTGGGTTTGTTATTCCCTACGTGGATTTATTTGTACTGTATATTTTTCCCCGAGTAAAGTACGTTATTTTTACTAAGTTCTGTTTCCGGCACTACGGGGTACGTCTTCCGGCACTACGGGGTGCCTGAGGATATAGTGTCTGATCGGGGTTCCCAGTTCACATCAAGGGTCTGGGGGGCGTTCATGGAACGTCTGGGGGTCTCGGTCAGTCTTACCTCAGGGTTTCACCCCGAAAGTAATGGGCAGGTGGAGAGAGTTAACCAGGATGTGGGTAGGTTTCTGCGGTCTTATTGCCAGGACCGGCCGGGGGAGTGGTCGGTTTTCATCCTCTGGGCAGAGATGGCCCAAAACTCTCTCCGCCACTCCTCCACTAACCTGTCTCTGTTTCAGTGTGTACTAGGTTATCAGCCGGTTCTGGCACCATGGCATCAGAGCCAGATCGAGGCACCTGCGAAGGATGATTGGTTTCGGCGCTTGGAGGAAACCTGGGACGCAGCTCATGTACGCCTGCAACGGGCCATCAGGCGACAGAAGGCGAGCGCCGATCGCCACCGCAGTAAGGCCCCGGTGTATGCACCGGGAGACCGGGTCTGGCTCTCGACTCGAAACCTGCCCCTTCGCTTGCCCTGCCGGAAGCTGGGTCCGCGGTTTGTGGGGCCATTTAAAGTCCCCAGGAGACTGAACGAGGTATGTTATAGGTTACAACTTCCCCCTGATTATCGTATTAACCCCTCGTTCCATGTGTCTCTCCTCAGGCCGGTGGTGGCTGGTCCGCTCCAGCAGTCCGAGGTGCGGGAGGTTCCTCCGCCCCCTCTGGACATCGAGGGGGTCCCGGCGTATACGGTACGGGCCATCATGGACTCTAGGCGTCGGGCGAGGGGCCTTTAGTACCTCGTGGACTGGGAAGGGTACGGTCCGGAGGAGAGATGCTGGGTGCCGGTGGAGGACATACTGGACCCTTCCTTACTACAGGAATTTCATCGTCTCCACCCAGATCGCCCTGCGCCTCGTCCTCCGGGTCGTCCCCGAGGCCGGTGTCGACGCGCAGCTGGAGCCGCGGCGCGTCGGGGGGGGGGGGGGGGTACTGTCACGACTTCCGCTGAAGTTGGTGCCTCTCCTTGTTCGGGCGGCATTCGGCGCTCGTCGTCACCGGCTTTCTAGCTGCCACCGATCCATGTTTTTGTTTTCCATTTGTTATGTCTTGAGTGTACACACCTGTTTCCCATTAAGTTATTATTATTTCCCTATTTCCCTCTGGTTCCCATTATGTGTTGTGCGTGATTGTTCCTGTTATGTGTTAGTCTTGCGTGTTAGCGTTTGTTATTCCCTACGTGGATTTATTTGTACTGTATATTTTTCCCCAAGTAAAGTACGTTATTTTTACTCAGTTCTGTTTCCGGCGCTTGACTCCGCCCTCACCTATACACCACTAACGCTGACAGTTATCTTGTTGCACATGTGACATGCTGTACACAATAAGTAAAAAAAATATAAAAAAATAACACAAAACGAGAAAAATCTAACAAAAAAGCATATTTGGTTGGGAGAATGTAAAACGTCAGCCATGTTCTTCTGCGCCATCTTTGCAAGTGTGTGAGTGAACATGTGTGAAATGCTTGATAATGTATGTGATTTCAACAGAGAGGTATATTTCCTGGGGATTTTAAATATTGACTGGCTTTCATGAGGCTGCCCACTCAAGAGAAAGCTAAAAACTGTAACTAGTGCCTGCAACCTGGCTCAGGTTATCAGTCAACCTACCAGGGTAGTTACAAACAGCACAGGAATGAAATCATCAACATGTATTGATCACATCTTTACTAATGCTGCAGAAATTTGCTTGAAAGCAGTATCCAAATGCATTGGATGTAGTGATTACAATGTAGATGCCATATCTAGGAAAACCAAAATTCCAAAGGCTGGGCCTAATATAATGTATAAGAGGTCATACAATACGTTTTGTATTGATTCCTATGTTGTTGATGTAAAGAATATTTGTTGGTCCGTGGTGTGTAATGAGAGGCAACCAGACGCTGCACTTGACACATTTATGAAATTGCTTATCCCAGTTACTAATAAACATGCACCCATTAAGAAAATAACTGTAAAAACAGTTCAATCCCAGTGGTTTGATAAGGAATTGAAAACTTGTAGGGTTGAGAAGAATGAGGCAGAAAATGACAAATAAGCCTGGCTGCACAACTGATTGGCAAACCTACTGCAAATTGAGAAATCATGTGACTAAACTGAATAAAAAGAAGAAACTACACATTGAAACAACGATAAATGACATAATGATGTCACGCCCTGGCCTTAGTTATCTTTGTTTTCTTTATAATTTTAGGTCAGGGTGTGACATGGGGGATGTTTGTGTGTGTTTGTCTCGTCTTGGGTGGTTGGATTGTCTAGGGAGTTTTTGTAGAGTTCATGGGGTTGTGTTCAGTGTAGGTGTTCAGGTAAGTCTATGGTTGCCTGGAATGGTTCTCAATCAGAGACAGCTGTCTATCGTTGTCTCTGATTGGGAGCCATATTTAAGGCAGCCATAGGCATTATGTAGGTTGTGGGTAATTGTCTATGTCTATGTTGCATGTGTGCACGTAGTTTGTATAGCGTCACGTTTTTGTATTAGTTTGTCAGTGTTCTTCAGTTGTCGTCTTCGTTATATATTAAAAGAAGATGTATTCATATCACGCTGCGCCTTGGTCCACTCTTTCACCTCAAGACGATCGTGACAAATGAATCATAGTAAAAAGCTTTGGAGCACCTTAATTCTTATGGCTGCAATCCCGCTACCGGGATCGATATGACAACAGCCAGTGATAGTACAGGGCGCCAAATTCAAAAAACAGAAATCTCATAATTAAAATTCCTCAGACATTCATGTGTCTTATATCATTTTAAAGGTAATCTTGTTGTTAATCCCACCAAAGTGTCCGATTTCAAATATGCTTTTCAGCGAAAGCACTACAAACGATTATGTTAGGTCACCACAAAACCACAATAAGCACAGCCATTTTCCCAGCGAAAGATAGCTTTCACAAAAACCAGAAATAGAGATAAAATGAATCACTAACCTTTGATTATCTTCATCAGATGACACTCATAGGACTTCATGTTACACAATACATGCATGTTTTGTTTGATAAAGTTCATATTTATATAAAAAGATCTGAGTTTACATTGGCGCGTTACATTCACTAGTTGCAAAAACATCAAGTGATTTTGCATAGCCACATCGTTTCAACAGAAATACTCATCATAAATGTAGATGATAATACAAGTTATACACATGGAATTATAGATATAACTCTCCTTAATGCAACCGCTGTGTCAGATTTCAAAAAAACTTTACGGAAAAATAAACCATGCAATAATCTGAGACGGAGCTCAGAACAATAGCCAAATTAGCCGCCATGTTGGACTGAACAGAAACCAGAAAATACATGATAAATGTTTCCTTACCTTTGATGAACTTCATCAGAATGCAGTCCTAGGAATCCCAGGTCCACAATAAATGCTTGATTTGTTCGATAATGTCCGTTATTTATGTCCAATTAGCTACTTTCGAATTGTTTACCAAACGCCCTAACCAAAGTCTCAAAGCGCGTCCACTATAATGTGACGAAATGTCCAAAACTTCCGTTACAGTCAGTAGAAACATGTCAAACGATGTACTGAATCAATCTTTAGAATGTTGTTAACATACATCTTGAATAACGTTCCAACCGGAGAATTACATCGACTTCAATTGACCGACGGAACGGAGCTCCCTCTCACATGAACGCGCCAGTTCAATGCGTGGGCACCTCATGGAAGTGATTACTCATTCCTGTCTCCTTCGGCCCCCCTTCACATTAGAGTCATCAGACAAAGTTCTATTGACTGTTGACATCTAGTGGAAGCCGTAGGAAGTGAAAACCCATCCATATCTCTCTGTATTTTCAATGAGAGCTTGGTTGAAAATCTGGCACCCCCAGAAAATATTCAAACAGGAAGTGGAACTTCTCAGGTTTTTGCCTGCCATATGAGTTCTGTTATACTCACAGACATAATTCAAACAGTTTTAGGAACTTCAGAGTGTTTTCTATCCAATACTAATAATAATATGCATATATTAGCAACTATGACATAGGAGCAGGCCGTTTACTCTGGGCACCTCTGTGCACCTTTCATCCAAGATACTCAATACTGCCCCTTCAGCCATAAGAAGTTAAATGAAATTTTGGGCAAAGGTCAAACTCTGCTCCATCATTCATTGAATCAGATGGCTCTTTCATCACAAAACCCACTGATATTGCCAACTACTTTAATGATTTTTTCATTGGCAAGATTTGCAAACTTTGACACTACGCATCCAAGTATATCTGACCAAATTTTGAAAGACAAGGAATGTAATTTTGAATTCCGTCAAGTGCGTGTGGAAGAGCTGAAACAATTATTGATGTCTATCAACAATGACAAGCCACCTGGTGTCTGACAACTTGGATGGAAAATAACTGAGGGTAATAGAACACGATATTGCCGCTCCTATTTGCTATATCTTCAATTTGAGCCTACTAGAACGTGTGTGCCCTCAGGCCTGGAGGGAAGCAAATTCCCCTACCTAAGAACAGTAAATCCCCCTTTACTGGCTCAAATAGCCAACCAATCGGCCTGTTACCAACCCTTAGTAAACTTTTGGGAAAAAATTGTGTTTGAACATATACAATGCTATTTTACAGTAAACAAATTGACAACATACTTTCGGCACGCTTATTGGGAAGGACATTCAACAAGCACAGCACTTACACAAATGACTGATGATTGGCTGAAATAAATTGATGATAAAAAATATTGTGGGGGCTGTTTTGTTAGACTTCAGTGCAGCTTTTGACATTATCGATCATAGTCTGCTGCTGGAAAAATGTATGTGTTATGGCTTTACAACCCCTGCTATATTGTGGATAAAGAGTTACATGTCTAACAGAACACAGGGGGTGTTCTTTAATGGAAACCCATGCAACACAATCCAGGTAGAATCAAGAATTCTCCAGGGCAGCTGTCTAGGACCCTTACTCTTTTCAGTTTTTACTAACGACATGCCACTGGCTTTGAGGAAAGCCAGTGTGTCTATGTATGCGGATGACTCAACACTATACACGTCAGCTACTACAGCAAGTGAAGTGACTGCAAACACTTAACAAAGAGCTGCGTTTAGTTTCAGAATGGGTGGCAAGGAATAAGTTAGTCCTAAATATTTCAAAAACTAAAATCATTGTATTTGGGACAAATCATTCACTAAACCCTAAACCTCAACTAAATATTGTAATGAATAATGTGGAAATTGAGCAAGTTGAGGTGACTAAACTGCTTGGAGTAACCCTGGATTGTAAACTGTCATGGTCAAAACATATTGATACAATAGTAGTTAAGATGGGGAGAAGTCTGTCCATAATAAAGCACTGTTCTGCCTTCTTAACAGCACTATCAAAAAGGCAGGCCCTACAAGCCCTAGTTTTGTTGCACCTGGACTACTGTTCAGTTGAGAGACTTAAGAAAATTGCAATTGGCTCAGAACAGGGCAGCACAGCTGGCCCTTAGAGAGCTAACGTTAATAATATGCATGTCAGTCTCTCCTGGCTCAAAGTGGAGGAGAGATTGATTTCATCACTACTTGTATTTGTGAGAGTTTTTGACATTTGAATGCACCGAGCTGTCTGTTTGAACTACTGGCACACAGCTCAGACACCCATGCATACCCCACAAGACATGCCAACAGAGGTCTCTTCACAGTCCCCAAGTCCAAAACAGACTATGGTAGGCGCACAGAACTATATAGGACCATGACTACATGGAACTCTATTCCACATCAAGTAACTCATTCAAGCAGTACAATTAGATAAGAAAATATATAAAAATACACCTTATGGAACAGCGTGTGAAGCAACACAAACATAGGCACAGACACATGCATACAAACACACAATAACATACGCACTATACACACGTAAACATGGATTTTATGATTGTAGAGAGCCCGGACTTGAACCTGATCGAACATCTCTGGGCAGTGACGCTCTCCATCCAACATGACAGAGCTTGAGCGGATCAGCAGAGAAGAATGGGAGAAACTCCCCAAATACAGATGTGCCAAGCTTGTAGCGCCATTTTTTTTCTTTTTTCCCCCAACCTTTATTTAACTAGGCAAGTGGCCTCTGTCGTGATGTTGCTATCAGTAATGCGATGACGGCTATTCATCGAATAATTACATACCACGTTCAATTATTACGCGATTAAATTAATCATATAACAATTAATTAAGTAGTAATCTGTGACACCACGGGTAAAGTTTATTTAACAAGTTACCGTTTCCCGAATTGACTAAAATATTAGAATATCTCGATATACTCTCCCGTCATCCATTAATCATTTTCCTCTACTTCAGTCTGAACGTCGTAATATCCTATAAATCTGCATGAACCCTAGTCTCCATGACGAATCAGCTTACACAAATTGGCTTAATTATTTATTTACTAACTAATGAAATAATCACACAGAAATACATAAACACACACACAGTATAGTATTGAATATTAACATAATGCAATGAAAAGTCCCTAGTGGACTAACCCAATATGATGGCTGGTTACACAACGGAAGGGGGTGGGGAACAAAAGTGCAGGAGGAGGAGAGACAACAGGATTCAGCTATCATACATACAGTTGAATAATATGCTCATCGTAAATGTGGATATTAAGCACCCTAACAACCGCTCATTTGGATTTAGGATTGCAATACATATTTACGCTTGTTTGTCTTTGTCGTTTCGCTCTGTTGAAAATGCCCGATCAGTCTGTGGAGTCAATCAACAGAAAGTCTCTGGTTGTGTAAGTGTCTGGTTGTCCACCAGAGGTCACCCATGTCCTTTGTAGTTGTAGTAGGTTGGTCTATGCGTGTCTGTTAGAACAGGTCTTCCAGAGGTATACCACGTGGTATTCAGCGGGCCTCGCCCTTCACTCTGTTTGTTTAGAATAGATACCCTAGAGATACCTATAGTGGTGAGAGGAAATTGTTCTTTGTCTCTCGTCTTCGATCGAGTTTCCTAGGCTAACAGCTGCAGACTGAATGTTCCTGTGTAGTCTTCTTCTTTGAGAGAGAGAGTTTCAGAGGGTCTTACCATTTTCTGGTATTGTAGTTTCAAACCATTTTGCCATATCCAGCTCGCGCTGTAGTTCGACTGGTCTTTAGTTTTTAACCATTTCTCAGCAGTGTAGCCACCTCTTCACGTTGTCTGGTCTTCTCTGTGGAAAGTTTCAGAGTTTCTAACCATTCGTACCTTTCATCTCACGCTATCAGGCACGCTTGTCTAATGTAGAGTCTAACCATTTTACACGTCCGGCTTACCGTCCGTATACTGGTCTGTAGAGATTCCAACCATTTGTACGTGTGGATGGTCCTCACGTTCTCTGGTCTAATGTAAATTTTGTTAGCGGTCCTTTTATGCCCTTGCCTTGGAGGGCGGTTCCATCACGCTGCCACAAGGTCTGTGCTCACATGTGCGTGCTTACTGACTGGGTAAAACTTTACATGAAAAACAATTATCTCATTTAGAAGGCTAAAATCACATTTAATCTTCTCACAAATAGTTTCATATTTAATCATATAAATTCCATAACATGTAAATCTGAAAACTGGGACGTATACATTTGTAAAGTTACCGTTATTTGGTTATACCGTCCTTAATGATATCACACAACAACAACTGAGCTGACATAATTGTTCTTTAAGTCCCTCCCGACCAATTCCCACATTCTTTGTGTTGGGAATATTGTCTCAAAGTCCAACCTTTTGATGTTACAGTACTGCAAAGCCTCTCTCTGTTGTAACAAAGGGATTTTTAAATTCCATTTCTGCAGAGTGGGAGAGAGACTTCCTGCTAGGTATTTACGACAGTCATAAAACTGGCCAACTTCCTCCACTTCTCCCCCTTCCTCTCTGGTGGTGGAGCGGGGGCTCTCTCCGATCCTCACCTAGGAGGGAAAGTTATGACACCTCCATCATACCCAAGAAGACTCAAGGCTGTAATTGCTGCCAAAGAAGCTTCAACAATGTACTGAGTAAGGGATCTGAATACTTATGTAAATGTGATATTCAGATTTTTTATTTAATTATTAGCAAAAATTTCTAAAAACCTGTTTTTGCTTTGTCATTATGGGGTATAGTGTGTAGAATAAGGCTGTAACGTAACAAAATGTGGAAGGATCTGAATACTTTCTGAATGCACTGTAGCCATCAGCAGAGAGCATCAGAAAATCTACCTAGCCACCATTCACATGTACTTGCTAATGCGAGATAATTGCTACAGCAATACTGATCTTAGGGAGGCCATCAGTCTGTACAAAGGGAAATATAACTCTCAATGTCCTCCATGGATTTAGTCCTTTATAAATGTCTCACTAATTACTACACAGAGAGAGAGAGAGAGAGATTTTGACATTGCGCTCAAGGCTTAATTATATCAATGAGTGCTTGCAGCTCAATTGTTTATAATGTCCTCTACCTCAAAGAGAAGACGTTCAACAGAATCAGAGACCGTTCCATCCTGAGTAAGATGTATTGGTAGACAGCAAATTAACCTTGGTTGTAGCTTTTCATCTATAATGAACAAAAATATAAATGCAATATGTAAAGTGTTGGTCCCATGATTCATAAGCTGAAATAAAAGATCCCAGAAATTGCCCATATGCACAAAAAAGCTTATTTCTCTCAAATGTTGTGCACAAATTTGTTTACATCGCTGTTAATGAGCATTTCTCCTTTGCCAAGATAATCCATCCACCTGACAGGGGTGGAATATCAAATAGCTGATTAACAGCATGTGTAACCGGTATGAAATGGCTAACTAGTTAGCGGGGTGCGTGCTAATAGTGTTTCAATCGGTGACATCACTCGGTCTGAGACCTTGAAGTAGTTGTTTCCCTTGCTCTGCAAGGGTCGTGGCTTTTGTGGAGCGATAGGTAACAATGCTTCGAGGGTGACTGTTGTCGATGTGTGCAGAGGAGCCCAGGTAGGGGCGAGGAGAGGGACGGAAGCAAAACTGTTACATTGATGCTGTTGATCCGGATCACTGGTTGCTGCGGAAAAGGAGGACGTTAAAGGGGGGTGACTGTAACCGGTGTGAAATTGCTAGCTAGTTAGTGGGGTGCGCGCTAATAGTGTTTCAATCGGTGACGTCACTTGCTCTGAGACCTTGAAGTAGTTGTTTCCCTTGCTCTGCAAGAGCCACGGCTTTTGTGGAGCGATAGGTAACGATGCTTTGTGGGAGGCAGTTGTTGATGTGTGCAGAGGGTCCCTGGTTCGAGCACAGGAGGAGAGGGACGGAAGCAATATTGTTACACATGATCATTCCACAGGTGCACTTGGTACTCGGGACAATAAACGGCCACTTTAAAATGTGCCGTTTTGTCACACAACACAATGCCACAGATGTTTCAAGTTGAGGGAGTGTGCAATTGGCATCAGGAATGTCCACCAAAGCTGTTGCCAGAGAATTGAATGTTAATTTCTTTACCATAAGCTGCCTCTAATGTCGTTAGACACTGGCCTCACAACCGCAGACCAGGACCTCTGATTCCGGCTTCTTCACCAGCGGGATTGTCTAAGACCAGTCACCCAAACAGCTGATGAAATTGCGGAGTATTTCTGTCTGTTATAAAGCCCTTTTGTGGGGAAAAACTCATTCTGCTTGTCTGTGCCTGGCTCCCCAGTCCATAGATTAGGGCCTAACATATTTATTTCAATTGACTGATTTCCTTATATGAACTGTAACTCAGTAAAATCGTTGAAATTGTTGCATGTTGCGTTTATATTTTTGTTCAGTATAGATTTAACATCACACTTAACCATCAAGGCGTTTGTTATATTAAACTGATTCAATGTATAGGGAGCCTAGAAACAAATGAATGTGCTATAAATAATTATTATAAATTATTTATTTATGTCAAAAGTCTCTGTAATAGACTAGAAACTATTAAGTATCTGCGGTAAGTTTATTCATTAACAAAATCTATTATGTCTTCCATGTACTTTCAGAAAGTTCCTTTCATCTTTGCTTGGCTCTGACTGACACTATATGATAAGATTGCTTACTGCTAGGCACCAGTATAATTGGCACAATCAAACATTCCTTAGTCAAATGTGGACCTGCTCCGCTCTTGCCAACTCATATTCCAGTGCTGCCGTAGCTGTTATAAAAGGTAGGATACCCTGAGTGCATGTTACATAAGCAACAGAGATCTAAAGCATTGCTTTAATTTGACCCAAGGTGACTCTTTCCTTTTCATGGAGCTGAGTTGGAGTCCTGCAGTATGGGCAGTGAATTTGTAAGTGAAGCGCAAAGAAAGCTTTGTGGTATGATTTCAGAACAACTTTGGGACAGAAAGCTTTGTGGTATGATTTCAGAACAACTTTGGGACAGAAAGCTTTGTGGTATGATTTCAGAACAACTTTGGGACAGAAAGCTTTGTGGTATGATTTCAGAACAACTTTGGGACAGAAAGCAATTGCTTGTTTAAATCAAACATACTGTAGACCAACAATCAGATGATCTGACCATGAAAGCTGACTATATGTTTGATCTGGTTTTTCATGTATTGTATCTCCACTGGTCTTAGATGTGGCAAATATGTACATGCTTTTTCATCTTTGGGGATTTTATACTGTGTATCTCTCTTGATCAATGTCAATCTACATTCTGTTTCTGTCTCCTACAGCATTACAGGCCCTAGCTGCTCCTCTCCTCCTCCTCTCATATCAGATTCATTGGGAACCAAGACACTCTCCTGCTTTAACACTCCAGAGAACCTGAACATGTCATTAAAGAAAGATAAGTTGGAGAGATACACTGTCAGGGAAGTCAGTGGAGTGTATCTTGTATGTGCAAGATGAAAGTGGCCCTGTTACACAGTTCTACATGTGTATTTTGAATGTATAACTTTTCTGCAACGTGACTCCTCTCCAACATGATGCCTCAGAAACAGAATGTAGATTGACATTGATCAAGAGAGATACACAGTATAAAATCCCCAAAGATGAAAAGCATGTACATATTTGCCACATCTAAGACCAGTGGAGATATGAAATATCTCATGAAATATTGCTGGTGCTGGGTACAAATAGAATTAAAGGCAAGCCAGAGGGATCTGCACTATCCAAGGTACTCTCTCTCACCTTGGGATGGAAAGAAGAAGAGGCATAGTGCTCAGGAGGAGAGAGAGTACCTTGGATAGTGCAGATCCCTCTGTGTTGCCTTTATTCTGTTTGTACCCAGCACCAGCAATATTTCATGGGATATTTCATATCTCCACTGCTCAGGAGGAGCACTATGCCTCTTCTTCTTTCCATCCCAAGGTGAGAGAGAGTACCTTGGATAGTGCAGATCCCTCTGGGTTGCCTTTAATTCTATTTGTACCTGGCACCTGCATATCTTCTGCAGCGAGGGATTCTGACTGGAGATTTGTGATGTCTGCCATCTCATTCACAGCGGGCTTCAACTCAACTACCTTTTTTCCACCTTCTCCTAAGTTTAAATTGTTGTGAATTTCCTAAATACTTATTTTGAGTCTCATACTTAGTCTTAGTTGGTGATCTTTTAACACAGAACACCATAGATAAACACTAAGATTGTCTATACATGTACACATTTTTGTCAAATCTGTTGGACTGTCAGTCCTTGCATCCATAGCTTTGTCTGTGAATCTGAATGGTTACAGTTTTACAGCATAATCCATCAGTTTCCAAAGAGTGGCAGGGTTAGGGTGTTGAAATTACAGATTGGTTCTTTAAATGGTGGGGATCAAGTTTTCAACAAAAAATCTGTGCACACCTGTGAGCAAAATTAATCACAAAGCATTTAGCCTTTTTTAAGGACATGTAATTGTATTTCTTCTTCTAGAAACTGTAAACATACAAATCAGGGCTTGTTTGCACACTCGACAAGGTGTTAATGGCACACAGATTGACCAGCAGAGCAATAGCTATGGTTTTTGGCATAATGATACCCCTCTTCACTGTAGTACATCCCTGCCAACTGTCCCTAAGACAGTTCTGTGTCTATATGAAGAATCATGGTCGTGCTGAAGCTGAGGTATATTGAGGTAAATATGGAATGTTGGGAGCCAATAGGGCATATCATTTTGTCTGAGTGAAATTAATATACAGTGCATTCGGAAAATGTTTTCAGACCCCTTGACTTTTTCCACATTTTGTTACTTTACAGCCTTATTCTAAAATGGATCAAATAAAATAAAATCCCCATCAATCTACACACGATACCCCATAATGACAAATTAAAACAGGTTTTTAGAAAACAGAAATACCTTATTTACATAAGTATTCAGACTCCTTGCTATGAGACTTGAAATTGAGCTCAGGTGCATCCTGTTTTCATTGATCATTCTTCAGATGTTTCTACAAATTGATTGGAGTCCACCTGTGGTAAATTCAATTGATTGGACATGATTTGGAAAGGCACACACCTGTCTATTTAAGGTCCCACAGTTGACAGTGCATGTCAGAGCAGAAACCAAGCCATGAGGTCGAAGGAATTGTCCATAGAGCTCCGAGACAAGATTTTTGTCGAGGCACAGATTTCGGGAAGTATACCAAAAAATGTCTGCAGCATTGAAGGTCCCCAAGAATGCAGTGGCCTCCATCATTCTTAAATGGAAGAAGTTTGGAACCACCAAGACGCTTCCTAGAGCTGGCCGCCCGGCCAAATTGAGCAATCAGGGGAGAAGGGCCTTGGTCAGGGAGGTGACCAAGAACCCAAAGGTCACTGACAGAGCTCTAGAGTTCCTCTGTGGAGGTGGGAGGACCTTCCAGAAGGACAACCATCTCTGGAGCACTCCACCAATCAGGCCTTTATGGTAGAGTGGCCAGATGGAAGCCACTCCTCAGTAAAAAGCACATAACAGCCCGCTTAGAGTTTGCCAAAAGGCACCTAAAGACTCTCAGACCATGAGAAACAAGATTCTCTGGTTTGATGAAACCAAGATTGAACTATTTGGCCTGAATGCCAAGCGTAATGTCTGG
Organism: Salvelinus namaycush; assembly: GCF_016432855.1. Classification (NCBI taxonomy): domain Eukaryota; kingdom Metazoa; phylum Chordata; class Actinopteri; order Salmoniformes; family Salmonidae; genus Salvelinus; species Salvelinus namaycush. The sequence goes on along the minus strand of NC_052335.1, from coordinate 19,288,392 downwards.
AGGAAACCTGGCACCATCCTTACGGTAAAGAATGGTGGTGGCAGCATCAAGCTTTGAGGATGTTTTTCAGCTGCAGGGACGGGGAGACGAGTCAGGATTGAGAGAAAGATGAATGGAGCAAAGTAGAGAGATCCTTGATGAAAACATGCTCCAGAGTGCTCAACACCTCAGACTGGGGCAAATGTTCACCTTCCAACAGCACAACAACCCTAAGCCAACAGCCAAGACAATGCAGGAGTGGCTTCGGGACAAGTCTCTGAATGTCCTTGAGTGGCCCAGCCAGAGCTCGGACTTGAACCCGATCAAACATCTCTGGAGAGACCTGAAAATAGCTGAGCAGCAACGCTGCCCATCCAACCTGACAGAGCTTGAACAGATCTGCAGAGAAGAATGGGAGAAACTCCCCAAATACAGGTGTGCCAAGCTTGTAGCGTCCTACCCAAAAAGACTCAAGGCTGTAATTGCTGCCAAAGGTGCTTCAACAAAGTACTGAGTAAAGGGTCTGAATACTTATGTAAATGTAAAAATGTCTGTTTTTTATTAGTAATACATTTGCTAAAAACAATGTAATCAATTTTAGAATAAGGCTGTAACGTAACAAAATGTGGAAAAAGTCAAGAGGTCAGAATACTTTCCGAATGCACTGTATACTGAACAAAAATATAAACGCAACTTGTAAAGTGTTGGTCCCATGTTTCATGAGCTGAAATCAAAGATCCAAGAAATGTTCCATATGCACAAAAAGCGTATTTCTCTCAAATGTTGTGCACAAATGTGTTTACATCCCTGTTAGTGAGCATTTATCTTTTTCCAAGATAATCCATCCACCTGACAGGCGTGGCATATCAAGAAGTTGATTAAACAGCATGATCGTTACACAGGTGCACCTTGTGCTGGGGTCAATAAAAGGCCACTCTAAAATGTGCAGTTTTGTCACACAGCACAATGCCACAGATGTCTACAGTTCTCAGAGAGCATGCAATTGGCATGCTGACTGCAGGAATTTCTAACAGAGCTGTTGCCAGAGAATTTAATGTTAATTTCTCAACCATAAGCCGCATCCAACGTCATTGGCAGTACATCCAACGGAACTCACAACAACAGGTCATGTGTAACCACGCCAGCCCAGGACCTCCACATCCGGCTTCTTCATTTGCAGGATCATCTAAGGAGGGGTGTGGGGTTGCTGAGGAGTATTTCTGTTTGTAATAAAGCCCTTTTGTGGGGAAAAACTCCCTCTGATTGGCAGGGCCTGGCTCCCCAGTGGGTGGGCCTGGCTCCCAAGTGGGTGGGCCTAAGCCCTCCCAGGCCCAGCCATGGCTGCGCCCCTGTGAAATCCATATATTAGGGCCTAATGAATTTATTTAAATGGACTGATTTCCTTCTATGAACTTTAACTCAGTAAAATCTTTGAAATTGTTGCATGTTGTGTTTACATTTTTGTTCAGTATAATTAAAGGGATTGCACAGCACACTTCACAAAGACAAGGGTCTCAAATTGGTAACCTACTGTATTGATGTGTCAATTTAGTTTTTTATAGTCAATGACACCAATTTCAGGAATTATAGCAATTTACTGATAACCCTTCAACTCTTCAGTCTCTCTCTGCTAACAATTCAAGCTTCTTTTAAAAGTGTGTCCTCTGAATCTAATCCTTTCTTCGTTATGAAAGGGATGACTGATTTGGAAATGGGGGAAAAAACCTCAAGGACAATACAGGGTAGCATGCCTCTGGGATGAATGAGTCTCCACTTCAATATTCAGTAAAAAATCTCACCTGGGACTCATCTCCCTGCACTTTTATTAGTCTCAATTATTGATTTATGCCGTGTTTAAAATTCTCTTCAAATTAACTCCCTGTAATAGATACATAAATTAGGAGTGAACAGTCAGTAGTATAATTGCCTTAGCTGAGAAACGGTTCAGGTCTCGTCAGACAGTGAGAGAGAGCTCAACAGATGAAGCCACCGAACATTAGCATGGTAAAGGTTAGACGCCTGCAGCGTTACATCTCATGGTTCATTCCATAATCTCATTGAGTACTTCCTAGTGGCACTCCAGTCTCATTTTCACCTAATTTAACACCTGATTTACTTAACAAAAGGCACATCTCAATAGGTGGTCCAGGTAAGTCATGACATAGCACAAGTGGGGGGGAGGGGGTTCTCTGTTGCTCCTCTATTGTTCCTCAAGCACTTCCCTTCAAACTAACTACTTGAATGCCCTACTCCTTGAAGTTTGCAGTTGTGTTTTAAAGACACCATTTTGCTCAAAACATATATTTTTTACCCTGTAGTGTTTGTGCTTTACTGTATTTATATCGCTTTTCAACAGTGAAAGTTTAAAAATCACTGGAGAACGTCTGTATGTGTTTGGTTCCTCTCTCTCTCGCACCATTAAGGATCCATAAAAACAGGTATTATCGGCTGAATAGTCTAAATGTCATTTCATAGTTCATTGTCATCCAAGGAAAGTGTTAAATCTTTTACATTTTGGCAAAAACAATATGAGTGTACTTATTAACTAGCTTGACAAAAAGACAGACCTTATGCAATCAGCATTCAATGGCAGTGCCTTCTCACATGGCATATCAAGCATAACTAAAAACAGTATCACATTAGATCATTGTCCAATATCTGCAGTGGCATCATTGTTAATAATAAATTACACATGTGTGTTATCTTAGTTTCAAGGACAATGTGAAGCTCATTGCACTGTATTTCTATGCATTCATAGTTTCAATCACAGAGATGCAAAACACGACTTCTTTGTAATACCTATGTAATAAGTACTAGAATTGTTAGGTTGTTGGGTATTTTTAGGCTGTATGCATCATTAGTGGTTAGTCTCAGAAGTACACTCTTAGAAAAAAAGGTGCTATCTAGAACCTAAGAGTGTAGTATTTCCTCACAACAACACTAACCGGGCGCCGATGACGTGGATGTTGATTAAGGCAGCCCCCCGCACTTCTGATTCAGAGGAGTTGGGTTAAATGCAGAAGACACATTTCAGTTGAATACATTCAGTTGTACAACTGACTAGGTATAACCCTTTCACTAACTACAACTTTGGAACCATGTGAACCAAACTGAAATCTGACTGTAAAAGGATAGTTGTTTTTTGTCCTGCCACTATGCAAAAGTATGCAACAACAAACCCCACAAATTGAAAACACATGGAACGGATGCCAACACCCACAATCACACCATGTTCACTTCAGTAATGCACTTCAGCTGCTTTATTCATGTTTGCAAATTAAAATAGAATAAATTACAAAAATACTGTCCAACTTTCCTTGAAAGCTTCAACACAGTAGTATTGCCATGTATCGCATACACTAAATAAGCACAGTGGTGTCAATTCTCAGAACTGATGAGGAAGAAAACGTCCTGTGAAATTATACTCTCTACCTTGATAACATTCCACACCATTTATTGTCCACAAAGGAAAGAGCAGGGGGGAGGGGGCCGGGTATTCAAGCGAGGAGTATCCTTTTCCCAAAGACAATATTTTGTCTCACTCTTTCTACCAGACAGGTCCCATTTAAGCATGTGGACAATACCCACACCTCAACACATCACTCCCTCTGTTATTGAAGGATCCACATCTCTCCTACAATTAACCTTTACAATAACCGAGACGCCAAGTTCACTCACACAGCATCCTGGCTGGGATACAAGCAATGTTAGAAAGACATTTGCAGGGGAGAAGAAGAAGAAAACACAAGTTGTAGTTCTCTTCCATAATAGACAAATCATTTTACATTACAGATATCTGATAAGTATATCGCCACAAAATTGTACAGTATATTATTGTAGGGAACAATGACACAGCACTTGTCTAGAAGCATGTTTCTTAACCACTTAGATCATTTAGAATATGGTTCATTTGCAATTCATAATAATTCAACATTTTCTGTCATCCAAAATGTTTGAATGAGGCAGGAAAATAAATATACCAAGCACACCATTGTACATCTCTATTTTCTTTGAGGACTATTCAAATAAGCAGACAGCTCTACTCCAGTAGGTTTTCTTGATTTCCCATGTTCAGTTGTTCAATTAAGTAATGATGCATTTCATGGATTTGAAGATTTTCCTTCTGACAGACTCGATTGAGGTTGTAGTGCATTCCTACCCAAACAAACTCATTTCCATGATGTCTGCAGTGCAGTGTAAGCCTATTACCCCCCAAATATTAGAGGAATTTATCTAGTATAGCCTACATGTTTGAATGGTTCTCCATTGGTATATTGCAGATCTCTCTCGAATGCTTGAGTTTAAGAGACAAACAGGAATGCTTTAAAGTCTGTTTGAGTAGATGACTGTATAAGTCCACTTGCTGAGAATTAACAACTCACTCGGCTTGGCTGTTGCTTACATACAAAGTCTGTCATGAAATCAAACTCGTTCTGTCCTAACCACAGCTCAGGTAGCTCCTTTATTCGGTCCAGCCCCATCTCAATGACCAGAGACATCAAGACCTCCTCATCAATAAAGTCCGTGTCAATGACGTTGGGGGGCAGTATTGCAGCAGGCAAATGGTGCGCCTGTGGAGGCAAACTGGACGTGCTGTGTTTCGCGTTGCCATCTCTGAACTGTTGTCCTGTCCCGTTAAGTTGATGATTCGCAGGATGTAACTCATGCATATAATGATGATGAGAGGGATGTGTATGGTGGCTGTAGTACTGCGTGTTGAGCTTTTGTAACTGCATGCTTGCCGCGAGCTGTCCTTGAGTGGGGACGGCGGCGGTGGGTCCCACAAATTGAGAGCTATAGCGCGCACCGGGAGGCATGTTGCCGTTTGGGTGTCCAGCGTTTACATTTACATTCCCCGACCCCACTGAATGTCTAATTCCGTGGTTAGATGTTACATTTCCCCCTCCGTAGTGCAAATGATCTCCCATAATACCAGTAGTGTAGCCATGCTGCTGTTGCTGCTGCTGTTGTTGCTGATGGTGTAGTGGGTTCGAGAACTGCCCCATGCCCATTCTGCGTGCTGGGTGGTGATGGTGTAGACCATTAATAGCTTCAGGGAATCGTCCATGGTTCATTGCCATCATGCGGTCTACCATTCCCCAAGCTGTCACAAATTAAAAAACAAAATTACATTTGCATCGACAGGATAAGACAAACACCATTAGCTTATCCAATAAATTACGCACAATGACAGTGGAAAGGATTATCACCCAGTAAATAGTTTTGCTGTTAAAGCCTTCAAAAAAGTATTTAGAAGCATACTTCCCATGCAAAACATTAATATTAGACACTATGTATACAATGTAACTGCAGACTGGTTCACAATAACAGAGCTGCAAGGTTGTATCAAATGTCTCCGTGATATTGTAATTACTTTTTTTTTCAGTGTATAAATTTCCCGCAGGTCACTCCTAGGCTGTTGTCCATACACAAAACTTGCTCTTTACCTCCTTGACTGGATCCCTTGGATGTGGTTCCGCTGTCAGCACAACACGAGTAACTATATCAGTTCAGTTTATGCGATATGTAGTCCCAACTCAGTGAACACTGTGCATTCTGAAAACCAAGATAGCGTACTTTCAACCTAAACTCAGAAAAAATAAAAAACTGTTTCAAGCGCCCTCGCCCAGTGCTGATATACTATACAACCAGTCATGGGCGGAGCGAGCCAAATCTTGAATCTGACGAGACGAAAGTCTGGATTCAGGATCGCAAAAAATGTGGAGCAGAGCCTTCGCCACCCTCCCACACCAATCGCCTCCCAGCAGCAGCAGTTTCACAGCAGAAACATCGAGGCACATTACCTCATTGCAGCTATTTCTGTTTAAGTCAAGAGTGGGAAAACATTAACTCATTTTTCACACCTTTGGAAAGTTCAACATGCATAGAAGTTGTTCCCCAATTTTGCGCAAAGAGGTGAGAAAATGACCAAATGGCCAGATTATTAGGCTATCTATTGACTCCTAAAACTGGTCAGGATCTATACATATACCAATTCATAAAACTATATCATTAGGATACGCGTGGATGTGTTATCCACGAGTTTATCAACCTTCATAATTACAATTACAGAATCAACTTTCCTGAAACCTAATGTTAAGAATGACAATGAGATGCTCTGTTTAGGTAGGCTATAAGTATACAGAATACAACACTTTAATAGTGTAGATTTAATTTGTATTAATAAGCGTTTTTATATCAGTATTTAACATTTCTGACATGTTGAGAGACACATGAATACAGTTGGAACAGTGGAAACAATCCAATGCTTCTGCAGCCTTTGCTGGTTCCATGTTTTATGAATATCCAAACGCGTCTGCAGGCGTGCGGTACGTGCGCCCTGCTCCTAGCGGTTGTCACTGATGTTTTGATCAGCCACACTCCTGCTCAGTGCTCTGTAAACAAACCTGATCACCTCAACCAATGTACTGTTTTTGCCTCAAACCTGACTATGCCCACTGCTGTACACAAAAACATATCCTGTTGCTTCTCCTGAGGGTACAAAGCATATGCTGTGTGGAGGACAGCTCATAATAATGGCTGGAATGGAGCAAATGGAATGGCATCAAACACATGGAAACCATGTGTTTGATATATTTGATACCATTCCCTTGATTCGGCTCCAGTCATTACCATGAGCCCGTCCTCCCCAATTAAGGTGCCACCAACCTCCTGTGGTACAAATCAAATCAAATTGTATTGGTCACGTACGTACACATGGTTAGCAGATGTTAGTGAGACTGTAGCGAAATGCTTGTGCTTCTAGTTCCGACAGTGCAGTAATATCTAACAAGTAATCTAACAATTCCACAACAACTACCTAATACACTCAAATCTAAAGGGATGGAATAAGAATATGTACATATAAATATATGGATGAGCGATGACTGAGTGGCATAGACAAGATGCAATAGATGGTATACAATACAGTATATACTGTACATATGAGATGAGTAATGTAAGATATGTAAACATTATTAAAGTGGCATTATTTAAAGTGACTAGTGATCCATTTATTAAAGTGGCCAATGATTTCGGGTCTATGTGTAGGCAGCAGCCTCTCTGTGTTAGTGATGGCTGTTTAACAGTCTGATGGCCTTGAGATCGAAGCTGTTGTTCAGTCTCTCGGTCCCAGCTTTGATGTACCTGTGCTGACCTTTCCTTCTGGATGGTAGCAGGGTGAACAGGCAGTGGCTCGGGTGGTTGATGTCCTTGATGATATTTTTGGCCTTCCTGTGACATTGGGTGCTGTAGGTGTCCTGGAGGGCAAGTAGTTTGCCCCCGGTGATGCGTTGTACAGACTGCACCACCCTCTGGAGAGCCTTGCGGTTGAGGGCGGTGCAGCTGCCGTACCAGGCGGTGATACAGCCCGACTGGGTGCTCTCAATTGTGCATCTGTAAAAGTTTGTGAGGGTTTTAGGTGAAAAGCCAAATTTCTTCAGCCTTTGAGGTTGAAGAGGCACTGTTGTGCCTTCTTCACCACACTGTCTGTGTGGGTGGACCATTTCACTTTGTCCGTGATGTGTACGCCAAGGAACTTTCCATCTTCTCCAATGCTGTCCCGTCGATGTGGATAGGGGGGTGCTCCCTCTGCTGTTTCCTGAAGTCCACAAGCATCTCCTTTGTTTTATTGACGTTGAGTGAGAGGTTGATTTCCTGACCCCACACTCTGAGTGCCCTCACCTCCTAACTGTAGGCTGTCTTGTTGTTGTTGGTAATCAAGCCCACTACTGTTGTGTCGTCTGCAAACTTGATGATTGAGTTGGAGGCTTGGACCCAATTGCACAGAGCGGGGTTGAGACCCAGGGCCTCAAGCTTAATGTCAATGAACAACATTCTTACATAGATATTCCTCTTGTCCAGATGGCGGATAGGGCAGTGTGCAGTGTGATGTGGACCTGTTGGGGCGGTATGCAAACTGAAGTGGGTCTAGGGTGGCAGGTAAGGTGGAGGTGATATGATCCTTGACTAGTGTCTAAAAGCACTTCATGATGACAGAAGTGAGTGCTACGGGGCGATAGTAATTTAGTTCAGTTATCTATGCCTTCTTGGGGCACTTTCAGTTCTGCGCGAATGCCGCCATCTATCCACGGTTTCTGGTTAGGGTATGTTTTAATAGTCACATTGTGTACAACATCTCCAATGCACTTCCTTATAAACTCACTCACTGAATCAGCATATAAATCAATGTTATTCTCTGAGGCTGCCTGGAACATTTCCCAGTCCGTGTGATCAAAACTATCATGAAGCGTGGATTCCGATTGGTCAGACCAGCATTGAATGCTTCTTGCCACAGGTACATCCTGTTTGAGTTTCTGCCTATAGGACGGTAGGAGCAAAATAGAGTCGTGGTCGGATTTGCCAAAGGGAGGGCAGGGGAGGGCCTTGTATACATCGCGGAAGTTGGAGTAGAAGTGAACCAGTTTATTGCCCACGCTAGTGCTACAAAGCCAGCTGCGTATTATGCTTGGCTCTTAAAGGAGCAATCAGCAGTTGCTACATCCATTTTTGTACTTAATGATATGTACATTGATTCTTGAAGAATATAGCCTAGCTTATAAATGCCTCATGAGCTTAGTTGAACTGACATACTCTATCAGAAGCCAAACTATAAGCTTTTTTACTCCAATGTTTGTAAACAAAGCAAATGTAAACAAACAATGTATATCTTTAAAAAAATATTACAATTATCATGTTGATATCATTGATGGCCAGTCCTTGCATCCATAGCTCTGTCTTTGAATTTGAGAGTGGTTCAATTTCTCCAGCCCCAACATGCCACTTTTTACAGAACCAGGGAAAGAGGATACCTAGTCAGCTGCACAAGTGAAAGCATTCAACCGAATAATGTCTTCTGCATTTAACCCAACCCCTTTGAATCAGAGAGGTGAGGGGGTTGCCTTAATCAACATCCTCAGCACCTAGGTCCTAGGGTGTAGTTGTTGTTGGGGGTTAACTGCCTTTCTCAAGGGCATAACCTTGCCAGTGTAACAGTATAACTTTGGTCCATCCCAGTGACCTTTCTGTTACTGGCCCAACACTCTTAACCACTAGGCTACCTGCCACAAATAGTGGTGGGGAAGACGCTTTGTTATTGTTTCAATTGCTGATTGCTGCTTTAAAGTGACTGACTGCACAGGCCGATTATCAGTGCCACACTGGAGGCAAATTAGCAATGCATGATTGTAAACATCTATTATTTGCAGATCAGTAGGCCTATGTCAGTACTTAATAAGTGAAGGTGGCTCATGCATATGAAAAGGCAATGATACTGGTGTATGCAAATCCCCTTACAATACAATCCCCCTAATTTTGAAGCCACCACGCCTCCATCTTGGCACTCTCCCTACCAGTTTTAAAACATTTTTGGGAAGCTATAGAAATGCATATTTCCCCATGTTTATTCTATTACAGACACCTTAATGTATGCTTAAATTATATTATGTGAGCTAAACATAAAAATAAATGACAAAATATAGAATAACATTTTCCTTAAAGTATCATTTTTTTAAAGTTCGAAAGTTACTCTCCCCAACTACAATTTTTTAAAATTAAATACATGTAATTTTGTCCTTGGAACATTTAATTAAAATACTGTAGAATTCCATTCATTCCTATGGAGGACTGCTTCTTTTCAAGTAGCTGCAGCCCAATATGGCGACCGGAGTATAAGCGATTGGGTGTGTCAAAAGGAGTGGGTGTATGAAAAGCGAATCAGCTAATTGGGCAGATTTGTTGCTTCTCAAGACCGTTTTGCATAGCTGATTGGGCTGCACTACAAGTGGATAGTAAGGAGATACGTGGCCATTTCTTTCTTTCTCACATTATTTTATTTCAAGTAGGATAGCAGCCTGCACAATAAATACCTAATATTGAAACCATAGACGCTTGACTTTTTGCACATTTTGTTACGTTACTGCTTATTCCCCCCTCCCATCAATCTACACATAATACCCCATATTGACAAAGCAAAAGTATGTTATCTGTTTTTTTGTTGTTGCAAAAAACAAACAAAAACAAAAAATTGAAATATCACATACAGTACTAATCAAAAGTTTGGACATACCGACTCATTCCAAGGTTTTTCTTAATTTTTTACTTAATTTTTTACATTGTAGAATAATAGTGAAACTATGCAAAACTGTGAAATAACACATTTGGAATCATGTAGTAACCAAAAAAAGGGTTACACTTCAAAGTCACCACCCTTTGCCTTGATGACAGCTTTGCACACTCTTGGCATTCTCTCAACCAGCTTCATGAGGTAGTCACCTGGAATGCATTTCAATTAACAGATATTTTTTTTTACTAGGCAAGTCCGTTAAGAACAAATTCTTATTTACAATGACAGCCTACCCCAGCCAAACCCAGACAACACTGGGCCAATTGTGCACTGCCCTATGGGACTCCCAATCACAGCTGGATGTGATGCAGACTTCTTGCACCAGGGACCTTTCGCACTGAGATGCAGTGCCTTAGACCGCTGCACCACTCGGGAGCCCAACAAGGTGTGCCTTGTTAAAAGTTAATTTGTGGAATTTCTTTCCTTAATGTGTTTGAGCCAATCAGTTGTGTTGTGACAAGATAAGGGTGGTATACACAAGATAGCCCTATTTGGTAAACGGCAGAGTCCATATTATGGTAAGAACAGCTCAAATAAGCAAAGAGAAACGACAATCCATCATTTTTTAAGACATGAAGGTCAGTCAATCTGGAAAATTTCAAGAACTTTGAACGTTTATTTAAGTGCAGTCCTAAAAACTATCAAGCGCTATGGTGAAACTGACTCAAGTCTTGTTGGGTATGAAGCTAGAAAATTGGCACACCTGTATTTGGGGAGTTTCTCCCATTCTTCTCTGCAGATTCTCTCAAGCTCTGTCAGGTTGGATGGGGAGAGTTTCTGCACAGCCTTTTTCAGGTCTCTCCAGAGATGTTTGATCAGGTTCAAGTCTGGGCTTTGGCTGGGCCACTCAAGGTCATTCAAATACTTGTCCTGAAGCCACTCCTGTGTTGTCTTGGCTGTGTGCTTAGGGTCGTTGTCATTTTGGAAGGTGAACCTCCACCCCAGTCTAAGGTCCTAAGTGCTCTGTAGCAGGTTTTCATCAAGGATCTCTCTGTACTTTGCTCAGTTAATCTTTCCCTCGATCCTGACTACTCTCCCTGTCCCTGTCCCTGCCTCACAAAACATCCCCACAGCATAGCATGATGCTGCCACCACCATGCTTCACCGTAGGGATGGTACAGTGGCAATTTTAGCATGTAAATCTTGGCGGGGCAAACTCCACATTTTTTTAGATGCATGCCCTCAAAGCCACTACACAACACAACACAACACTAAACAATACATTAATTGCACTATAACGGTGACAAACGTTGCCCACGAACTGTTAGGGCCTACATAAAGCTGTCCCAACAGCAGCACTTTCCTTTCAGCACCATGGAGTCTTTACCGCCGCTACATCTGGCTATCAGCTGTGCCTCGTCTGGCAGCGAAACAGTTCATTCAGCCTCATTTACTGCCTTTATAAAAAACATAGCTGATATGCCTGACTTGCTTAAACAAATGTGGTTTCTACTGACAATTTAGATGTTCAAACTATGGCACAAGGGGACGACGAGTGGATAAGACGCAATCCGTAATTTCGATGAAGACATTAATGAGCGAGCTAGGAAGGACATAGTCAATATAACTATTTGTTCAGCTCTTTTGAAATGTACAGCGACAAAATTCAGAACATGGGCTTCTAACAGCTTAATACACAGCATGACCTTAGTATTACTTTCCTAGCTAAAGTACACATATCTTCCTGGCATATTACATCATTTATGCAACAGCATACAAGACATGTTTGGACTCAGCTTGTTGTGTTGTGCTCACTTGAACAGGAAGGTGGCGCGGCAGTCCTTGTGGACATATTTTGTCATCAAACTTTGTAATCAGAGTCTGTCATTCTCTGGATTTATGGTGCTTTCAAGACAACTGGGAACAAAAAAACCAAGGTTGAATCATGACGTCAGTGATCTTTCGGTCGGAGCTCTAGAAAGAGGCCCAAGTTCCCGACTTAGAATTTCAAATTGGATGACCGTACAAAACGTATTTTCCCAGTCGGAGCTTGTTTTTTCCGGAGTTCCCAGTTGTCTTGAACTCACTGTTTTGAACATGGAAGAAGTCATGGGCCATGGTGTTGAATGTTTATCCTTTTAAGCTTGGAAAAGAGACCCTTAAACCCAGACTTGGACCACACACACTCCACTGAATAGCAGGCCAGTGACTGCTTTGCAACTCTTGCAGCTAGCCACTGTGTAAAGGGTTGCGTCAATCGAATCTGGTATCAGGATAAAATGTGATTCAGAGTCACCGAATATACTTTAAGTATTTTTATTTAACACAAGCGATAAATGGTAAATGCAATTTTCGTATATACGGGTTCACTGTATCACCACGCAGGGTAAAGCAGAGAACTGACTGAAATAGTACAGACATCTTCTTTTATACTAAGACAGAGTTAGTTCCCGCTTCTGAGCTGGCCTGTCACAGTAGAGGCTGAGCGTGGTTTAAACTTGCTAGCCTATCGGTGGTGCCCAGGCTGGTCCCAGCCTCACAGCACAAAGGACCCAGATATCCGGAAGTGTTTGTTGTGAAGATTGAGCTGAGTTGTCGGTTGTTACATTGCTCAGTTCCTGTTTTCTTGTTATTCAGTAATTTTCCATCTTGTCTCAACCTTGTTGTTAGCACAGTCGACACTCTAGATTAGCAACAGCTTTTCTGCAGTCACGCTATGTTTTGTGATTAACTTGTCCTATTTCCATAAGGCATATATTTTTGTTTAAAAAGAGAACAAAACCATCCTTCACAATTGATTCCTTCCAAATCACTCATTGATTGAATTTGCGATTTCCAACTTGTTGTGTGATGTTTGTTTCCAATGGCCGATTCATGACGATGACTGCTTGTCTAGCTTGCTAGCTAAGATTTTGAAAGTATGATGTTGACATGATCAGTACAATCAAAGCTACGGTAGATATAATGGGATTTGATGTCATTTTATCTGTGGCCAATGACCTTAAGCCTTCTTGGATTGGCACTTCTAAAGCTCTATGGCAGCACCCAAGGGGCTTGCATTTTTGAGCTCTCCCCTTAGATTTTGTGGTGACGTAGTGTCCCCATGAGTGACAGAACACTGAGACAATCACAGCGCAACTAGAGAACATTACCAACCCCTACGCTTTGTATTTTTAGCTGGATGCCCCATCACCACAGAAAGCACTGAGCTATGCTGAAACACCTGCATTTTGGAGCTGCCTTACCCAAGAAAGCAAAAAAGAGACCATGTTTGTATGCTGCTTAATTAACAACATTTTTATTTTACATTGCTTGAAAACTAACATGTGACATGTATTAATACTAAAATAACATGCAAAACAGGCAAAAAAACAAAACATGTATATATATATTTTTTAACTATACACGTGGGGCTCAAAACTAGTGGGGCTCTGCCACACTTGCCCTGAATGACGGGTCGCCACTGGGATGGTGCCAGGTTTCCTCCGGATGTGACGCTTGGTATTCAGTCCAAAGAGTTCAATCTGGGTTTCATCAGACCAGAGAATCTTGTTTCTCATGGTCTGAGAGTCCTTTAGGGGCATTTTGGCAAACTCCAAGCGGACTGTCATGTGCCTTTTACTGAGGAGTGGCTTTCGTCTGCCCACTCTACCATAAAAGCCTGATTGGTGGAGTGCTGCAACCTCTGGTTGTTCTTCTGGAAGGTTCTCCGATCTCGACAGAGGAACTCTGGAGCTCTGTCAGAGTGCTCAGTTTGGCCAGGCGGCCAGCTCTAGGAGGAGTCTTGGTGGTTCCAAACTTCTTCCATTTTAGAATGATGGAGGCCACTGTGTTCTTGGGGACCTTCAATTCTGCCGACATTTTTTGGTATCCTTCCGCAGGTCTGTGCCTCGACACAATCCTGTCTCTGAGCTCTATGGACAATTCCTTCGACCTCATGGCTTGGTTTTTGCTCTGTGAGACCTTATATAGACAGGTGTGTGCCTTTCCAAATCATGTCCAATCAATTGAATTTACCACAGGTGGACTCCAATCAAGTTGTAGAAACATCTCAAGGATGATCAATGGAAACAGGATGCCCTTGAGCTCAATTTCAGTAAGTAAAAAAATGTAAAAAGTAACACAATAAAATAACAATAACGAGTCTAAATACAGGGGGTACCGGTACCGAGTCAATGTGTGGGGGTACAGGTTAGTTGAGGTAATTTGTACATGTAGGTAGGGGTAAAGTAACTATGCATAGATAATAAACTGTGAGTAGAAGCAATGTAAAAACAAATGGGGGGGGGGGGGGGGGTAAATAGTCTGTGTGTGGCCATTTGATTAATTGTTCAGCAGTCTTATGGCTTGGGGGTAGAAGCTGTTGACTTGGTACAGCTTGTCGTGCGGTAGCAGAGAGAACAGTCTATGACTTGGGTGAATGGAGTCTTTGACAATTTTAACACCGCCTATAGGTAGGTCCTGGATGGCAGGAAGCTTGGCCCCAGTGATGTACTGAGCTTTACGCACTACCCTCTGTAGGATGCTCTCGATGGTGTAGCTGTATAACTTTTTGAGGATTTGGGGACCCATGCCAAATCTTTTTATTCTCCTGACAGGGAAAAGGTGTTGTCGTGCCCTCTTGTTGTGTTTGGACCATGATAGTTGGTTGGTGGTGTGGACACTTGAAACTCTCAACCTGCTCCACTACAGCCCTGTTGATGTTAATGGGTGCCTGTTCGGCCCGCATTTTCCTACAGTCCACTATCAGCTCCTTTGTCTTGCTCACATTGAGGGAGAGTTTTTTGTCCTGGCACCACACTGCCAGGTCTCTGACCTCCTCGCTATAGGCTGTCTCATCATTGTCAGTAATCAGGCTTACCACTGTTGTGTCGTCAGAAAACTTGATGATGGCGTTGGAGTCATGTTTGGAAACGCAGTCGTGGGTGAACAGGAAGTACAGGAGGGGACTAAGCATGCACCCCTGAGGGGCCACAGTGTTGAGTATCAGCGTGGCAGAAGTGTTGTTGCCTACCCTTACCACCTGGGGGGCGGCCTGTCAGGAAGTCCAGGATCCAGTTGCAGAGGGAGGTGCTCACATAGGTGTTCCTTTTGTCCAGGTGGGAAAGGGCAGTGTGGAGTGCGAATGAGATTGCGTCATCTGTGGATCTGTTGGGGCGGTATGTGAATTGGAGTGGGTATAGGGTAGGACTGCCCAACCCTCTTCCTGAAGATCTACCGTCCTGTGCGTTTTCAGTCCAACCCTAATTTAACACACCTGATTCTACTAATTAGCTGCTCATCAAGACCTTAACTAGCTGAATCAGATATGCTAAATTAGGGTTGGACTGAAAACCTACAGGACAGTAGATCTCCAGGAAGAGGGTTGGGCAGCCCTGGTCTAGGGTATCCGGGAGGATGCTATTGACGTGAGCCATGACCAGCCTTTTAAAGCACTTCATGGCTACCGACGTGAGTGCTATGAGGCGGTAATCATTTAGGCAGGTTACCTTCATTTCCTTGGGCACAGGGACTATGGTGGTCTGCTTGAAACATGTAGGTATTACAGACTCGTTCAGGGAGTGGTTGAAAATGTCAGTGAAGATACTTGCCAGGGTGTTCGTGCATGCTTTGAGTAAACGTCCTGGTAAACCGTTTGGCCCTGCGGCTTTATGAATGTTGACCTGTTTAAAAGGTCTTACTACCGAGAGCGTTATCACACAGTCATCTGGAATAGCTGGTGCTTTCATGCATGCTTCAGTGTAGCTTGCCTCGATGCGAGTTTCTGGCTGTCCCTTTGTAGTCCATAATAGTTTTCAAGCCCTGCCACATCCGACGAGTGTCAGAGCTGGTGTAGTATGATTCAGTCTTAATCCTGTATTAACTCTTTACCTGTTTGATGGTTCATCTGAGGGCGTAGCGGGATTTCTTATAAACGTCTGGATTAGTGTCCCACTCCTTGAAAGCAGCAGCTCTAGCCTTTAACTCGATACGGATGTTGCCTGTAATCCATGGCTTCTGGTTGGGATATGTACGTATGGTTACTGTGGGGACAACGTCGTCGATGCACTTATTGATGAAGCCGATCACTGAGGTGGTATACTCAATGCCATTGGATGAATCCCGGAACATATCCAGTCTGTGCTAGCAAAACAGTCACTGGTACTTCCTGCTTTAGTTTTTTGTTTGTAAGCAGAAATCAGGACGATACAATTATGGTCAGATTTGCCAAATGGATGGATAGGGAGAGCTTTGTGTGTAGAGTAAAGGTGGTCTAGAGTTTTTTTCCCCTCTGGTTGCACATGTGACATGCTGGTAGAAATGAGGTAAAATGGATTTAAGTTTGTCTGCATTAAAGTCCCCAGCCACCAGGAGCGCCGCTTCTGGATGAGCATTTTCTTGTTTGCTTATGACCTTATACAGCTGGTTGAGTGCGGTCTTAGTGCCAGCATCAGTTTGTAGTGGTAAATAGATGGCTACGGATAATATAGATGAGAACTCTCTTGGAAGATAGTGTGGTCTACAACTTATCATAAGGTACTCTACCTCAAGCGAGCAATACCTTGAGACTTCTTTAATATTAGACATTAGGCACCAGCTGTTATAGACATATTATCTGTGTTGTCATTCAGCCACGACTCGGTGAAACATAAGATATTAATGTCCTGTTAGTAGGATGGTCATGATCGTATATCATTTGTATATTGTGTGTAGATTGATGAGAATTTGTTATTATTTAATCAATTTTAGAATAAGTCTGTAACGTAAAAAAATTGAAAGATTCAAGGGGTCTGAATACTTTCCGAATGCACTGTACATACTATCTACTACTCAATGGGGAGGGCATGTACAGCAACAACACCGGGACACAGTGCCTTTCGCTCCTGCTTGATAAGCACTACTGTCTCGCAACAGCGTGGGAAGTAGCTACCTAGTAGCCAATATAAGGGTGACAGTCGCAGTAAGCACACACATACAACGCATGAAGCAACAGAACACCCATCATCAGTACTTTTACAAAAAAATTAACAATGGTCAGTTTTACAACTGAACATTTAAAATTATTTGTGTAAAACTAACAGTGAAATACAACTCAGACTCATCCTCTGTCTTAAAAACAGAAGTCCAAACTCTCGCAGTACGGTAGCTCAATATAAGGTAGTTGCAAGTTAAGAAATGTATGGGAAAAAACCAGCTCAATCAAAACCATCTAACCTATAGCAGAGCTCTTTCGACACACCCACTCCTTTCCACACACCCACTACTATCCTTTCGACACACCCACTCGTTGATACTCTGGTCGCCATATTGGGGTGCAGCTACACCCTTCTCCTTCTGGGGAGTGCCAATATGGCCGACCGGTGGCTTCAAAGCCTCTCATTGGCCAATACATAGCATCAGAAATCCAGCTTGTATATGCTGATCCTCAACACAGGGGCCCCTCAGGGGTGCATGCTCAGCCCCCTTCTGTTCTCCCTGTTCACTCATGACTGCACAGCCAGGCACGACTCCAACACCATCATTAAATTTGCCGATGGCACAGCAGTGGTAGGCCAGATCACCGACAACAACGAGACAGCCTATTGGGAGGAGGTCAGTGACCTGGCCGTGTGGTGCCAGGACAACAACCTCTCTCGCAACGTGATCAAGACAAAGGAGATGATTGTGGACTACAGGAAAAAGAGGACCGAGCACGCCCCCATTCTCATCGACGGGGCTGCAGTAGAGCAGGTTGAGAGCTTCAAGTTCCTTGGTGTCCACATCACCAACAAACTAACATGGTCTAAGCACACCAAGACAGTCGTGAAGCGGGCACGACAAAACCTATTCCCCCTCAGGAGACTGAAAATATTTGGCATGGGTCCTCAGATCCTCAAAAGGTTCTGCAGCTGCATCATCGAGAGCATCCTGACTGGTTGCATCACTGCCTGGTATGGCAACTGCTCGGCCTCCACCCGCAGGGCACTACAGAGGGTAGTGCGAACGGCCCAGTACATTTGTGGGGCCAAGCTTCCTGCCAGCCAGGACCTCTATACCAGGCGGTGTCAGAGGAAGGCCCTAAAAATTGTCAAAGACTCCAGCCAGCCACCCTAGTCATAGACTGTTCTCTCTGCTACCCCACGGCAAGCGGTATCGGAGTGCCAAGTCTAGGTCCAAGAGGCTGCTAAACAGCTTCTACCCCCAAGCCATAAGACTCCTGAACATCTAGTTACCCCCCCCCCCCCCCCCCTCCACACTACTGCCACTCACTGTTGTCATCTATGCATAGTCACTTTAATTAACTCTACCTACATGTACATACTACCTCAACTAACCGATGCCTCCGCACATTGACTCTGTACCGGCACCCCCCTGTATATATTGTTATTTTTGACTGCTGCTCTTTAATTACTTGTTACTTTTATCTCTTATTCTTATCCGTATTTTTTGAAACATGTGACTAATAAAATTTGATTTGATATGATAATTTGTGTTGACTGACAGTGAAGGAACTGACAGTGAAGGAAGAGGAGGTAGACTATGTGAGTGCACTCAGCTGACTGTATAAAAATGAAAGGGACTAGTGAGTGGAACACACAGTGTGGAATGTGTGGATTCTGTTTAAGTTAGCCATGCTTGGTTAGAAAGCACTGCTCCTAGCTGGAGGGAAACGCTTAAGCCATAAGATTCTGGGACCTCGGCAGACAACCTCTTTGTAAAAATGCCCTTTGAGTCACAGATCTGGAAAGTGGTTGAGGGAAGTAGAAGGAAGGGGAGCCATTGCAAGGAAATAGAAAGTTGTTTACACGTTTAGGGTTGAATCAATGTTGATCCTCTATAGAAGCACTCTGGGGTCTCCAATGCCTCTTTTTCTTTTAGAATTGAGCCCTAATAGTTATGATGCTGTTTCTCCTCTGTAGGCTACAACATAAAGACATTTGTTATGTTTCCAGTCTCTCCACACTTTCCTCCTAGGGATATTGCACATTCTGTTTGGCAAACCATACGCAATTTCCCTCCTTAGTTGATATTGGTAATTATCATTATGAAGCAGAACAAACAATCTTGAGCCATTGCTTCCAAGTCACCACAGTAGACTTTGCAGAATGCCTGTAGTTCAAGGCTTACTGTACATAATGATAAAAGAGACTCTTAATGCCTGGCTTTCCCCCAGCCAGCCAGCGTCTCGTATAACCACGCTTCTATCCTTTTACTAATTGGTCTGTCCTTTTCAAATGTACAGTTTTCTTCCCCTTTCCAGCTGTTGAATGTGGAGGGACAATAGCATTCCTCAGTGGTTTAATCCCAACGTCACGCCTCACTCAACCCCAGTGGGGAATAGAACTAATGAGCCGACAGCCACTAAGCCATAATGGAAACCTATTGCACATTTGTGCCACAAGAAATCACCCGGGTGCTCTGGCTGGATCTCTTTGTTTTAAAGGAAATGCAACGTGCTTTATTCATGTTTTCATGTGCTGTTCACTGTTTAATTCATTGGTCATATTTTATTTCTCCTACTGTTCTTCCGGTTCTAAAATATAAGACCCCCCACAAAACAACATCCCCTCAAAATCCACTGTGGTGTGAAATTATATTAATAGAAGCGTCTGCATTTTTATTTACTGCTGTGCTGTGCAACCAACCATGCAGTAAACTCAGTGGGGCCAATACGATTTAATTGAATCAGAAAGTACTGCTTTATGCCTCTTAATAAATCCGAGAAAAACGGTTGCAATAGACCTCCTTTTAGTCTCCAATAGCACAATCCCACCATTACGCACAGTAAAGCATCCAGCTGAGACCTCCATACAGCCAAGCACTGTGTGGTTATAGCTAGGCCTGCAGGTCCAGGTGTTTAACCTCAATCTTAGAGGAATTAGGTTCTACTGTTGTGGTCTGTTCTGACTGCACATATCCAGTTATATTAAACCTGCCTGAGGAGGATACTGCCCTCCGAGGCACTGGATCAGTCTGAGCACAATCAAGAGTAGACCTAATCATTGATTTGGTTGGGTTTAATGTGTGTGTGAGGTGATAGTGTGTGTCTGTGCGTGTGTCTATGTGTGCATGCTTTAAGTACACATTTAAAACTTTTTGATGGATATCTGTGATAAAAGTATGTGCTTTTTCTAAACAAGCTTATTTATGAATTAATTAATTTAAAATGATTTATGAATATTAACACGAGATGAGCTCTTGAGCAGAGTAAGTAATTGATGATAAATGTCATAGATCATGAAGAGATGCAGTTTTAAATGGCTTATTTGTAAGTGGATGACCTGAGTCTGACAAACTATAATTTTATTTGACTTCCCATTAAATAATGGTACATGAGGGAAACTTTTGGGAAAAGTGAAAAATAATGATTACACAGTGAACAATATCTGAACAGTTACTAAACAGTTACAGCTCTCTAGTCTCTACGTGATAATGTTTACAAACACCATGGTCAGGAGATCATTTCCTCTTGTTCACAACCAGTTAGCTTCACTCCCTTGCACTAAAGCAAATAAGTCAAAATACGGTGACTTATAGCCAAGTCATGCAATCAACAGCTCCACTGTAGCAAAATGAGTGCGTGGACACCAGGCTGCAAGCATGTGAAGAAACAGCTCTTAGAAAATAAACTCTCTCAATTGGCCTGGGATGCTGCAACATTTTCAACGATTAGGTGGCAGGACTTCGCTCGAATTTCACATTACAGTCGCTACTCACTACAGGCTGTAAAAGAGCCTGCTCTGGGTTTGTGTCATGTGGTCTGTGTTAATGGCTGGCCACTTCTCCCTCTGCAGAAATGTCTTATCTTCAGGCTGGAGAGGCATAAACAAATAGGTGGCCAGGTGAGTGAACCTGCCGTAATCGGAGGTTAAATATTAACTTGAAAGTGAAAGTTGCTAGAGCAAAGGGGCAGACCCAAGACAGCAGCACATGGATAAGGCAACTATTCTGAGACAGTCTACTGTTTCCTTTTGCTCCTTTGAGCAAATATCCTTTGAGCCCTTCTTTGATACTGTAGCTCACATGAAGACCTCCTCCTGCCCCTTGGATGTGGTCCCTACTAGACTACTTAGTATCCAAGATGGCGTAGCAGTCGGATGTGTGTTTGTCTTGTCCCGTCTTGTCCCATGTAAATAGTCGGTCTCATCGTTTTTTTCCGGATATATTTTGATCTCACTTTCCACCTACGATCTAAATATACTTTCCTGCAACCCGCCCCACCCAATGTGGTACGGATCTGCTATTTTCATACGTTATAACTGGAACCTCCATCAGAAACTAGCCAGCTAACTAGCTACTAGCTAATAGTCACTGTTAGCCACGACTAGCGGTCTTCACCTTTAGATCGGTCACCAGCCAGCTTTAGCTCGGTCAATACCTGCCAGTCTGCACAGCACGATATCGGACTGCTTTTCTCCATCACATCACCGGATTCCTGCCGCAAGCTCTGGCCCATTACACCGGATCATCGCAGCTAGCTAGTTGCAACCGAGTGGCCACCGCTGGCTAACGCCTCTGTCACGAAGCTAGCACCAGTTAGCCTTGAACTAGCCTCGAGCTAGGCCCATCTCCCGGCGAGCCGAAGAGGTATAAATGCTAATTCGTGGGCTACAATACCTCTTTTGCCAATTGGCCTGGACCCTTTATTGCCGACACGGAGCCCCGCTGATCCATCACGACTGGTCTGCCGACGTAATCGTCCAATGTGGTTTCAACAGGCTTTTCCGTTGCATTGTCCCCGAAGACCCATTTGCTAGCCCCAGCCTGCTAGTTTTTTGAACGGGGTGCCTCCCACTCGCTTAGCATAGTAGCGACTACCGAGCGGCTCCCGGACTCATCTATTTCTGCTCATTGGAACATATGATCACTCGGCTACACATGCCTCTCTCTAATGTCAATATGCCTTGTCTTCTGCTGTTTCGGTTAGTTATTGTTTTATCTCACTGTAGAGCCCCTAGTCCAGCTCAACATGCCTAAAATAGCTCTTTTGTCACACACCCCACACATGGGGAGACCTCACCTGGCTTAGCTGGTGTCTCCAGAGATGCAAGCTCTCTCATCGTCACTCAATGCCTAGGTTTACCCCCATTGTACTCACATCCTACCATACCCTTGTCTGTACATTATGCCTTGAATCTTTTCTACCACGCCCAGAAATTTGACCTTTGACCTCTGGTGATGTAGAGGTTAACCCAGGCCATGTAGCCCCCAGCATCACACCTATTCCCCAGACGCTCTCATTTGTTGACTTCTGTAACAGTAAAAGCCTTGGTTTCATGCATATTAACATCAGAAGCCTTCTCCCTAAATTTGTTTTATTCACTGCTTTAGCACACTCCGCCGACCCTGATGTCCTAGCCGTGTCTGAATCCTGGCTTAGGAAGACCACCAAAAATTTGGACATTTCCATCCCCAACTTGTTACGTCCGTCAAAAGAAGAGGACCAACGCGCAGCGTGGTGGGCGTACATTTTCTTTTTAATTAGAAATGACGCCGACAAAACAATAAACAATACAAAACAAACCGTGAAGCTAAAGGCTATGTGCCATAAACAAAGTCAACTTCCCACAAAGACAGGTGGAAAAAAGGGCTACGATAGACAGCTGTCCCTGATTGAGAACCCTACCCGGCCAAAACATAGAAATACAAATATTAGAACATAGAATACCCACCCCAACTCACACCCTGACCAAACCAAAATAGAGACATAAAAAGGATCTCTAAGGTCAGGGCGTGACAGTACCCCCCCAAAGGTGCAGACTCCTGGCGCAAAACCTAAACCTATAGGAGAGGGTCTGGGTGGGCATCTATCCGCGGTGGCGGCTCAGGTGCGGGACGCAGACCCCGCTCCACCACTGGCTCACCCCACTTTGGTGGCACCTCTGGTGCGGGGACCCTCGTCGCCGACCCCGGACTGGGCACCCTCGTTGCGGGCCCCGGACTGGGCACCCTCGTTGTGGGCCCCTCGTTGCGGGCCCCGGACTGGGCCCCGTCGCTGGGGGCTCCGGACTGGAGACCGTCGCTGGAGGCCCCGGACTGGAGACTGTCGCTGGAGGCTCCGGACTGGAGAACGTCGCTGGAGGCTCCGGACTGGAGAACTTTGCTGGAGGCTCCGGACTGGAGGCCGTCGCTGGAGACTCCGGACTGGAGGCCTTCGTTGGAGGCTTCGTGCCATGGCTCCTCTCTGGAGGCTTCGTGCCATGGACCATCACTGGAGGCTTCTTGCCATGGATCATCACTGGAGGCTTCGTGCCATGGATCATCACTGGAGGCTTCGTGCCATGGATCATCACTGGAGGCTTCGTGCCGTGGATCATCACTGGAGGCTTCTTGCCATGGATCATCACTGGAGGCTTCGTGCCATGGATCATAACTGGAGGCTTCTTGCCATGGATCATCACTGGAGGCTTCGTGCCATGGATCATCACTGGAGGCTTCTTGCCATGGATCATCACTGGAGGCTTCGTGCCATGGATCATCACTGGAGGCTTCTTGCCATGGATCATCACTGGAGTGAGGAGACGTATGGGCAGTCTGGTACGTGGAGCTGCCACAGGGCTCACCAGGCTGGGGAGACATACAGGAGGCCTGGTTCTGGCAGCAGGCACAGGACTCACCAGGCTGGGGAGACATACAGGAGGCTTAGTTCTGGGCGCAGGAACAAGACTCACCAGGCTGGAGAGACATACAGGAGGCCTTGTCCTTGGCAGAGGCACCGGATACACTGGGCCCTGGAGGCGCACTGGAGGTCTTGAGCTTAGAGCCTGCACAACCCGTCCTGGCTGAATGGTTATCTTCGCCCTGCACATGCGGGGCGCTGGTACAGGTTGCACTGGGCTGTGCAGTCGCACTGGAGACACTGTGCGTAGAGCCGGCGCAGGATATACTGGGCCGGGGAGGCGCACTCTGGCAGTCTCTATGGGGGTGCCACAGGGTTCAATTATCGGGCCTACTGTTTTCTCTGTATATCAATGATGTCACTCTTGCTGCTGGTGATTCTCTTATCCACCTCTACGCAGACGACACCATTCTGCATACATCTGGCCCTTCCTTGGACACTGTGTTTACAAACCTCCAAACAAGCTTCAATGCCATACAACACTCCTTCTGTGGCCTCCAACTGCTCTTAAATGTTAGTAAAACTAAATGCATGCTCTTCAACCGTTTGCTGCCCGCACCTGCCCACCTGCCTTGCATCACTACTCTGGACGGTTCTGACTTAGAATATGTGGACAATTACAAATACCTAGGTGTCTGGTTAGACTGTAAACTCTCCTTCCAGACTCACATTAAGTATCTCCAATCCAAAAATAAATCTAGAATCGGCTTCCTATTTCACAACAAAGCCTCCTTCACTCATGCTGCCAGACATACCCTCGTAAAACTGACTATCCTACCGATCCTTGACTTCGGCGATGTCATTTACAAAATAGCCTCCAACACTCTACTCAGAAAATTGGATGTAGTCTATCACAGTGCCATCCGTTTTGTCACCAAAGCCCCATATACTACCCACCGCTGCGACCTGTATGCTCTCGTTGGCTGGCCCTCGCTACATATTCGTCGTCAAACCCACTGGCTCCAGGTCATCTATAAGTCTTAGATGCTTGCTAGATAAAGCTAGATAAAGCCCCGCCTTATCTCAGCTCACTGGTCTCCATAGCAACACCCACCCGTAGCACGCGCTCCAGCAGGTATATTTCACTGGTCATCCCCAAAGCCAACTCCTCCTTTGGCCACCTTTCCTTCCAGTTCTCTGCTGCCAATGACTGGAACAAACTGCAAAAATCACTGAAGCTGGAGACTTATATCTCCCTCACTAACTTTAAGCATCAGCTGTCAGAGCAGCTTACCGATTACTGTACCTGTACACAGCCCATTTGTAAATAGCACACCCAACTACCTCATCCCCATTTTGTTATTTATTTTTTTGCTCTTTTGCACCCCAGTATCTCTACTTGCACATCATCGTCTGCACACCTATCACTCCAGTGTTAATGCAAAATAGATTTTTTTTGCCGCTATGGCCTATTTATTGCCTTACCTCCCTAACCTTACTACATTTGCACACATTTTACGTAGATTTTTCTATTGTGTTTTTGGCTGTACATTTGTTTATCCCATGTGTAACTCTGTGTTGTGTGTTATTTGTCGCACTGCTTTGCATTATCTTGGCCAGGTTGCAGTTGTAAATGATAACTTGTTCTCAACTGGCCTACCTGGTTAAATAAAGGTGAAATAAAAATAAAATAAAACTAACCTTTATATTATGTCTATTGTAACTAACTCCCTGACCTTTGGCTCCTTTCCAGCCTACTTTAACTGCTCTGGTCCAACCTCTTATTAAAAAGCTCAATCTAGACCCCTCCTCACTGAGTAATTATGTACCTCTCTCTAAACCTCAATTGGTCTTATTTGATATGAACAATTTATTAGAAAAATTCCAGTCGGGCTTCTGCTCATTTCACACCACGGAGACGGCTTAATTGAAAGTCAACAATGACCTTCTGTTGGCGGCCGATGCCAGTGAATGCTCTATTGTAGTTCTTTTGGATCTCAGTGGCGTGTTTGATACTATTGATCATTTACATTCTTGTTGACCGGCTGGAGAGGTGGGTGGGAATCTCTGGTGTTGCCCTCGATTAGTTCAGGTCATATTTATGTGACAGACCTTTCTCAGTGAGCATGGGTGGTTCAGTATTGTCCCCAGCACCTATTTCCTATGGTGTCCCTCAGGGGCCTATTCTGGGCCCCATCCTTTTTTTCCCTGTACATGCTTCCCCTTGGTGACATCATCCGCAATCGTAACATTGAGTTTCACTGGTAATGCGGATGACACGCAGCTTTATTTACCTGTCAGACCCAGTGATCAAGCTAGCATAGCTACCCTTCACATGTGTCTTGCTGACATCAAATGTTGGATGTCTGACAACTTACTGAAAAGAAATCAGAGGTGGTTTTATTTGGCCCCCACCTTGCAAGGACCTAGATGAAAAATAACCTTCACCAATGTAAAGCCTACGACCAGAAACCTTGTTGTCTTCTTTGACCCTGAACTAAACGTTGAGCTGCATTTAAAGAAGGTTGTCCAGTCATGCTTTCATCATCTAAAAAATATAGCTAAAGTCAAGTATTTTATTTCAGTCACTAATCTTGAGAAAGTTATACATGCTTTTATTTCCTCATGCCTAGATTACTTTAACTCTTTGTCTAAATATTTCTCAGATCTTTTATCTCTTTACGAGCCAGGATGCAGCCTGAGATCCTCTGTCAGGGCACTGTTGACCATTCCAAAGTCTAAGTTGAAAAATAAAGGAGACTTAGACATTTACCATTAGAGCCCCTAGACTTTGGTATGGCCTGCCAGAGATCAGGCTTACAGATTCAGCCAGTGTCTCTTTTTAAATCCCTGCTGAAGACACATTTTTTTTAAATGATTTTAATAAATGATTTCAATGTACAGTGTGATTTTAATTAACAATCTTGTTTCATTCTCCTACCTCTTGTCTATGTTTCTTTGTTGGTACTTCTATTTTATTTTATAATTTTATAATGTGAGCACTTTATTACCTATATTGAAAGCGCTATACAAATAAGTATTATAAATCATTTGTCACCTAATACATCTCTCTTTGTTTTCCTCTCACTCTCTCACTCTCACTCTCACTTTCTCTCACTCTCTCCCTCCTTCCTCTCTCTCCTTTTCATTCTCTGTCTCGCTTGTTCTCTCCCTTTCTTTGTCTCTCTCTAACTAAACATCAAGAAAACTGTCTGTCGGCCACAGGAATAACACTATGCATTTTTTATTGAGCCTCATGGTTGGGTTATATTGTACATCCATGTCTTCCATGAATTATATATATTCTCTTTATTTCTTTATTAGTTGGCTGTCTCAAGCCCTTATGAAACTTACTGTGTAAAAAGTTCAGATGACATATTTGCTTGTACAGTATTTACATCACCTTGTTGGTATTGAGATACTCTGCTTGGGATTTTTTACTTATATTTACTGTTTGAGGCTGTACATTACGGTTGAATAATTACAATCTACAGAAGCCTATATTTCGGTAAACCTTGGACTGCTTTGGTTGCAACACGTTTTTTGCTTACTACCTCACCCTTACGTTTCACCAGAAAATGCTGAAGCAGGGATAAAAACAACAGTCAGTATTTTAGCAGGTTAAAAATGTCAGCATTTGAAAATGAACACAACACACTTTCAGTCAGCTTTACTTACATTGTGGATAAACATCCCATTTGGATATGGTCATAATGAGAGAAAAGAAGCTGCTTTGAGGCATCTCCTGTCAGCTCTAATTGAAGAATGACCTTGAGTGTCAGATGTCTCTGTATCCGGTGCTGTGGCGGAAGGCCTTTGGTTAATATAAAGCACACAACCACATAATACTCTAAAAGCTTTGATTGTTGTCTATAGATATCAGAATATACTATAGCCTACCCTGTGCTGCTATTTGACTGTAAAATACACCATCCCTTGGTCATTACTCATAGAGGAGGATTCTCCACTTGGCTAGCTGCTCCTCAAAGGTGGTGCCTGGTAGTATCAGCTTTCATGTTCTAGATCGGGGGTACTCAAGTACTATTTGAGAAGGTCCGGTCCCACAAATTTCCTAGGTCTAGAATTTATCGCCGTAGTAACAAACCCCCACCTCACAGCCCATGCGAGCCGAAACTGTTCACACCCCTCTTGTTGGCGGAGAGAAAATGTTGCAGTTTTAAAGCTAAATTCCCGCAATTCTACACATTTAGCATGGGGCAGAGATTTGTTTTGCGGTTTTAAAGCTAATTTAGTGCAATTCTATGCATTCTTCCATGTCTTATGTGTGTTTATGTGATACCAGAAGAGTATAAGAGTGTGCAAAGCTGTCATCAAGGCAAAGGGTGGCTATTTGAAGAATCTCTAGTCTAAAATATATTTTGATTTGTTTAACACTTTTTTGGTTTCTACATGATTCCATATGTGTTATTTCATAGTTTGGATGTCTTCACTATTATTCTACAATGTATAAATAGTAAAATTAAGAAAAACCCTTGAATGAGTAGTACAGTACCAGTCAAAAGTTTGGACACATCTACTCATTCGAGGGTTTTTCTTTATTTTTACTATTTTATACATTGTAGAATAATAGTGAAGACATCCAAACTATGAAATAACACATATGGAATCATGTAGAAACCAAAAAAGTGTTAAACAAATCAAAATATATTTTAGACTAGAGATTCTTCAAATAGCCACCCTTTGCCTTGATGACAGCTTTGCACACTCTTGGCATTCTATCGGAGTGTAAAGTGAACAGTTTACGGTTTTAACCATCAAAAAAATACAATCATTGCCATCACCTTTTTTTACCACCTCACACCTCACCCTCACCAGTCAAAACACATCAATCAAACAGAGCTTGTTCCTATCTGGGCTTCCTCTAAGCCAATTGTACCTCTAAGCTGACTAGTTTGCTGTGTATTAATGCCCCTTCATGCTATTCCAAATTTCAGTTTGCATGCTGTTAGGCCAGAAGGTGTTTCTCTGTTGGGGCTTTACAGCAAGGCTTTGCACACTTCTCCTTCCCATGCGGTCCCAGTCCCACCCCCGTGATATGTGCTCCATGCTCCAAAACAGCCTGCAGGGTCAGGGGGGTCAGGCGCACCAGGAATGTGTGCATGTGACCACCACTCCACACTCTGTTTGGCTCTGCTCCTCTCTCTCTCTCAGTGGGACGCGGCTGCTGGCTGGGGCCTTTCATTTGTTTCATTATGCAAAGACAGGATGTTTACACACTCCAGAGCCAATTCGCCATACAATTACCATAAATCAATTCACTTTGGGTTGGAGCTGGGCTTTGATCATGGACGAGCAGAGGGAAGGCTTGAATTAGAGGGGTTTCGCAACACCTCTGCTCTGGATTGCTCCAGAGCTTTTTATTATTAATGGGTTAATATTGTGTTGATGCCATCGTTATGGCGTTTTCCCCTCCTCCTGTGCTTGTCCTTGCTGTGTTTGGCTGTCAAAGGAAGCTCTGAGGGAGAAAGCTGTGATACCTGCATGTGATTTTATATCCATGCCGAAAAACAAAAAATAAACCTGCAGAGATAGAAAACTGGGAGCTTATTGTGGATTAACAACTTTATATGATTCTTACCTGGATCAGTTGTGATATTAATTACAGGAAGTCAGCTACTTCTCTAATGAACTGCTTGCGTCTATCAGGCTGCCTTTGTGCTGAAGCATTAGTTCCTGTTCAATGTCCTCTTCTCCCTCTTTCCCCTTCTGTCACTTTTTGATATAGTTTATTGCAATTCAGATACAGAATTCAAGACAGAATACGTAGACTACAGACTATCATAGGTAAATATAATTGTGGTTATTCTTACATTTTGGTCTCACTTGAATGTGAGATGAACACTAGAAAATAAACAAATCAGTAGCATATAAACAAAATGTGTTTTGATAATGTCTCCCGGTTACTACATACCTGCCATCCTGTCTGATGGCTGTGTACTCAGTGTGGCCAAATGATTGTGGAATTCCATCAGACTGGCAAGACCAGTCCTGTGCTCGATTCACACTGGCATAACAGAACTGCACGGTAAACACCAAAATTCTACATGGCTTGACAAATTGGACTGCAGAGTGTGAGATTGTGGCACAACCTATATTGTGACATTTTACCATATATACACTTATTGACTAATGTTACGCATTGGACCAATCGTAATGCTCCTTCTGTATGACCTGTCACAAAGATAAAATGCTTCGAACAAAACATACTTCTTATTGGCTGTATTTATTTCACTGTCTAAAATAGCTACAGCACATCTCAACTAAAAGACCACAAGATAAGGACTGACCACTTTGTTTTTCTCCCACTAAACCAAGAGCGTTTTTCTCATCCCAAGTACATCCAGAATATTTCCCCATCACTTGGCTGAGAGCAGCAGGATAAATAAACATTGAGGCAATCCAGCAGATAAAAAAAAGCGAGAGCAACTTTCCCCTGGTCTCCAAGCAACAAGAGCCATTGGAAATTAATACTCTATCTGACACTCTGGAATTGACAGTGTACTGGTAGCTACCCGGAATGTAATTGCCAGCCTGAAGGTATTAAATTAAGCTGTGTGGCTCTGTAACTGAAATGTTGGAGATATTACCTAAATTTCCCAGACATCAAGCACTCCGACAGGTTAGATAGGCTACACACTCATCTACTCTACTTTATGAAGTTTGTCAGACCAACGCACACACATGCGTGCAGGCAGGAACCCATGTACGCACACACACATGCGTGCAGGCAGGAACCCATGTACGCACACACACATGCGTGCAGGCAGGAACCCATGTACGCACACACACATGCGTGCAGGCAGGAACCCATGTACGCACACACACATGCGTGCAGGCAGGAACCCATGTACGCACACACACATGCGTGCAGGCAGGAACCCATGTACGCACACACACATGCGTGCAGGCAGGAACCCATGTACGCACACACACATGCGTGCAGGCAGGAACCCATGTACGCACACACACATGCG
This sequence comes from Salvelinus namaycush, assembly GCF_016432855.1. Lineage (NCBI taxonomy): Eukaryota > Metazoa > Chordata > Actinopteri > Salmoniformes > Salmonidae > Salvelinus > Salvelinus namaycush. The sequence continues at coordinate 19,257,836 of NC_052335.1, read as the reverse complement.
TGCAGGCAGGAACCCATGTACGCACACACACATGCGTGCAGGCAGGAACCCATGTACGCACACACACATGCGTGCAGGCAGGAACCCATGTACGCACACACACATGCGTGCAGGCAGGAACCCATGTACGCACACACACATGCGTGCAGGCAGGAACCCATGTACGCACACACACATGCGCTCATGTATTGCACACTGACCTACACTTTATGGAATCTAATATTGGAATACAGAGCCATTACCACTCCAGCACACTTAGGAATTCACATGAAGCACATGGAAGTTGATTGTGTTTTGGTGGCCATATGGTGTGTGAATATGCAGCAGTGTGTCACGAGCCATCACTTTAGAAACCCATTGACATACACACGTGAGATAAGGGTTAGTTTGCTTTTCCTTGATTTATCTGATCAATTGATTTCAGTAAGTAAGTGTGCACCCAATGTATTGATCAGAAACTAAAATGATTTAAAGAATTTAAATGGATATTGCTTAGAAACATCTGTGCAAAGTCAGTTCCTGGATGCTAATGACCAGTAGAGTTTGCTGCCAAATGCAAATGAACTATAATTCGGCTCATAAATAATCTAACCATTGTTGTGCTTATCCAATCCCCCTTTAAGAAGTTATTGGACAACAGAGAGTTGTATAGGAAAACATAATTTACACAATGATAAACTGACTCCATAGCTTATTGCGTTCCCTGTTTAACACAAGACATTTGACATTTGTATGTGTGAAATGTAATTTCACTAACTTCTTGCTATCTAATACCATGCAGCAGGGCTCGAATTTGCTGGTGGCATCGGCAGCCATGGCCGTCGTTGCCCCCTTGTGTTGCCGCAATGCCCTCAAAAAAATGTTTATGTCTTGTGGACAAAGTGGCCGTTGTGCCCTTGGGCTGAATTTAATAATTATAATTCCCTTCTCCTGGCTGCTAATCGCCGTAGCCTACTCTGAAGCACCTCTCACTCACATGGCTTTCTCAGATATCTCAAATCTTATTAGTCAATGCCCGTCACGTGATCGTGCCCTTCTCACAGGCATTGCAGCTCCAAAGTAGGCTACAAGTAAAGACCGACAAACCCAGGATGCAACGGTGCACGTCCTTCTTATCGAACTCTGAGGTGCATATGGAATATGTTAGAAGAACTTTCCACATTTACTTTTTGTCAGCCAACAAGATGAGTAGGCCTAATGAACAGCAAAGCGCTAGCCTATGTCAATCTACTATCCCCCATAGTACAAAAGCTGACCTGTTCTATTGGTCAGCTTGTGCTTCTGTACGATAAATAAATATTCCAAACATACTCAGGGACAGTTGTGGGATGCAATAGATCCCAAATTAATACAATCACTGTACATCAAAAAAACGTTTAAAAGCAATAACAGGTTTTTAAAAATTGTTGCAATTTAATTAACAAATAAAAAACTTTAACACATTTACATAAGTATTCAGACCCTTTACTCAGTACATTGTTGAAGCACCTTTGGCAGCGATTATAGCCTCGAGTCTTCTTGGGTATACAGCTTGGCACACCTTTATTTGGGGAGTTTTTCCCATTCTTCTCTGCAGATCCTCTTAAGCTCTGTCAGGTTGGATGGGGAGCGTCGCTGCACAGCTATTTTCAGGTCTCTCCAGAGATGTTCGATCAGGTTCAAGTCCGGGCTCTGGCTGGGCCACTTAAGGACATTCAGAGATTTTTCCCGAAGCCACTCCTGCGTTGTCTTACTTTGCTCTGTTCATCTTTCCCACGATCCTGACTAGTCTCCCAGTCCCTGCCACTGAAAAACATGCCCACAGCATGATACTGCCACCACCATGCTTCACCATAAGGATGGTGCCAGGTTTCCTCCAGATGTGACGCTTATTATTCAGACCAAAGAGTTCAATCTTGGTTTCATCAGACTGGAGAATCTTGTTTCTCTTTGTCTCAGAGTCCTTTAGGTGCCTTTTGGCAAACTCCAAGCGAGCTGTGCCTTTTACTGAGGAGTGGCTTTCGCCTGGCCACTCTACCATAAAGTCCTGATTGGTGGAGTTCTGCAGATACTGTTGTCCTTCTGGAAGGTTCGCCCATCTCCACAGAGGAATTCTGAAGCTCTGTTAGAGTGACCATTGGATTCTTGGTCACCTCCCTGACCAAGGCTCTTCTCCCCCAATTGCTCAGTTTGGCCAGGCGGCCAGCTCTAGGAAGAGTCTTGGTGGTTCCAAACTATTTAAGAATGATGGAGGCCACTGTGTTCTTGGGGACCTTCAATGCTGCAGAAAGGTTTTGGTACCCTTCCCGAAATCTGTGCCTCGACACAATCCTTCGACCTCATGGCTTGGTTTTTACTCAGACATTCACTGTCAACTGTGGGACCTTATATAGACAGGTGTGTGCCTTTCAAAATCATATCCAATCAATTGAATTTACCACAGGTGGACTCCAATCAAGTTGTAGGAATCTCAAAGCTGATCAATGGAAACAGGATGCACCTGAGCTCAATTTCAAGTCTTATAGCTAAGGGTCTGATTACTTATGTAAATATGGTATTTATTTCTGTTTTTTATTTTTAATACATTTGCAAAAATGTCTAAAAACCTGTTTTTGTCATTAATCCATTTTAGAATAAGGCTGTAACGTAACAAAATGTGGAAAAAGTCAAGGGGTCTGAATACTTTCCGAATGCACTGTATATACTGAACAAAGATATAAACGCAACATGCAACAATTTAAACGATTTTACTGAGTTACATACATACATACATGGAAATCAGCAAATTGAAATACATTCATTAGGCCCTGATCTATGGATTTCACATTACTGGGCAAGGGCGCAGACATGAGGCCCACCCACTTGGGAGCCAGGCCCACCCACTGGGAAGCCAGGCCCAGTCCAATCAGAATTAATTTCCCCCCACAAAATGGGCTTTATTACAGACAGAAATACTTCTCAGTTTCATCAGCTGTCCGGGTGGCTGGTCTCAGACGATCCCGCAGGTGAAGAAAACGGATGTGGAGGTCCTGGGCTGGCGTGGTTACACTTGGTCTGCAGTTGTGTGGCCGGTTGGATATACTGCCAAATTCTCTAAAATGAAGTTGGAGGCGGCTTATGGTAGAGAAATTAACATTAAATTCTCTGGCAACAGCTCTGTGGACATTCCTGCAGTCAGCATGCCAATTGCACGCTCCCTCAAAACTTGAGACATCTGTGGCCATGTGTTGTGACAAAACTGCACATTTTAGAGTGGCCTTTTATTGTCCACAGCACAAGGTGCACCTGTGTAATGATCATGCTGCTTAATCAGCTTCTTGTTATGCCACACCTGTCAGGTTGATGGATTTTCTTGGCAAAGGAGAAATGCTCACTAACAGGGATGTAAACAAATTTGTTCACAACACTTGAGAGAAATAAGCTTTTTGTCCAAATGGAACATTTCTGGGATCCTTTATTTCAGCTCATGAAACATGGGACCAACGCTTTACATGTTGCGTGTATATTTTTGTTCAGTTTATGTAATTAAAAGTCTCATTAAAGTTTGGTTACATTTTCAATGTACATTTGGTTACATTTTCTCATGTCAGCATCTGTCTGGACATGACATAGGCTAGTAGGCATAGGCTATCACCTACACTTCATCTACACCTTGACATGTATGCTAATTATTTATGTGTATTTCAATACACTTATGTGTTTCTTAACAGAATAGCTCGTGTTTTTCTGCTTTCAAATCAATTTAATTGCCTATTTTGGTTAATGGCCTTGGTGCCCTAGCAGATGGCCTTGGTGCCCTAGCAGATTTGGCACCTCTTGAAGGCCAAATGGCCTGGCCCCTAAAATCACGAAATTTCAGGCCTGCCATGCAGACAGACAATGCTATTATTAAAGGGTTGTTTGATTCGCTATGGAAGATTCCGCTTACAGCCCAGTTTGAGTAAAGGATATTAAGTATTTTTTGTCTTTAATTTTACCAGAGTAATAATTAGCTTCATCTTAGCAGCTTGATTAGAGTAGTGTGGGCTGCCCTCCCATTCTTAGCCCTCACTGCCTGTCTCCTCTCCTCGCCCCTCTCGCTGAAATGTTGCCAGGCAACTGCAGCAGAACATCATGACAAATGTTTACTGCAACAAAACTTGCATGATGACTCACTTCTCTCTCGCTCATCAAATAGCAGGTGAACTTCATTGTTTGGAGACAATTGGTCTTTTTACTTGTAATTTAATGTTGAATGTTTTTTTCAAAGCTGAGAGGCTCTTGTCATTGTGAAAAGTGCAGATTTATTTGATTGTGTTAAAAATGGGGAAATAAGGGGAATAACATCCACATGTGATACCACAGGCTCCACAATATTTCACAATTGTGTGCTTTAGTGGTTAGAAAGCGCTTTATTGGTTACGCTCAGCCAATATTGTAGTGTACAGGGTCGGGGATGAACAATATATCATGTATACTAAATGGATTGTTTTGTAATATTTAATTTCATGAGATTGTCAGAAGGGCATAACTTTTCATATTGAAGCCAACTGGACTTACTACAAGTTAGAGAGAGGATGCCTCTGGCTCCCTGTTAAAAGCTTGGTAGGCTATGTCCTGGCTCGAACTTCCATTGTGACTTCAGGCATGCTGTTGCATAAGACGGGAAATACATGTTCATGTAAGGACTTCCTTTGAAGCATTGGCATACACCAATAAGAGCCAATTTCATGTTAAGCTCTGGATTCATTGAAAGGCAAAGTTCAACTCACCGTTAGACCACAGTTTCTCAGCTGGGTGGATTTTCTCTAGCACTTCAGAAATACTGTTTGGGGTTCCTGTTTCCTCATGGGGAAAAATAGTACAGAGTGAGCAAAATAACAACAACATTTTTTATAGATGGAATAGGCATGTCATACAAGATGAGTTATGAATACTGCAATGATTGCATTGCGTGCAATATATTTTCACTCTGTTATTCGGGATTGGTGTCCCTTCCACGGAACGGTTGAGCTAACGTAGGCTAATGCAATTAGCATGAGGTTGTAAATATCAACAAAATTTCCCAGGACATAGACATATCTGATATTGGCAGAAAGCTTAAATTCTTGTTAATCTAACTGCACTGTCCAATTTACAGTAGCCATTACAGTGAAAGAATGCCATGCTATTGTTTGAGGAGAGTGCACAATTTTGAACATGAAAAGTTATTAATAAACAAATTAGGCACATTTGGGTAGTCTTGATACACATTTTTTAACATAAATGCAATGGCTCATTGGATCAGTCTAAAACGTTGCACATACACTGATGCCATCTAGTGGCCAAAATCTAAATTGCACCTGGGCTGGAATAATACATTATGACCTTTCTCTTGCATTTCAAAGATGATGTTACAAAAAAATACAAAAGAACGGTTGGTTTTTTCTTTGTATTATCTTTTACCAGATCTATTGTGTTATATTCTACTACATTCCTTTCACATTTCCATATACTTCAAAGTGTTTCCTTTCAAATTGTACCAAGAATATGCATATCCTTGCTTCAAGGCCTGAGCTACAGGCAGTTAGATTTAGGTATGTCATTTTAGGAGAACATTTGAAAAAAGCGGCTAATCCTTTAAGTAAAACTGTTGTTGTTGTTGTTTTTGCACAGTTCAGTGCTGTTTTGAATGAGGAAAATTTCACCTATGGTATTAAATGGAAGACCATTGTAAATAACAAACTAACAGTTCTTTCAGTTATAGGGAAAAGTCCATCTACCTTTTGGAACCTAATCAGAGCACATCAGTTGTCCTTGTAGTATCTAATGTGAACTAGTTATATGATCTCTGACCATATAAGTGGAATACAAAGTTGTCTGGTTTAGCATATCGTGAGAGAGGCCCAGTGTCTAATGAGTGTGATAGGAATTCCTTCAGGTCACAGCGCTGAGCCACTGAGTTGGCCGGGGGATCAGGACCTTGTAAGCACCAATTGGGTCAGTGAAGAAAAACACCTAATCAGGCTTCCCTCAGAGCTAGTGTTTCCCCCAGCACCACGCAGGAAGAACTCTTTATTCATTTCACCGCTCAGCCGTTCTGACATCTCAGCATGATTCTCTGACATTCTCTCCATCTTGAAACACAAACAGTTCTCAAAAGGAGCCCTTTTGTCCTTTTTTCACTGCCCTGTGATCATGCAGCCTGACACCATATTTGGAGGTATGTTTATTTACTGTGGAGGGAGTGTAGACTATCACCTCAGTACCCAGATGAAGTCCTAGTTGAGTTGAGGCACTGTGGCTTTAAAAAGCCTCTGCCAGCTGTCTGTATGTGTGCAGGCAGGGCCAGGAGAGGGGGAAGGGAAAGAGCAGAGCCACACTACACTAGCACGGCTGGTATTCTGACTCTGTTTTTCCTACTCCCTGTTTTTTAAAATGATTTTAAAATGTTATTTTTTTGTTGCTGGGCTGTCCCTGTGTCAATTACATGCCAGTGTCTGAGGTGGAACCGGTTGGATCCTCTTGCACTAGTAATACCATCTTGTTTTCATTACAAACTTGCTTTCAATTAAAGAGAGAGGGTTGTTTTCTTTCTCCATGGCAGACCCCCCACCCCCCCAACTAACCAACCCTCCCAAATGCCCAACACTGGAGCTGATTAAGGAGGAACCTTCTGGTATAAACAAACACAGCCCATGTTTCCCAGACACCCCATCTGATGTAATGTGTTTGTCACCTTTGGACTGGTAAATGCTGCCTGTCTCATGGTGAGCAGCAAAGGTCGCTCCCCTCAGTGGCTCCTGGTTAGACTTTGGCTCCAGACACTAATGAATATAGAGCAGCAGAGGCTGGTGACTTGAAGAATTGAAGAGGATGGGAGACCTACGGTGTAGGCGCGGAACGCACAGAGACGTCAAAGTGTGTTTCAAAAACAAAGACATTTTTTTTTAACCTAAAGCATTTAATAAAGACATTTATAGTACAATATTATGGGGAATGGGAATGAGAGGGCTACTTACACAGTGTTGGGAAGGGATCACAGCAGTGATTGAATGAGGGTATGAGGCATGAGTTGAGGTGTTCAGAGGCTTGACTTCAGTGCAAGACAATATTTGACTGGGAAGACAAAAAACAATAGCACAACACACTACACAGTTAGACAAAAGAGCTAAGAATGAGCTAGTCCAAGTAAGGAGTAAAATCTTTGATGTGTAATAATGTGATTGACTCTACATACAGTAATGAGAGAAAATTGATAGGGGTACTCACAGTGCTTGGAGAGGAAACATTCAACGTGCCAGTGGATGAGAGGGCACATGAGACATGGCTTCAGTTCATGTCAGGAGAGAGTTGACAATGATAGTGGAGTGGAGTGGTCATCACCTCTTAATCAGGGAACAGTAGGGGATTTAGCTGTAAATACTAATAGCAGATACATTCCATTACAGCTACGCTATTGTAGGTTTGAACAACACGTTTCTCCATGAAGTTAAACTCGGACATCTCAAAAAACACAAAGCCAAACAGACTGGTGGCACCATAGGTCCCAGAGGGATGGGGCAATTTTTACCTACTGGGACCTGGAGTTTTTCCTTATCTGTTAACCTAACCAGGAAAACTCTGGACCCTATAAGAGCTATGAGGTGACCAATTTTTCCAAATCATGTCACATGGTTTAAAAAAACGGAAGAAAAAAAACCTCCAAGGCAGCTGCAACATTTATGTAATGAGGTTTTGCTTGTGTCTGTCTGAAGTGATAATGTGTTATCATCTATGCTAAATAAATACCGGAGGAAAGTGGAAAGCCTGCTTGAGAGCACGCGAAAAAAATGTGCTTCGTCAACCTCTCTCTTTAATCTATCTTTGAATGGGTGATGCGATGGAAACTATAAAATCATTCTGAATTGATTTAGACATCCCAGATGTAGTTGCCCTTGTTAGCTGAACTTTCCCTCTCGTTGTGTCCTCTATAAGCCTATTCTTGCATGCCCAAAAACGCAGTGGTGTTGATAAGCCACTTGAGAACATCCCTGTTTCTTCTTACTTTCTCGTTGTGTTGCGCAGTTTGAATACCCAGACCTCCGTCATGATCGATGCAGATTTTTCCCAGAAGCTTAAATCTGATGAGGGCATTTATATGCTCCCTGCTTTTGTTTTTCTATTGAGCTGAACGATAGATGTTCTTCAGGCCACTGTACCCCCCTTTCACCCAAAGCTCAGACTTTCCAAAATACAGGCAAGGCCAGCAATACAGGCGGCTTGATGAAAGGCTCCGTGTTAACCAGCTATACTTTTGATACCAATTGTTATTGAATGTCCTCACCTTTTCATCTTTCTTCATTAAAATGATCTCAGGCTGAGGTCAACCCTCGGTTTTAATTTGCACCTTTTCCGTGTACGCCAGAGAATGAAAGGGGTTCTTTAACAAAAAGTAGCCAAAATTGGCGGTAGTGTTTGGCGCAAAAACTGCACACTCGAAGTTCTAAAACCAAGAAAAACAATTCATAATCTACCTCCTCCGTCTTCTGTCATTTGAAGAAACTAATTTGAATTGAATAATATCCAAGAAATGCTTAACTATCACTTTTCAATCTCAATCCAATGTCACCAACTCACCAAGCTTCTCAACACATTGAACCCCCCCCCCCCCATAATGCTCTGCGACACGACCTAAATATAACACACTAGGTTCATTCTCTGATTCTAATTCTATGATTGGATGGACAACATGTCAGTTCATACTGCAAAAGCTTTGATTGGTTGGAGGTCGTCTTCCAGAAGTGGTCATAATTACCATGTAGGTCTATGGAAGGGGGTGAGGCCTACGAGCCTCCTAGGTTTTGTATTGAAGTCAATGTACCCTGAGGAGGACAGAAGCTAGCTGTCCTCCGGCTACACCATGGTGCTACCCCAGAGAGTGGTGTTGAAGTTACTAGAGACCTTCATTGCAAAACAGTGTGTTTTAATCAATTATTTGGTGACATATGACTATATTTAGTATAGTTTTATCTAAAAATGATAACTTTTTTAGTGTTTCATTACTTACATTTTTATGAAATTTCGCTGAGGAGGATGGTCCTCCCCTTCCTCCTCTGAGCAGCCTCCACTGATATAGAGCGTGTCCATCCTTTGACAAGACAAGAGCTGCAACTCACGGTCAGTGTTGTGTAAACCGTACATAGATCTGTAGCCTATCATGCAATATTTTTCTTGAAAATGTAAGCAGTCTACTTGTTTTTAATTACAAAGATGTGATTCTGTGAATGCACCTAATGTATGTATTCATCAGAAACCAAAAGGATATGAAGGGTTAAAACCAGTTGGATATTTGTTGTCTGTTTCTATGTTAGCAGATTGCTCAGAAGAATATGCTTTATTGAGCTTCATTAAGCCACTTTGCACATTGAAGAGCCCTATTAATGGTTAATTCCTGCTCCTCCTAACATTGGCTTATTGCAACACATTCTGAAGTGAGGACAAACTCAAGGTTCTCAGTAACGCCTTGTTCAAAAATCTAAAGACTGGAGTTAACAGGGGCAGGGGGGGCTGTATCAATAGAACATACTTGTGCTTGGAACAGAGAGTCAATTAATGGTGGCTTGAAGGTCTGAGGGGCCAACTCCATCGGAATTTTCACCCGAGCAGAAATGGAAATGTATTAAAGAAAATTATATTGCAACACATACACTACCGTTCAAAAGTTTGGGGTCACTTAGAAATGTTGTTGTTTTTGAAAGAAAAACACCTTTTTTGTCCATTAAAATAACATCAAATTGATCAGAAATACAGTGTAGACATTGTTAATGTTGTAAACAACTATTGTAGCTGGAAACGGCAGATTTTTTATGGAATATCTACATAGGCGTACAGAGGCCCATTATCAGCAACCATCACTCCTGTGTTCCAATGGCACGTTGTGTTAGCAAAACACCAGTCTCAACGTCAACAGTGAAGAGGCGACTCCGGGATGCTGACCTTCTAGGCAGAGTTACTCTGTCCAGTGTCTGTGTTCTTTTGCCCATCTTAATCTTTTTTTTTTATTGGCCAGTCTGAGATATGGTGCAACTCTGCCTAGAAGGCCAGCATCCCGGAGTCGCCTCTTCACTGTTGACATTGAGACTGGTGTTTTGCGGGTACTATTTAATGAAGCTGCCAGTTGAGGACTTGTGAGGCATCTGTTTCTCAAACTAGACACTAATGTACTTGTCCTATTGCTCAGTTGTGCAACAGGGCCTCCCACTCCTCTTTCTATTCTGGTTAGAGCCAGTTCACACTGTTCTGCGAAGGGAGTAGTACACAGCATTGTAGGAGATCTTCAGTTTCTTGACAATTTCTCACATGGAATAGCCTTCATTTCTCAGAACAAGAATAGACTGACGAGTTTCAGAAGAAAGTTATTTGTTTCTGGCCATTTTGAGCCTTTAATTGAACCCACAAATGCTGATGCTCCAGATACTCAACTAGTCTAAAGAAGGCCAGTTTTATTGCTTCTTTAATCAGGACAACAGTTTTCAGCTGTGCTAACATAATTGCAAAATGGTTTTCAAATGATCAATTAGCCTTTTAAAATGATTAACTTGGATTAGCTAACAAAACGTGCCATTTGAACACAGGAGTGATGGTTTCTGATAATGGATCTCTGTACGGCTATGTAGATATTCCATAAAAAATCTGCCGTTTCCAGCTACAATAGTCATTTACAACATTAACAATGTCTACACTGTATTTCTGATCAATTTGATGTGATTTTAATGGACAAAAAAGGTGCTTTTCTTTCAAAAACAAGGATATTTCTAAGTGACCCCAAACTTTTGAACTGTAGTGTACGTATCTCCAAACTTGTAAAAACAGCAGAGAGCTAATGTAATACATTTTACAGATGGGTGGTGAATTCATCATAGTTAAACAAGTCACATTTTGCTTATTTTTTGTCATGTGTTTTTATTAGTGCTTTAGTCTTTGTTGGCATTGGCACCCCTTTCATTCTTGACACAAAATCAACGTTTGGGTTTTCTAAAAGATAACTCTCGATTAAATGTCAGGGGTGCACAATGCATCCAGCATGCTATTGACTGTGGCAGGCGAATACGAGCAGGCAGAGTTTATTGTTAGTAAATAGAATGTGGAGTGAGACAGAATGCAGACGGAATGCACTGGAACACTAAGCTTTAACAAACCTTCCTATGACCTCAACAAACAAAAAAACGCTACCAGATGGGATTCATTCTCAAAAGTGGATTTGTGGTACAATATCTCCCTGTTTCCTGAGGGCAAGAGGCAGAATTGAAAAGAGGGGGCAAGGTTGGAATAAATCAGTATGGACTGGATCATGAGCTGAATGCAATGTTGTGACAACACATTGCGCACAAACTCACTTCCTCTTTGGTCGCCACTTATTACTTCTATTGGTTCTCAAATCCACAAAGACCTCTGAAATATGTCCAACGATGCACTCAAAATACCAGCCAGAAAGAGTAAATGAGTAAATTCAGTGTAGAGTAATTGTTCTAGATGTCGTCAGTGTAAATGCCACAGAATCTATGAACGATATGAACCACAGCAAGTGGTCTTTATGAAAAATGTAGGCTCTTCTTTGTATGAGTTTGTTTGTTTGTGTGTGATATGTCATTTCATGGTGTGCACACATAATCTACGATAATCTATGAAGGATTTACAGCATTGCAAATATGAGCTTCCTTGTCAGTGTGGCTGAAGAGGCATGTTTTTGTAACAGTCATGGGATTTGCCTGATGAAGAGTCATAGGAAGATATAGAGAGAAAACCTTTGAAAGATCACTGTCATTCCTACTGCCCCCTCGGTTGAATTTCAATGGGCTGTATTGGGCTGCATGACACTTGCAGTTTCAATGGACTGCATATTAACTAACTTCGCCCGCTATGCACGTTCAGCAATGCTTAGACTCAGCAAAGTTCTTACCTCCCTGAAAATATGTCCCTTTTGAAGCTCTCTCTGTGTTTTCTGAAGTAAAAAATCATATAGGATTATGAAGGAAAGTAGGTTCTATTCTTCAGGGTCAGGAAGATGTGAAATAATTTTCTCTCCCTTGTCACTCGGTCAGAAATCCATGTCTTCCTCTCCACTGATGTAAACAGTGTTATGGGTACTGCTGTACTTGTCTAGGATGTTTGGAGCAGGTTATACAGGCCAGGGACAATGGTTGTACTAAAGCGATCACTGGTGCAGAACTAAACCCGCCATTTCTGTCCTCTTCTGTCCCACACTCTGAGTTCGCTGGGGGAGCCGTGTGCATATACATTTGTTTCAGGGGGGGAAAAGTCTCAACTCAACAAAGAATTGATGTTAGATATTAGATAAATTAATAGCGGACCACATCTGAGGAGAGCTCCATAACCTGTAGCCGCGTGTGTCAATAAAGCCAAAGCAATAGTGATTATTTTCTCTGCAAACACCCAGCTACGGGAGAAGTGCAAGGCGATAATGATGGAGAAAATTATTTGGACCAGGCTTAATTAGCTGTCTGTCAGGGAAAGCCATAGGGGATTGAGCTGGAGTAAGAGCTGTGCTTTGGGAGGGAGTGATCCAGGCGCCAAGCATACTGGAGACAGCGAGCAAAGGAGCTGGTTTAATTTAATATTCAGATCAGTGATCTGAAGGGTTTGTCCTGGCCCTCCGAGCAGAGCAGAACATGAAGGCTTCAGCAGACCTGCCTCAGGGGAACACTTAAGAGGCCTGTCTAATACACTTTTTTACCCTTATAACAGCAAATACCACCTCAAAAGCATCCAGCCCATGTTATGTCTGGACTGTATATCCACGTTTCATTTTTAATGCGCTTTGTTTTGTTGTATTTGTATTCTGTTTGTTGAGTTGTGCTTGGTTCCTTCAGTAAAGCCTTGACAAGCTCCATTGCCTTGTGCTAGATGCTGTGTTGACTTGACTTAAAGATACAGAGATGGGGAGGAAGCATCGCAGGGCTTTTCAAAGCGAATAATGGGGATTGGAGGGAGGACAAACTCTGTAGAGTGTTGTTCAACTGGAGCGAGCTAGAATCTAAGTGGAGAAAGTTGAGAGGCAGCTGGGGGGAATGCTATTGTACTAAAACATATGGTAGTGAAGAAACCGACATAAATGATAAAACACATGGTTAAAATAAACGTCCCTTTTAAATAAAGGGGGGAAAAGTCCCTTCACTACTTTTTATATCTTACAATATACAGTACCAGTCAAAAGTTTTGACACACCTACTCACTCCAGGGTTTTTCTTTATTTGTACTATTTTCTACATTGTAGAATAATAGTGAAGACATCAAAACTATGAAATAACACATTTGGAATCATGTAGTAACCAAAAAAGTGTTAAACAAATAATATTTTATATTTGAGATTCTTCAAAGTAGCCACCCTTTGCCTTGATGACAGCTTTGCAGACGCTTGGCATTCTCTCAACCAGCTTTACGAGGTAGTCACCTGGAATGCATTTCAATTAACAGGTGTGTCTTTTTAAAAGTTAATTTGTGGAATTTCTTTCCTCATTAATCGGTTGGAGCCAATCAGTTGTGTTGTGACAAGGTAGGGGTGGTATACAGAAGATAGCCCTATTTGGTAAAAGACCAAGTCCATATTATGGCAAGAACAGCTCAAATAGGCAAAGAGAAACGACAGTCCATCATTACTTTAAGACATGAAGGTCAGTCAATACAGAACATTTCAAGAACTTTGAAAGTTTCTTCAAGTGCCATCGCAAAAACCATCAAGCGCTATAATGAAATTGGCTCTCATGAGGACCGCCACAGGAAAGGAAGACCCAGAGTTACCTCTGCTGCAGAAGATAAGTTCATTGGAGTTAACTGCAACTCAGATTGCAGCCCAAATAAATGCTTCACAGAGTTCAAGTAACAGACATATCTCAACATCAACTGTTCAGAGGAGACTGCATGAATCAGGCCTTCATGGTCGAATTGCTGCAAAGAAACCACTACTAAAGGACACGAGTAAGAAGAAGAGACTTGCTTGGGCCAAGAAACATGAGCAATGGACATTAGATCGGTGGAAATCTGTCCTTTGGTCTGGTGAGTCCAAATTTGAGATTTTTGGTTGCAATTACCGTGTTTTTCTGAGACGCAGAGTAGGTGAACGGATGATCTCCGCATGTGTGGTTCCCACCGTGAAGCATGGAAGTGGTGTGGGGGTGCTTTGCTGGTGACACTGTCTGTGATTTATTTAGAATTCAAGGCACACTTAACCAGCATGGCTACAACGGCATGGTTTGCGCTTAGTGGGACTATCATTTGTTTTTCTACAAGACAATGACCCAACACACATCCAGGGCTATTTGACCAAGAAGGAGAGTGTTGGAGTGCTGCATCATATGACCTGGCCTCTACAATCACCTGACCTCAACCCAATTGAGATGGTTTGGGATGAGTTGGACTGCAGAGTGAAAGAAAAGCAGCCAACAAGTGCTCAGCATATGTGGGAACTCCTTCAGGACTTTTGGAAAAGCATTCCTCATGAAGCTGGTTGAGAGAATTCCAAAGTGTGCCTGTCATCAAGGCAAAAGGATGGCCACTTTGAATAATATAAAACATAAAATGTATGTGTTATTTCATAGTTTTGATGTCTTCACTATTATTCTATAGAGTAGAACATTGCAAAAATAAAGAAAAACCCTTGAATGTGTAGGTGTGTCCAAACTTTTGACTGGTACTGTATATATATCTTGGGCTGTATCCTATCATGCTCTATCAAGAATAACCTTTACTCTTTTGCTTGTATTCACAGTGAAATAATTTATTTTTTTATTTTGAATGTGTATAGATGTGGTTAACATTGACCAAAATCTAAGTGCATGATATCTAGTTTCAAATCAAATTTTATTGGTCACATAAAAGCAGACGTTTTTGTGAGTGTAGCGAAATGCTCGTGCTTCTAGTTCTGACAGTGCAGCGATATCTAACAAGTAATCAAACAATTCCACAACAACTACCTAATACACACAAATCTAAGTAAAGGGATGGAATAAGAATATGTACATATAAATAGAATGGATGAGCAATGACCGAGTGGCATAGACACGATGCAATATATGGTATAAAATACAGCATATACATATGGGATGAGTAATGCAAGATATGTAAACATTAATATTAAAGTGGCATTAATAAAGTGACTAGTGATCCATTTGTTAGAGTGGCCAATGATTTCAAGTCTGTATGTAGGCAGCAGCCTCTCTTTGTTCATGATGTCTGTTTAACTGTCTGATGGCCTTGAGATAGAAGCTATTTTCAGTCTCCCGGTCCCAGCTTTGATGCACCTGTACTGACCTCGCCTTCTGGATGGTAGCGGGGTGAACAGGCAGTGGCTCGGGTGGTTGTTGTCCTTGATGATCTTTTTGGCCTTCCTGTGACATCGGGTGCTGTAGGTGTCCTGGAGGGCAGGTAGTTTGCCCCCGGTGGTGCGTTGTGCAGACCGCACCACCCTCTGGAGAGCCCTGCAGTTTTGCACAGTTGCCGTACCAGGCGGTGTACAGCCCGACAGGATGCTCTCAATAATGCATCTGTAAAAGTTTGTGAGGGTTTTAGGTGACAAGCCAAATTCCTTCAGCCTCCTGAGGTTGAAGAGGCGCTGTTGCGCTTTCTTCACCACACTTTCTGTGTGGGTGGACCATTTCAGTTTGTCCCTGATGTGTACGCCAAGGAACTTGAAAATGTCCACCTTCTCCACTGCTGTCCCGTCGATGTGGATGGGGGGTACCCCTTCTGCTGTTTCCTTAAGTTCACAATCATTTTCTTTGTTTTATTGATGTTGAGTGAGAGGTTGTTTTCCTGACACCACACTTCGAGTGCCCTCACCTCCTCCCTATAGGCTGTCTCGTCGTTGTTGGTGATCAAGCCTACTACTGTTGTGTCGTCTGCAAATTTGATGATCGAGTTGGAGGCGTGCATGGCCACGCAGTCATGGGTGAACAAGGAGTACAGGAGGAGGCTGAGCACGCACCCTTGTGGAGCCCCAGTGTTGAGCATCAGCGAAGTGGATATGTTGTTTCCCACCTTCACCACCTGGGGGCGGCCCGTCAGGAAGTCCAGGACTCAATTGCACAGGGTGGGGTTGAGACCCAGGGCCTCTATCAAGATAGAGCTGAGAGATTGCTTTGTAGAAAATGACACAAGTTAGAAATCCCTATGTTAATATTTAAACAGCGCAGCACTCTGACATTGAAGAGCATGTTTGCCTAGAGCCCCGTGATGATGCTGGTTTGCTGTGCAGAGCTTGTGAAAGACACAAATTAGATTAGTCATCTCTGCAGAGAGCACGCTGCAGTTTCAATCACCACTACAGACTCTCATTCTGACAAGCCATCTGCCCCCACACACTTCAAATAGTAAGCTTTAATGATGTTTAAGAAATTGTGTACATGGTCTTTCTCTTTCCTATTTAAGACTCTGGTGAGCACCCTCACTGCTCTCTGGTAAGTAACCAAGCAATACCAGAGCCAACAAGGGAGTGTTGTCATTTTAATGCTTGACATTTAGCTCTGTCAGTAAGAAGAAGCTGTGTATGGTTACCTCCTTTTGAAAATGCAAGAAAAAGCCACCCTCCCCCATTCTGCAAACAGGCTATATGTAGTAAAGACCTACAAACAATGTCAACTGAATCATATGTTGTGGCGCAAAACTAGGGCTGTTGCGGTGACTATATTACCGGCACATGACCACAGTAAAATTCCACGGTAATCTCCTTTTACGCTCCCCGGACATGCTTTCGTAGTACCCAACTTGCTAACGACCATCAGGTCCTAATGGCTTGGTACTCAGGGCTCTATTGTCCCTCTAACCACTCTGACAGCAATGTAAATGCAATCGAAAATCACATCAAACACTTATCATCAAAACAGTATGTGCTTTTAAAACTCACCTCACTGTGATTGACCAATTTGAAGAAAGAGGTTCAACAACATTTTGAAACTGAGTGGAAAACATGGTCATAGTGGATGTTGTTTCAAAGCCTAGCACAATGAAATGGACAGTGCTTTCTAAGGTGATGATTAATTCCAAACACCCATACGCATATTAGAGTTTATGCTTACACATAGGACTATATATGAGCCCAAGTCAGAAAAAAACACAAATTCAAATAATGATTGCGCCCTTATACAGTGCGATTAAAAAGTATTTGCACCCTTCTGATTTTCTCTATTTTAGCATATTTTTGATACTGAATGTTATCAGATCTTCAACCAAAACCTAATATTAGATAAAGGGAACCTGAGTTTACAAATAACATAAAAAATGTATACTTATGTTATTTATTTAATTAACACAGTTATGTAAAATCAAATTCCCCTGTGTGAAAAAATAATTGTCCCCTTACTTTCAATAACTGGTTGTGCCACTTTTAGCTGCAAGGACTGCAAACAAATGCTTCCTGTAGTTGTTGATCAGTCTCTCACATCACTGTGGAATAATTTTGTCCCACTGTTGCATGCAGAACTGCTTTAACACAATGACATTTGTGGGTTTTCAAGCATGAACTGCACATGTTTTATTTAACCTTTATTTAACTAGGCAAGTCAGTTAAGAACAAATTCTTATTTACAATGACGGCCTACCCCGGCCAAACCCTAACACGGACGATGCTGGGCCAATTTTGCGCCGCCCTATGGGACTCCCAATCACGACCGGTTGTGATACAGCCTGGAATCGAACCAGGGTCTGTAGTGATGCCTCTAGCACTGAGATGCAGTGCCTTAGACTGCTGCGCCATTTGGGAGCACTGTGCCACTCGGGAGTTTTAAGTCCTGACATTATCTGAAACAGAGCAGAATTCATGGTTACTTCTATTTAAGGCAAGTCGTCCAGGTCCTGAGCAAAGCATCCTGAAACCATCACACTACCACCACCATGCTTCACCATTGGTATCAGGTTCTTACTGAGGAATGCAGTGTTTGGTTTTTGTCACACATCCAGTAATGGGACCCATATCATTGAAAAATTTGACTGAAGTTTGCCAAAAAGCACCTGGAAGCACCTGGATGATCATCAAGACTCTTGGAATAATGTTCAATGGACAGATGAGTCAAAAGTATATTTTTGGATGAGATGGGTCCCATTATGTCTTGCGAAAACCAATATGGGCTGCATGATGCGACTATAGGCTATTGATGATTTGAGAATGCTCTGTAGCTTGCCTCAGGCTGCACACGCTATTCTCTCAGCAAGTGATTCGCCACATTCCTACGCAAGCCACTGTCAAATTCCATGCTCTGTTAGGACCAGCTTGTTTTCGTTCAGTTTTCCCAGCTTGCCAATGCTTCCCTAGTATGTTGCACAAGCCTATGCAAAGAGGTTTGTGAGGTGTAATATTCCAATAGCTTACCAGTGAATTTGAGTGGAAATGTCAACAGCAAATTGAATTGAAATATTATACTGTGTGCTAGAGAAGACTACAGATAGAATCCAGTGGATTTAGCCAGTGGAGCCCCTATTAGACAAAAATGGCAGAGCAGTACAACCTTTAGAGAAACGAGTGGCCATCTGTCTTTTAAATTCTAGAAGTGAACAATCACCTCAGCCGAAGCCAGATAGGGAAAAAGAGCAAGGAGTAGAAGACCTGTGTCTGAGCAATAACAGAGGCAGTCTGCAACCCTACAGCCACTGCAGCCTGTGGCAATTAGAGGCAGGGTGAAATATTTGTTGAGAGAAAGGCTGAGTCCCGGGGGAAGAGAGGCAAGAAACACCCAGGAGATTGCAGATCACAGCTCTTAAGGAGCCACATGCAGTTGTGAAGGTGTGGAGAAGGTGGCAGGAGCCCCCTTAGTATCTGGGCATGGGGGCCCGTTCCTCCCTCCCTCCACAGTGAAACAGATCTCCAGAGGATCTGTCTGAGAGACTTGTCATCAGATTACCAGCGAGTTCAAAAGATGCCGCAAAGATACGTGAGAAAGATCTTTGGGCTATAACTACAGGCAACTGTACTTATTGAAGTGTAACTGATCAGTGGAGCGGTTTGAGCTAGTGTGTTAAAACAAAAGTGTTCTAGGTAGGAACATGATTTGTGAAACTAGGCAATTCAAAACAGACTTGGCTGCCTTTTATATGAGTTTCAGATTTATTGTGGATACGACTCAAGTATCTGGGGCCTTGATTCTTACTGACATCATCCAGAGTGGAGTATTTAGGTCAAAGCATACAGTATCAACCGGAGATGCCAAGGATATCTTAGTCAAAAACACTTCTTATCTTTCCTGCTGGGAAAGGAAGGTGGGAGGATTTTAAATCTTACAGTCAAACATAAATATCTTTCTTATAAGTAAAAGTGAACATGTAAAATGACTTTCAGATATACAGTGGGGCAAAAAAGTATTTAGTCAGCCACCAATTGTGCAAGTTTTCCCACTTAAAAAGATGAGAGAGGCCTGTAATTTTCATCATAGGTACACTTCAACTATGACAGACAAAATGAGAAAAACAAATCCAGAAAATCACATTGTAGGATTTTTTATGAATTTATTTGCAAATTATGGTGGAAAATAAGTATTTGGTCACCTACAAACAAGCAAGATTTCTGGCTCTCACAGACCTGTAACTTCTTCTTTAAGAGGCTCCTCTGTCCTCCACTCGTTACCTGTATTAATGGCACCTGTTTGAACTTGTTATCAGTATAAAAGACACCTGTCCACAACCTCAAACAGTCACACTCCAAACTCCACTATGGCCAAGACCAAAGAGCCGTCAAAGGACACCAGAAACAAAATTGTAGACCTGCACCAGGCTGGGAAGACTGAATCTGCAATAGGTAAGCAGCTTGGTTTGAAGAAATCAACTGTGGGAGCAATTATTAGGAAATGGAAGACATACAAGACCACTGATAATCTCCCTCGATCTGGGGCTCCACGCAAGATCTCACCCCGTGGGGTCAAAATGAGCACAAGAACGGTGAGCAAAAATCCCAGAACCACACGGGGGGACCTAGTGAATGACCTGCAGAGAGCTGGGACCAAAGTAACAAAGCCTACAATCAGTAACACACTACGCCGCCAGGGACTCAAATCCTGCAGTGCCAGACGTGTCCCCCTGCTTAAGCCAGTACATGTCCAGGCCCGTCTGAAGTTTGCTAGAGAGCATTTGGATGATCCAGAAGAAGATTGGGAGAATGGCATATGGTCAGATGAAACCAAAATAGAACTTTTTGGTAAAAACTCAACTCGTCGTGTTTGGAGGACAAAGAATGCTGAGTTGCATCCAAAGAACACCATACCTACTGTGAAGCATGGGGTTGGAAACATCATGCTTTGGCGCTGTTTTTCTGCAAAGGGACCAGGACGACTGATCCGTGTAAAGGAAAGAATGAATGGGGCCATGTATTGTGAGATTTTGAGTGAAAACCTCCTTCCATCAGCAAGGGCATTGAAGATGAAACGTGGCTGGGTCTTTCAGCATGACAATGATCCCAAACACACCGCCCGGGCAACGAAGGAGTGGCTTCGTAAGAAGCATTTCAAGGTCCTGGAGTGGCCTAGCCAGTCTCCAGATCCCAACCCTATAGAAAATCTTTGGAGGGAGTTGAAAGTCCGTGTTGCCCAGCAACAGCTTCAAAACATCACTGCTCTAGAGGAGATCTGCATGGAGGAATGGGCCAAAATACCAGCAACAGTGTGTGAAAACCTTGTGAAGACTTACAGAAAACGTTTGACCTCTGTCATTGCCAACATAGGGTATATAACAAAGTATTGAGATAAACTTTTGTTATTGACCAAATACTTATTTTCCACCATAATTTGCAAATAAATTCATTAAAAATCCTACAATGTGATTTTCTGGATTTTTTTTCCTCATTTTGTCTGTCATAGTTAAAGTGTACCTATGATGAAAATTACAGGCCTCTCATCTTTTTAAGTGGGAGAACTTGCATAATTGGTGGCTGACTAAATACTTTTTTGCCCCACTGTATTTGCATCTTCAGGCCTTATCTTAGTGAACATTTCATATGCGTCATGTCTAAAATACTGTATACAGTGAAATCCGTTTTGTAATCAGTGCCACACGTTTGAAGAAATATATACGCAGATATTAATTTGAATGACTATAAATCAATATAATATCTTCACATATTTTCTCAGTTTTCATTTTCATATAAAAAAAATCTAGGCATATACCCTGCTCTATAAATGCAATAAAAATGAAGGCTTAAGCTGTAAGCATCATTCTGCTGGAGGTATCCAGGGCAGCTGGGAGATGGGGGGGATTGAGGGAGAGGAAAAAAAGGGAGAGGGAGCTAAAGAGAATGAGGGAAAGGGAGAAGGAGCAGTATGTAGATGAATAAGCAGACAGGCAGTCAGAATAAAGCCTTCACCCACAACGCTTGACTGGGCCCTACAAAAATAGTCTGGCCTAAAGTTAGCACAGCCCAGCTCTGCTGCTGCACTTTGGAATTTTTTTAACACTAACAATTAGGGCTTGCCTCCAGTAGATCCAAGGCAGACATTCGTATTTCATCAGAGCTGACACATAACTCACTCACTGTGTCATGTTTCAGTTCACATTTCTGACATCTGCTAGTTGCATTATACTAACATAACAGAGTCATAACATAACTGTTGTGTAGCCTATGCATTTGCTTACATGTTCTGTACAAGGTTACATAATAATCTGTACCTTGTGTTATCATCTTTTATTGCACAAAGAACTACAAAGGGAAACCCAGCAACGAGCTGCCCAGTGACGCAAGCCTATCAGACGAGCTAAATGCCTTTTATGCTTGCTTTGAGGCAAGCAACACTGAAGCATGCATGAGAGCAACAGCTTTTCTGGATGACTGTGTGATGACGCTCTTCGTAGCCTATGTGAGAAAGACCTTTAAACAGGTCAAAATTCACAAAGCCGCGGGGCGAGACGGATTACCAGGACGTGTACTCAAAGCATGGACCAACTGGCAAGTGTCTTCACAGACATTTTCAAACTCTCCCTGACCGAGTCCGTAATATGTACATGTTTCCAACAGACCACCATAGTCCCTGTGCCCAAGAAAGCGAAGGTAACCTGGCTAAATGATTACCGCCCCGTAGCACTTAAGTCGGTAGCCATGAAGTGCTTTCAAAGGGTGGTCATGGCTCACATCAACACCATCAAACTTTGAAGTTTGTGGAATTTTATTATTTTTAACATTTATTTTACCTTTATTGAACTAGGCAAGTCAGTTAAGAACAAATTCTTATTTTCAATGACAGCCTAGTGGGTTAACTGCCTTGCTCAGGGGCAGAACGACAGATTTTTACCTCGTCAGCTCAGGGATTCAATCTTGCAACCTTTCAGTTACAAGTCCAACACTCTAACCACTAGGCTACCTGCCGCTCTAAATTAATGTAGGAGAATATAACACATTAGATCTGGTAAAAGATAATAAAAATAATTGTATAAAATGCGTTTTTTGTACCATCATCTTTGAAATGAAAGAGAAAGGCCATAATGTATTATGCCTGCCCTGGCACAATTTTGATTTTGGCCACTAGATGGCAGCAGTGTATGTGTAAAGTTTTAGTCTGATCCAATGAAACATTGCATTTCTGTTCAAAATTTTGTATCAAGACTAATTGGTTTATTCATACATTTTCAAGTTCATAACTGCACTCTCCTCAAACAATAGAATGGTATTCTTTCACTGTAAAAGCTACTGTAAATTGAACAGTGCAGTTAGATGAACAAGAGTTTAAGCTTTCTGCCAATATCAGATATGTCTATGTCCTGGGAAATGTTCTTGTTACTTACAACCTCATGCTAATCACATTAGCCTACGTTAGCTCAATCGTCCCGCAGGGAACCCACCAATCCTGTAGAGGTTAACAGCTTCTGCCCTCAAGCCATAGGACTGCTGAATAATCAATCAAAATAATCACCCGAAATATTTACATTCACCCCCGCCTTTGTTTTTACACTGCTGCTACTCACTGTTTATTATCTATGCATAGTCACTTTACAAATTACCTTGACTAACCTGTACCCCCACACATTGACTCCGTACTGGTACCCCCTTTATATAGCCTCGTTATGTTATGTAATTTTCTTGTGTTATTTTTTGATTGGTCAGGACCTGCCTTACAACAGGCCTACAAGCCCTCAGTCCAGCCTCTCTCACCCTATTGTGGACAGCCTGAGCACTGATGGAGGGATTGTGCGTTCCTGGTGTAACTCGGGCAGTTGTTGTTGCCATCCTGTACCTGTCCCGCAGGTGTGATGTTCGGATGTACCAATCCTGTGCAGATGTTGTTACACATGGTCTGCCACTGCGAGGACGATCAGTTGTCCATCCTGTCTCCCTGTAGCGCTGTTTTAGGCGTCTCACAGTCTGCAGTCTGCATCTGCAGTCCTCATGCCTCCTTGCAGCATGCCTACGGCACATTCACGCAGATGAGCAGGGACCCTGGGCATCTTTCTATTGGTGTTTTTCAGAGTCAGTAGAAAGGCCTCTTTAGTGTCTTAAGTTTTCATAACTGTGACCTTAATTTCCCACCATCTGTAAGCTGTTAGTGTCTTAACGACCATCCCACAGGTGCATGTTCATGAATTGTTTATGGTTCATTGAAAAGCATGGGAAACAGTGTTTCAACCCTTTACAATGAAGATCTGTGAAGTTATTTGGATTTTTCCGAATTATCTTTGAAAGACAGGGTCCTGAAAACGGGACGTTTCTTTTTTTGCTGAGTTTATTTGGCACACCCTTTATGAACTCATTGTGAGTGTTAATTAAACAACAGCAAATACTGATATAAAGTAGCCCATGTTCCCTGGCACTCTCCATGGTTAATCATCTCCTGGTCAACACAGGAAGTGTGTGACTCTCTGTGATTGATGTCCTAGACAGGCAGGTACCCCTGCAGTGGTCTCTGTGACAGGACTTCAGTCACGTCAGCTAAGACAAGGTGACCCAATGATTCTCAGATGCCTCTCTCTCTATCCACACGTCAACAGAGGAAGAGAGGAGAGGGCTCTTCTAGGAAATAATCTGCAAGACATGACTGTCTGCCACTAACAAGCTGTTGAACTCCCCTGACAGTTCTGACAATAAACTGCAATGGCAGAGGACAGATTCCTCCCTAAAAGGCAAGAGTTTATATATTTCACAAAAAATGGCAAGAGTTCCCTCACTCAGTTTTTAGACATTGGCCTTCTCCAAAATCCAAATATGATCCAAACAATTACAGACCACAAAACCCACAAAGTAGCCATTGAATAATTTAGGGACAATTCGTTATTGTTCCTTCACAATGCAGAGCACAGAGAAGGTTAATGCGTCATGTGAAAGAGAAGTATGTGCATTCTGCACCCCATTAAACAAACCAATAAGGAATAATATGTTATTTCCCCTGGCCAGCCTTGATTCCATAATCAAACCAAAAACAGTGGTGAACAAGGTCAGGCCGTGTGTTGGGGACATGACAGGAAGGAGATGGAAGACTCGCCGCTCCACCAACAGCTTCTGTCACTCACTGCACACCACAAACCAAAGAGATCATTCTACCCTGCAATCTTCAATCAGCTGCGAATCATTTCTCTGTAACGCTCGGGGACTGTAGAAGAAAGCAAAATGGTAAATGGCAACATCTCCCCCTGTCAACAAATAATAACAGATCAGTTTCAACCTTACTCCTGGTAGCACTAGAGTAATTAGAGAGGGCAAAGACAAGATGGCGTGGTGACGAATGGCTAATTATCACCTACTACAAGCATTATACAGATGGCTTGAAAAATGCTACAAACAGCTTCTGTGAACAATCACTCTGCTCATTCCCACATTTTCTCTCCCTCATTCTTCTTTCCTTCCCCTCAGCCTTAGTTAAAGTGTATTTGACAGACATAATGGAGATACAGAGAGATGTAGAACGAGATGCCCCAAAGGACATGGAGACAGTCGCTAACATCACTCATTGTGATTATATTGTCATAAAGAAGAAGGAGAGCACTGCTACTGTTGCTATTATTAGTATCACGGCTCACTTCAGGATTGATTTGACTGATTGCTATGCTGCTGCAATATGCATAAATCATTTCATGGAATTCTTCTCTTTTATAGCTAGTTTGTTGTTTTTGCTCTGGATCCTTTAGTATGTAATTACTTAGCATGGTTTTGGAGTGTCTGGGGTCCAGGCTGGATTTGCTGGACTGCACGGGCAGAGTAGGCTAGTCATTGTGAAATCTGGCATCCACAGGGCAGCGACCTTTGTCTCGTGCCAGATATTCTGAATACGCCAATATAGAAATAGTCTTCTAGACAATGGCATCGGCTGCAGCACAAATGATCGTCAATGAGCTGGTTGGATGTGTGCTGTTGTGTGTGCTGTTGTGTCAGTTGTCCATAACGGACCGTTTTGGATGCCAATCTTTAATAGGGATGTTATTGTGTAAGCACCTTGTGCACAGCATTTTAGTGTTGTTTGGTGTTGTTTGGCAGAGTGCATGCCTTTGTTTGGAGCACTTTACACTAAGAGGAGCTATGACAACTAGGCTATGTATCCATTGGTGGAATAAGACCAGTCCTACATTTTGAACTTCAACTAAGGGCAATTATTTAAAAGGCACATCAACATTATACGACATCAAAATTGGTTTATAGTTTGCAAATACTTACACCTTATTCCCTTGATCTTAACAAAATGGTTACTAATTGACTCCTGAATGGATATAAGGAAAGAGAAGGAGGAGAGTTACATCAGCAGAGCACTGCTCAAGTGCCTGTTGGAAAAATGCATTCCCTCTACATTATTTTTAGAGGAAATAGGACCTGTAGCTTTGCCGAAGTTGTGGCTAGCCTTCAGAGTCTTCAAAGCAAGGAGCTGAATCACCTGAGGCAACTCTGGGTCTGCAATGAAAGGAACTAGAACACAGAGTGAAATGGCATGGAATGTGGATGGACATTTATTATAGAAATGATAGTGGTGGTTTGATCTATTTTTAACCAATTTAGAACTATATAACAGTAATGTAGCCTGTCTATTATCCACTGTATTTGCTACACTTAAAACATGCATTTTATCTCTGCAAATTGTCACTATGAGTACCTATAGTGAATAGTGCTTGAATGTGCCTCCATAGAGGTTTTAACAGAAGCTCTTACTCTAAGAGTTTCATATTGACTAAGATGAGTAAATCAGCTGCTGAGTGCATGTTTGTGCCATTCAGCAGAGCTGCTAAACAATGTTATTGTTCTCCACCACATAATTACATGTCTGGAGTACAGATTTATTCTAACCAAAAAGGAAAACAAGAAAAAGGGATTTCTTAAAAGGTCCATAGAAAATGTGAAGGGCAGAGAAATGCAGATACCCTCCTGAAATATTGACAATCATTCATGGTTTGTGATTACTCACTTTTGTTGTATAATACCCTTTTTTGTTGAGACTTAAAACTTCTTAGGGCTAGGACCCTTTTTTCTCAATTTCCTGCCTGAATGACGTGCCCAAAGTAAACTGCCTGTAGCTCAGGCCCTGAAGCCAGGATATGCATATAATTGGTACCATTGGAAAGAAAACACTTTGAAGTTTGTAGAAATGTTAAAATAATGTAGGAGAATATAACACAATAGATATGGTAGGAGAAAATCCAAAGAAAAACCAATCTGATGTTTTGTTGTTGTTGAGAAACCATCCTCTTAGAAATGCAAGAGAAAGGTCATATTGAAAATTAGCTCCCTGGATGCAATTCAACTCAATTCAACTCAAAAATGAAGAAGAAATAACAGTTTTAGTAGAAGGACACAGTCTTAGAAATCTGTGTTTGCGCGCGCCATAAAGAAATTACGCACCTGCTAAAATTGGTTTCCTATTGAACATACTTCTTTACAAAATAAATACTATAGTTTGATTACATTTTAGGGTATCTGAGGAGTAAATAGAAA
Source organism: Salvelinus namaycush (assembly GCF_016432855.1). NCBI lineage: Eukaryota > Metazoa > Chordata > Actinopteri > Salmoniformes > Salmonidae > Salvelinus > Salvelinus namaycush. Next base: position 19,231,027 of record NC_052335.1, on the reverse strand, counting down.
TATATTTTGACTTGTTGAAACAAAGTTTAGGGGTAGATTTTTGGATTCCTTTCTCTGCAAGTTGAATGAGTGGATTACTCAAATTGATGGCGCCAACTAAACTGACTTTTTTTAATCTAACAAAACCACACTATATGTTATAGCTGGGACTCTTTGGATGACAAATCAGAGGAATATTTTCAAAAGTAAGTGAAAGAATATGTGAATGTATGAAACCTGTGCAGGTGGAAAAATATTTTGATGTGGGGCGCCGTCCTCAAACAATCGCATGGCATGTTTATAGCTACTGTAAATCGGACAGTGCAGTTAGATTAACAAGAATTTAAGCTTTCAGCTAATATAAGACACTTATATGAACATAAATGTTTAAAATCCATCATATTTATGATTATTTATTTTAATTGTGCGCCCTCCAGTTTCACCGGAAGTTGTCCCGCTAGCGGGACACGATCCTTCATCGCCCATTAGGACATTTACCAGGCTGAGCAAATTTACCAGGCTGAGCACATTTACCAGGCCGAGTACACACTGCTTATCAGCCACAATGTTCTTCCTTAGGCAGTTGAAGAAGTATCAAGGGTGTAAATCGTTGTTAACATTTGGACACTAATTTGATGACATTTCTGTTTTGAAATGCACAGTTTGCCTTTGTTTAAAAAAAAATCATTCACTTTGACCATTGTCTTTGTCCACTATGCTGGCTTCTCATTCATGTTACAATATAACATCTCTGAGACTATTATGAATGTTTCATAGAAGTACATGTTTGATTATTGAAGATAAAAATCCAAAAAGCAAAACATTATAACATTTTGTTCCTCCATAAGAGGGAGGAAATGGCAAGGACAGACATGATACACATCGTCTGCTACTTACTAAGTGATTCTTCATGACCAATTACAGCATTCTAGTCAGCTCAGCTCTGCTATGACTGGCAGATAAAGATCACCTCGCAATTCTATTCCTGTAATACTGGGGGGAAAGTAGTGCTTTTGAACATACAGTATAAATTAGAGTGGGATACTTATAGCAGAGACTTTGCAGAATAACATCAGTGTATTTGGCAGAGATACAATATGCCTGGTAGAATCTATCATTATACATGTTTTTTTTTTAAGCAGAATTCTTCAGAGCCTTTACCAAAAGTTGAGTGGTGAAAGTAATGAGCGGTGTGATATTATGGTAAATGACACGAAAGCTCACCCAGAAGAGTTCAGTACTGGCAAAATATGTTTAGCTTTTTGCTTATCTCAATTTAATTCACTAGACTTCTGCAATATTGGATTGTGGGGCAACAACATCAGTAATGTATTGGTGATGTCAAGTTCTGTCTGCTTGTAGGAATCAGATGAATGATTCCTATCATTGCCTTGAAATACAATGCCTTGTGTCTCACACTGGAGAAGTATAATAAACCTCAATTACTTCAGCTCATAAGGTGCTTTCAGTTACAGAGTTGCCATTCAATTACAATCTTCAACATTTCAAGCGGTCTATGTGTAGTGTTGTAGCAACTACTTTTTTAACCCCAAAGTATTAGTCAGCCCCAACCCTTATATTTGAGCCCTACTAGGGAGGCAGGTAGCCCAGCGGTTAAGAACTTTGGGACAGTAACCGAAAGGTTGCTGGTTTGAATCCCCAAACCGGCTAGGTGAAAAAAATCTGCCAATGTTCCCTTGAGCAAGGCACTTAACCCCTAATTTATCTAAAATGTAACAAATGTGCTTCTTCTCACCTTCCAGGATGTTATGATTGGGCCAAGCCTAACCATCCAACTACTGTTAAAACACCAGCAGGACCTTTTCCAGCGTTGCTCTGAGGGGCTTACTGGATGAATTCTACCACTTGTGGGAAATTGATAGCACCAGTTACCCTGCACAACAGCAATAAGCCAGGACTAATTTGTTCCTGTGGTCTCTGGTCTAGACTGGCTCCTCCGTCACTGGAATCCACTCTAAACAGATGAAACCTCGAGAATCCCATAATTTACCCAAAGGTGCCCAGCCGTGCAGTAGGGAGGGATAGCTTGGTGCCTTTTATCTAGTACTGCCAGACATTGACATATTGATTAGATGGAGCAAGCAGCATTGGAGATTGCTACTGTGCTCTAAGTGCCCCTTATATATTTTTGAATGCTTCCACCCATCCATCAGTTTTCACCACCGCTGTTATTCACAGACTATAAATAATAGACATGGAATCAGGCTCAGGAACACACAGATAAAAAACATTTGATTCTATTCATGTGTGTTATGTGTAGTAGGAAAACATATTGACAGTTAGTGGTGTTATTCTAAGTGCAAATCATTTAAAACTCATAAAAAAATGTACCATATTAAAATACATTGAATGTATAACAGATTTGAATATTTCCTTGAGGATAGTCTTATCTGTCTAACCCAAATGAAAGTGAGCCGAAATTCCGAAAACTAAATTCCTTTGTTATTAAAGTTTATTGGTCGCGTACACAGATTTGCAGATGTTATCGCAGGTGCAGCAAAATGCTTGTTACAAGAGGGAAGTGTGTAGACATGCAATCCTCCAGTGCCGGAAGAAAGCCTTTTCCCAAAGGACATGTCCTAAAGCTGGCTTCTTCCAGTTCCACAGTTTCATCATCCACATTCCACATCTAACTCCTGTTTACATGGAAAAATTAGAGATTTGGACTGTTACTCCCCTCAAGTCTTCCATTATCCAGTTATAAAAAAGTGCTCTCAGTTTGCTTTGGTGCTTACAGCTCTCACAGCCCTGATGAAAAAAGTAAAGTAAAGTGTAACTTAGTGCAACATCCTTATAATTAATAGTTTATCACCAACTTAGTGTGTATTTATCCAACTCCCTCAAAATGTAACTTTTTGCAAGATAGTTTGCGTCTCAATTGGCTTAAGCGTCCCAAGCTGTACAAAAATAATCCGAACTTTGGTACTTTCATTGAAGTTATATTTGGTGTAGAACAGAGCAGCCAAGATTTCATGCAGTATTGTGCTGTTATTCCAGAAGCGGGGAAATGATAATATAGCACGTTTTTTGTATGGGTTCAATGTTTATATTGTGTCAACAATAGAGGCAAAATACGTAATCCAGAGATTTGTTTTTAAAGTAATCTGTGAGAACAGTAAGGGAGACTGGGGTAAATTGAGCCATTGTTTACATTCAGCATCACTACGTCAAGGGAAATGTTGTATTCTTTATAACAAAGACATCTACATAGTGTATATTTCAAGATGTGGTGTATCCCTGGACATAATCAGAATGAATGTAAACATAACAGTTTTGAAAACATAGCTTGTCCAAAAAATGTGGTCTCTTGGCACAATTTACACCGGGTATGGGGTAAATTGAGCATAGGAGCAGGGTAAGTTGAGCCGCCTTGGGGTAAGTGGGCGATGGTGCTGGTAGGTCAAAGTTTAATTCATGGAATGGCAGTGTGATATATTGTATGTCTTAAATGTATGCCTACATTCAGATATAGATCTGTTCAATATCACTTACATTTCCATTTATTGACCAGTTGTCTGTGTCAGGGATGTTGGTTCAATGTGCCAACTCGTAGGCAACTTCTCTGCATTTAATATTTTTATATAACCTTTATTTAACTAGGCAAGTCAGTTAACAACAAATTCTAATTTACAATGACAGCCTACCTGGGAACGGTAGGTTAACTGCCTTGTTCAGGGGCAGAACAACAGATTTTTACCTTGTCAGCTCGGGGATTCGATCGGGCAACCTTTCGGTTACTGGCTCAACACTCTAACCACTAGGCTACCTGCAGACCATTTGAGGCTGCTAAGCACAGGAAACTGGCCCTCGAGATTCTTGATATGTTTAGCAAGCTCAGACTCTATGTCATCATAGCCTCTCATTTGCACAGGTACAGTGCCTTCAGAAAGTATTCATACCCCTTGACTTATTCCACATTTTATTGTGTTACAGCCTGAATTCAAAATGGATTAAAAAAATGATCCTCTCACCCATCTACACACAATACCACATAATGACAAAGTGAAAATATGTTTTTAGAAATCTGTGAAAATGGATCAAATGAAATACAGAAATATCTAATTTACATATTTATTCACACCCCTGAGTCACTTTGTAGAAGCACCTTTGTTCCCTCCATCCTTACCAGTTCCTTACCTTTTTGCAAACTCCAGGCATGCTGTCATGTGCCTCTTTCTCAGGAGTGACTTCTGTCTGGCCACTCTCCCATAAAGCCCAGATAGGTGAGGTGCTGTAGAGACTGTTCAGTCTCTGAGTTCAGTTCAGTCTCTCCAAACCCCGTGAAGGAACTCTGTAGTTCTGTCAGAGTGGTCATTGGGTTCTTGGTCACCTCCCTGACCAAGGTCCTTCTTGCCCAATTGCTCAGTTTGTTCGGACGGACGGCTCTGGCTAGTTCCATATTTTTTTAATTTCCCAATGATGGAGACCACTGTGCTCTTAGAAACATTCAACACTCTAGACATTGTTTTATAGTCTTCCCCAGATGTATATGCCTCATCACAATTCTATCTCGGAGATCTATGGACAGTTCATGGTATAGTTTCAGCTCTGACATGTGGGACCTTATATAGACAATTGTGTTTCTTTCTAAATCATTTCCAAACAGTTGAATTGGCCACAGGTTGACTCCAATCAAGTTGTAGTGACATCTCAAGGATGATCAAACGAAATTGGATGCTCCTGAGCTCATTTTGGAGTGTCATAGCAAGGGGGGGGGGGGGGAATACTTATATAAATTAGATATTTATGTATTTCATTTTAAATACATTTGCTAAAATTTCTAAAAATATGTTTTCACTTTGTCATTATGGGGTATTGTGTGTAGATGGGTGATTATTTTTTTTTAATACATTTTGAAATCAGGCTGTAACACAACAACATGTGGAATAAGTCAAGGGGTATGAAAACTTTCTGAAGGCGCTGTACATGTAAGTTTTATTTTTTTGTCAATGTACCTCTTCAGTGTCATTCAGTCTATTTTTTATCACTTGCTGCTGCTCGAATGGGACTCATTCCTTTCTCTATTTCCTTGGCTGCTCTCTAAAGAAGGGGGCTGGACCACTGTTTTTTTAACGTTTGTACTGCATGTATACACAGGGTGTGATGACGTCTTCTCTGTAACAATGACAATGCACTATCTTGAGTTCATATGCATGACACATAGCAAAAAATACTATGCATATTATGCAGAAAACGTACGTATGTCATCATCATTTGTATGGGGTATGGTGGCCATTGGCTCAACTTACCCCATGGCTATTGGCTCAACTTAACTCAAGGCAACCATTTTGACTATATTAGCCCACACAGCTCCAAGGATGCACTTTCATGCTAGGTTTAGGACGTCATATTGAAGCTTACAGAGACCCCAACTGATGTATAAAACAATCTTAAAATCTACTTTGGTATAGATACAAGCGTCATGTTTTTTGGACCTACCTTGCTTTCCACTTTTTCCATGTGGTTTCTTCCTTCAAACAACTCTATGATATGATGATCGCTTCCTAAATAATTGGTCACATGATTCATTTTGTGTATGGTTTCCTAGAAACAAGGAGTGGCTCAACTAACCCTTTGGCTCAACTAACCCCACTCTCCCCCACAGATTTAGGATCTTAAGTTGATCACCCTGTTGGATAACTTTCCTGCAGTGCTGGACATTTTAAACTTGTTGTGTATTTGAGGTTTAAAATGGCTTCTGAAGTTTCTAATTTCCACTTCAAAATTTCTGACTTGATTTTCACTTATAAAAATGTATCAACCCTGACAAAAATTACCAATAATTATAATCCACATAATAATTCACATTTCTTGTTGCTGGAGGATTATTTTCCTGCTGTAGCAAACAGGCTCAAATGAAGGGTAAGGGATAAGTGGGGGGATACCTAGTCAAGATCCTACATCTGTACATACTGTGAAATTAAAGCTGCAACAAGTGAAATAAGTTCCTAACAGAGGAGAAATTGCAGTACAGAGTATTGTCATTTATATTTTAGTTTTGTGCATTTATCTATGCATAAATTCATAATTGTGAACACCGTCAACAAAACCTGTTTTCGTCCAATGTATCTATAATATCTATAATAATAGGATTTGAACATCTTTATTTAGCCAGTGCTTTGTTACAAACCACAGGCTTCATGTTTCAAGTGATAATTATTCTCATTGTCAGATCATTTCGCACTGATAGACATCCATTACTCCCAGGGCTCAGGCATTATCTTGGTGGTGATGAGTCGGTGAACAGTGCCTAGAGGTATTCATCAGCAGTAGAGAGTGGAGACATCCAGACCAGTGTGGGTTAGCTACGACTCTAACTAACAGCTCCTACTAATAGGATCGGAGACCTGGAGCGGTTGGCTTCTCAGTGGTTCTGAGTCACGACAGCGACAGGAAGGCTTGTTCCAAAGCCACAAAACCTCCCAAGCTCTCTGACAATGCTTATAACCTTTAAACCATACAATGAGTTTAGGAAATAACTTAATAGGCTTTAAGAGGCTTAGAATGGTTATTTTGACAGAGTGATAACTCCCTTTAACTGTCGGTGCCCGCTGAAGTGAAGGGAAAAGGAGTAGCACAGTGTTACGGCTATCGTCATATTCTTCCTCCTCCTCGGACGAGGAGAGGCGAGACGGATCGGACCAATACGCAGAGTGGTTAGTGTTCATAATGATTTATTAAAACGAAACTGAATACTGAATTACAAAACAAATAAACGAAGTGCATAAACCGATACAGTACCGTGTGGTGCAACAGACACGGACACAAACACCCACAAAACACACGTGAAACCCAGGCTGCCTAAGTATGATTCTCAATCAGGGACAACGATTGACAGCTGTCTCTGATTGAGAATCATACCAGGCCGAACACAAACATCCCAACATAGAAAATCAAACATAGACAAACCCACCCAACTCACGCCCTGACCAACTAAATAAATACAAGAAAAAGGAAAACAGGTCAGGAACGTGACACACAGATTCTATTCATAAATATAAAGTTACTCTCCTTCTCACAGAACACAGAAGACTTGCAGGTATACAATTCTGTCTCCCTAAGATGTGGAAATATGGTACAATGTGAACTTAAAAATGTTATATATTATATACATAAATCTGGGAGAACTGGAGGGTCTGGAGTTTACAACAGCTATGAAATGTAATAGGTAAAATAGTGGCAACAAAGCTTATATCACAGCTATTGAGAGCAATACATCTAAAACCATCGATTTATTGCACATCTTTCACAGGGAGACCTAAGAGGGGGCCATTAAAGAAATGCTCATGAAGGAGGAAAAATGACTGTCACAAATTAAAATAAATGTCTTCTGCATCCATCCTCCACTTAGTGAATGAGTGAATCTTCCATAAAACTTTCATTATATACACTGCTCAAAAAAATAAAGGGAACACTTAAACAACACAATGTAACTCCACGTCAATCACACTTCTGTGAAATCAAACTGCAACACTGATTGACAATAAATTTCACATGCTGTTGTGCAAATGGAATAGACAACAGGTGGAAATTATAGGCAATTAGCAAGACACCCCCAATAAAGGAGTGGTTCTGCAGGTGGTGACCACAGACCACACAGACCACAACGGTACTGACTACCACTGATATACAGTGCCTTCGGGAAGTATTCAGACCCCTTGCCTATTTCCACATTTTGGTAGGTTACAGCCTTATTTTAAAATTGATTACATTGTTCTACAATCTACATGCAATACTCCATAATGAAAAAGCAAAACCAGGATTTGGGGATTTTTAGCTAATTTATGAAGAACCCCCCCCGGAAATATCATATTTACATACTGTAAGTATTCAGGCCCTTTACTTAATACTTTGTTGAAGCACCTTTGGCAGCAATTACAGCCTCGAGTCTTCTTGGGTATGACGTTATGACAAGCTTGGCACACATGTATTTGGGGAGTTTCTCCCATTCTTCTTTGCAGCATTTCATGGTAAAGTCTACACTTGTTGTATTCGGCACGTGACAAATAAAGTTTGATTTGAGATCCTCAGCCCACTCAAGGACATTCAGAGACTTGTCTTGAAGCCACTCCTGCGTTGTCTTGGCTGTGTGCTTAAGGTCGTTGTCCTGTTGGAAGGTGAATCTTCCTCCCTTTCTGAGGTGCTGAGCACTCTGGAGCTGGTTTTCATCAATGATCTCTCTGTACTTTGCTCCGTTCATCTTTGCCTCGATCCTGACTACTCTGACTACTCCTGACTACTCCCTGCCGCTGAAAAACATCCCCACGGCATGATGCTGCCACCACCATGCTTCACCGTAGGGATGGTGCCAGGTGCCAGGTTGGATGGATGGTGCCAGGTTGGATCTCCCGGGTGGCGCAGTGGTCTAGGGCACTGCATCGCAGTGCTAGCTGCGCCACCAGAGTCTCTGGGTTCGCGCCCGGGCTGGGCTGGGTTCGCGCCCAGGCTCTGTCGCAGACGGCCGCAACCGGGAGGTCCGTGGGTCGACGCACAATTGGCATAGCGTCGTCCGGGTTAGGGAGGGTTTGGCCGGTAGGGATATCCTTGTCTCAGTATGTAAAAAAATGTAATAAAATGTATGCACTCTACTGTAAGTCGCTCTGGATAAGAGCGTCTGCTAAATGACTAAAATGTAAATGTAATGTAATGTTTCCTCCAGAAGTGACGCTTAGCATTAAGGCCTAAGAGTTCAATCTTGGTTTCATCAGACCAGAGAATCATGTTTCTCATGGTCTGAGAGTCTTTAGGTGCCTTTTGTCAAACTCCAAGCAGGCTGTCAGGTGCCTTTTACTAAGGAGTGGCTTCCGTCTGGCCACACTACCATAAAGGCCTGATAAAGGCCTCACTGGTCACCCCCAAAGCCAATTCCTCCTTTGGCCGCCTCTCCTTCCAGTTCTCTGCTGCCAATGACTGGAACGAACTGAAAAAATCACTGAAGCTGGAGACTCATATCTCCCTCGCTAGCTTTAAGCACCAGCTGTCAGAGCAGCTCACAGATCACTGCACCTGTACATAGCCCATCTGTAAATAGCCCAGCCAACTACCTCATCCCCATACTGTATTTATTTATTTATTTATCTTGCTCCTTTGCATCCCAGTATCTCTACTTGCACATTCATCTTCTGCACATCTATCACTCCAGTGTTTAATTGGTATATTGTAATTACTTCGCCACAATGGCCTATTTATTGCCTTACCTCCCTTATCTTACCTCATTTGCACACACTGTATATAGACTTTTTCTACTGTATGTTTGTTTATTCCTGTCACGCCCTGACCATAGAGAGCCCTCGGGGTTCTCTATGGTACAATAGGTCAGAGGGTGACTAGGGGGTGTTCAAGTTTTGATATTTCTGTGTTGGTGTGAGTATGGTTCCCAATTGTAGGCAGCTGATTATCGTTGCCTCTAATTGGGGATCATACTTAGTGTGGTCCTTTTCCCACCTGCGTTTGTGGGATATTGTTTTGTTTTCAGTTAGTGCCTTAGTGCGGTCTGTACTGGACGTTCGTTGATTCTTTGTTGTTTTTGTTAAGTTTCACTTTGTAATAAAGTATGTGGAACGCTACGCAAGCTGCGCCTTGGTCCGCTCCTTTCGACGAACGTGACAATTCCATGTGTAACTCTGTGTTGTATGTGTCGAACTGCTTTGCTTTCTCTTGGCCAGGTCACAGTTGTAAATGAGAATTTGTTCTCAACTAGCCTACCTGGTTAAATAAAGGTTCTCTCATCTCCACAGAGGAACTCTATAGCTCTGTCAGAATGACATCCCTGACCACGGTCCTTCTCCCCCGATTGCTCGGCCAGCCAGTTTGGCCAGCCAGCTATAGGAAGAGTCTTGGTGGTTTCAAACTTCTTCCATTTAAGAATGATGGAGGCCACTGTGTTCTTGGCGACATTCAACACTGCAGAAATGTTTTGCTACCCTTCACCAGATCTGTGCATCTACACAATCCTGTCTCGGAGCTCTACGGACAATTCCTTCGACCTCATGGCTTGGTTTTTGCGCTGACATGCACTGTCAACTGTGGGACCTTGTATATACAGGTGTGTGCCTTTCCAAATCATGTCCAATCAGTTGAATTTATCACAGGTGGACTCCAATCAAGTTGTAGAAACATCTCAAGGATGATCAATGGAAACAGGATGCACCTGAGCTCAATTTCGAGTCTCATAGCAAAGGGTCTGAATACTTATGTAAATTAGGTCTTTCTGTTTTGTCATTATTGGGTATTGTGTGTAGATTGCTGAGGATTTGTATTTATTTAAATCCATTTTAGAATAAGGCTTTAAATTTGGAAAATGTCAAGGGGTCTGAAGGCACTGTATATTTATAAATGTATGTTCTTAGTGGTTGTACCCAAGGTCTACTGTAGTCTTGTAACCAAGGTTATTTAAAAAATAATTATTTAACCTTTATTTAACTAGGCAAGACAGTTAAGAACAAATTATTATTTACAATGACGGCCTACCAAAAGCCAAAAGGCCTCCTGCGGAAACGGGGGCCTGGGATTTAAAAAATAAATATAAATAAATATAGGACAAAACACACATAACAACAAGAGAGACAACACAACGCTACATAAAGAGAGACCTAAGACAACAACATAGCAAGGCAGCAACACATGACAACACAACATGGTAACAACACAACATAACAACAACATGGTAGCAACACAACATGGTAGCAGCACAAAACATGGTACAAACATTATTGGGTACAGTCAACAGCACAAAGGTCAAGAAGGTAGAGACAACAATACATCACACAAAGCAGCCACAACTGTCAGTAAGAGTGTCCATGATTGAGTCTTTGAATAAAGAGATTGAGATAAAACTGTCCAGTTTGAGTGTTTGTTGCATCTCGTTCCGGTCACTAGCTGCAGCGAACTGAATAGAGGAGCGACCCAGGGATGTGTGTGCTTTGGTGACCTTTAACAGAATGTGACTGGCAGAACGGGTGTTGTATGTGGAGGATGAGGGCTGCAGTAGATATCTCAGATAGGGGGGAGTGAGGACTAAGAGTGTTTTATAAATAAGCATCAACCAGTGGGTCTTGCGACGGGTATACAGAGATGACCAGTTTACAGAGGAGTATAGAGTGCAGTGATGTGTCCTATAAGGAGCATTGGTGGCAAATCTGATGGCTGAATGGTAAAGAACATCTTGCTGCTCGAGAGCACCCTTACCTGCTGATCTATAAATTATGTCTCCGTAATTTAGCATGGGTAGGATGGTCATCTGAATCAGGGTTAGTTTGGCAGCTTGGGTGAAAGAGGAGTGATTACAATAGAGGAATCCAAGTCTAGATTTAACTTTCTGTATGTCCAGTCAATTAATATCTGAGAAAAAAAGGTGAAGTTGAAGACCTATTGGATGAAAGGCAGGGTCACACAGAAATAAAATAAATGATCCTGAATTTCCATTCCAGGGTTTGTAGTCCATGCAGACTTCCAGTTTTATTGGTCACTAAAGATACCCAATGAGTTGGAACAATATTTCTTGACAAGAACATGCTGCTTGAGTGTAGCTCTGCACTACACTCACTGCTAGAAGGATAGTCTTATTAGGACTGAGCTAGTGCGTCTGGATAATGCAGGACACATCTTGAATTTAACTGCTAGGTTGTTAATGTTTTATGGAGATGGTTCATGTGAAAGATAGCCCTCTGAGACTGAGGCAATCATGGCTAGGCTCTATGTTTGAGATGTCTCTCATCTTAATTAATTTGCCCTGTGCGAAGAGAGTGTCTACTGTCTAAATGTTTTCTGAGAACATCAGGAGGTAAAAGCAAATGCTGAATACTGAAACTGAGGGAATCTAAAGTGTTATTGATATTTTATGCAAAAAGTAACACAGTTGTGAAGAGACCGGAAATGTATGTGGTGGAGTTCAGGAATATCAGGTTCTGTAACATTTTAGACGGGTTTAACCATAACCCAGGATTAAGACATTGCAGTGAAAACGAATGATCAATAGTCTTACCAAAAGTCAATTTTGTCCTAGGTCTATAGTCTTAATAATCTGAAACCAGCCCCACGTCTCTTGTTTTCCCTGGTTCCATATGGATGTTGTACAGTATCATAGTAGATAATAAAGTGAAATGTGGGGATAGAGTCTTTCAGAGGATAGGGGTACAGGTGTCACACTGCCTCTGACATTCAAAGGGCAGCAGCATCCTGCCATGATGCTTAAAACGACTGCAGATCAAGGGGCTTTGAAAAAGCAGGGGTACCAAGGTGGACAGATTACTAAGGAGACATCTGAAAACGGTTCAACATTTGCAAACTAAAATGGCAGCATATGGAAGCCAAGACCTTTTCTATTCTAATGGCATGCCTCATGGAATGATAAATGACCACTGCGAATAGACAGTTTCTAAACATCGGAGGCATGTGGACTAGATAAGATGTTGCGTTGTCGTGTTCACAGTGTTCAAATGAAACCCTGTGGCACATACTGGCGTTGTAAATCTTTTGTGGATTTCAAAGTGAGTATTTTCTGTACTGCTGGCTCCATGGAAAGTAAAAATACCCTATTATAGTCACTGTTTGTGTTACATCATGTGATATTGTAAGACTGTCCTTGGATTGTTTGAGTCTCCACTCTTTGCATCAATGTTCTTTTGTCATCTTCCACAGATAAGAGGAATTATGTTCATGATGGTATTAGAGAGAGATACCAAAGAGATGTGTATCTCCATTATCCAATGAAACAACCAGAGTCCAGCTCTTGAGCAACTGGTCAGACAATTATCAATACACAACTTGAACAGATTCAGTAATGCAGTTTAGTGCCATAGCTTATGCCTTGATTTTCTCTGAGACCATTGTTCATTACACATTACCTTCATCCCAGCAAACTGGGAACATTCCCAGAACATTAGCTAAGATTCCCATTAACTTGTAGTTAGGGTTTTATCTAACATTAGGAGGATAACATCCCAAAAACATTCAAATTGATAACAAAATCTTTTTTACTGTATTTTTACTTTTTTTAATGAAATATCCTTGGAATTTTCTCCTAAAATTCACTAAAATGTTGTTCACAACATCTGTAACAACCACAGAACGTTCCCCCAAAGTTCTCATTAGGTTTCCAGGTAATATAATAACACAATGTACTAGTAATGTTTTCACAGCAAACCAAAATTGATTCTGTAAAAGTTCCCAGAACAGTCATTAGGTTGTGGCAAATGTTCTCATAACACAAAAACTATCTAGTTGTCCGGGATGATTCTACAATGTTCATTTTAGGGTACTAAAAACATTCACCTGATGTTAAAAGAACATTCCCAGAACACATTTTTTATGTTCTTTAAAAGTTCCCAAAACATTTAATTAGAGTGTGGGAACAGTGTTTATACATTACAAGAGATAGGTTCCCAAAAATATGATCAGTTCTGATGACATTCATACAATGTTTAAGTTAGGTTGCACAGGATATTCCCTTAATGTTGCAAAAATATTGTTGTGATATTCACGAAGGTTGCACAGAACATTCCCACAATGTTGCACAATCTTCCACAATTTCCAAATTAGTCCGTTTTTATGATGTTCATAGCATATTTGTTTTAGGTTTAACATAATATTCCATTGATGTTCAAGCAATATACATTATACAATGTCTTGGAGGTCTTCAGAAAATGTCAAGAACATTTAGAAAATGTTTTACCTAATATTACCATAACATTCCTCAGTATGCAAATTTGTAGCTCCTTAAAGCAATACAGTAATTCTAATTTGAGGTCTCTAATGTGGGCCCACTACTAGTTGATATAGACAACTTCATTCATAGGACATACAAACAGCAATGAATCATAGAAATTAACCATATGTTTTGGTCCTTTTATATTGATAATCTGCACATGTGGGGTTTGAACCAGCAATGTTTGGTTCCCAAGGCAGGTCTTTGATCCCCTACACCACAAGGAAAGCACTCATTCAACCTATTTTTTTCAGTCTATAGCCATGGCAGTATAGTCAATCAGGAATTCCATGCTTCCTTTGTTGCAGAATATGTGGGTTCAACCTGCAATCTTTAGATCTGCAGCCAGAACATTAACCCTCTGCACCACCAGGGGAGAGCTGTGGTATTGTTTTTATTTTTCAGTCTAATATGGTCAATCAGGACACAGAGCACAATTTCTGAGATATTAAAATGATTGTCAACATATGAAGTGTACAAAATATGGTTGTGTTTGTATGATTAAATGCTGTTCAAATGTCCTATAAATTAAATAATGTGCAGATTGTTGACATTTGAAGTGTAAAAAATGTGATTATGATGAAATGCTGTTCAAATGTGCTGTGAAATAATGTGCAAATTGTCAACGTATGAAGTGTAAAGACTATGGCTGTGTTAGTATTATTCAATTTTGTGTAAATGTCCAATGAATAAAATTGCATTGCTGGTTCAAACCCCACATGTGGGGATTGTCAATATAAAAGGACAAAAAAATATGGTTGAATTTTTCTGTCATCATGAAGTGCTTTGAGGCTAGTTAAAAACCTCTTTGGGCTAGGGGGCAGTATTTTGACGTCCGGATGAAAAGCGTGCCCAAAGTAAACTGCCGGTTACTCAGGCCCAGAAGCTAGGATATGCATATAATTGGTAGGTTTGGGTAGAAAACACTCTAAAGTTTCTAAAACTGTTAAAATAATGTCTGTGAGTATAATAGAACTGATATGGCAGGCAAAACCCCGAGGACAAACCCCCCCCCCAAAAAAAGAATTCAGCCTAACACTGTTTCCAATGGCTGTCATTTTTATTATGAGGCGAAATCCTCCCAGATTGCAGTTCCTAGGGCTTCCACTAGATGTCAACAGTCTTTAGAAAGCGTTTCAGGCTTGTTTTTGTAAAAATTAGCTAGAATTTGTAGTTTTTCTAGGTGGCTCCCATTTTGGCTGTAGTGTTTTCATGCGCGTGGATGAGAACGCGTTCTTTGTGGTTTTTCTCCGGTAAAGACAATAACGATTCTCCGTCTTAAATGATATCGTTTATTTACGTATTAGAGTACCTGAGGTTTGATTATAAACGCTGTTTGACTTGTTTGGAGAAGTTTATTAGTAACGTTTGGGATTCATTTTGTATGCATTTTAATGGAGGGAAACCGGTGGATTATTGACTGAAGCGCGCCAGCTAAACTGAGTTATTGGGGATATAAAGACGGACATTATCGAACAAATGGACCATTTGTGATGTATCTGGGACCTTTTGGAGCGCCAACAGAAGAAGACCATCAAAGGTAAGGCATTTATTATATTGCTATTTCTGACTTTCGTGGCGCACCTGCCTGGTTGAAATATGTTTTTCATGCTTTTGTATGCGGGGCGCTGTCCTCAGATAATCGCATGGTGTGCTTTCGCCTTAAGGCCTTTTTGAAATCTGACACAGCGTCTGGATTAACAAGAAGTTAAGCTTTATTTTGATGTATAACACTTGTATTTTCATGAATGTTAAATATTTATATTTCTGTAATTTGAATTTCACCGGATTTGCAATTTCACCGGATGTTGTCGAAGTGTGCCGCTAGCGGGACGCCTAGTCATATCACCTCTACCTTACCTGACACCCTAGACCTACTTCAATGTGCTTACCGCCCACACTGCCCTATCCCTTCTGGACAAGAGGAATACCTATGTAAGAATGTTGTTCATTGACTATAGCTCAGCCTTCAACACCAAAGTACCCTCCAAGCTCATCATTAAGCTTGGGGCCCAGGGTCTCAACCCCGACCTGTGCAACTGGGTCCTGGACTTCTTGACGGGCCGCCTCCAGGTGGTGAAGGTAGGAAACAACACCTCCACTTCGATGATCCTCAACACAGGGGCCCCATAAGGGTGCGCGCTCAGCCCCGTCCTGTACTCCCTCTTCACCCAAGTTTGCAGACGACACAACAGTAGTAGGACTGATTACCAACAATGGCAAGACAGCATACAGGGAGGAGGTGAGGGCCCTGGCGGAGTGGTGACAGGAAAATAATCTCACCCCCAATGTCAACAAAATGAAGGAGCTGATCGTGGACTTCAAGAAACAGCAGAGGGAGCATGCCCCTATCCACATCGACGGGACCGCAGTGAAGAAGGTGGAAAGCTTTAAGTTCCTGGGCGTACACATCACTGACAATCTGAAATGGTCCACCCACACAAACAGTGTGGTGAAGAAGGCGCAAGAGCGTCTCTTCAACCTCAGGAGGCTGAAGAAATCCGGCTCGGCCCCTAAGACCTCCCGGGTGGCGCAGTGGTCTAGGGCACAGCATCGCAGTGCTAGCTGCGCCACCAGAGTCTCTGGGTTCGCGCCCAGGCTGGGCTGGGTTCGCGCCCAGGCTCTGTCGCAGCCGGCCGCAACCGGGAGGTCCGTGGGGCGACGCACAATTGGCATAGTGTCGTCCGGGTTAGGGAGGGTTTGGCCGGTAGGGATATCCTTGTCTCAGTATGTAAAATGTAATAAAAATGTATGCACTCTACTGTAAGTCGCTCTGGATAAGAGCGTCTGCTAAATGACTAAAATGTAAATGTAAATGTAAGACCCTTTTACAGATGCACATTTGAGAGCATCCTGTCAGGCTGTATCACCGCATGGTATGGCAACTGCACCGCCCACAACCGCAGGGCTCTCCAGAGGGTGGTGCGGTCTGCCCAACGCATCACCGGGGGCACACTGCCTACCCTCCAGGACACCTACAGCACCCGATGTCACAGGAAGGCCAAAAAGACCATGAAGGACATCAACCACCCAAGCCACGGTCTGTTCACCCTGCTATCATCCAGAAGGCGAGGTCAGTACAGGTGCATCAAAGCTGGGACCGAGAGACTGAAAAACAGCCTCTCTCAAGGCCATCAGACTGTTAAATAGCCATCACTAGCTGGCTAACACCTGGTTACTGATCCCTGCACCTTAGAGGCGGATACCCTATACACAGTCATGTGAAAAAGTAAGTACAGTTGAAGTCAGAAGTTTATATACACCTTAGCCAAATACATTAAAACTCCGTTTTTCACAATTCCTGACATTTAATCCTAGTAAAAATTCCCTGTCTTAGGTCAGTTAGGATCACCACTTTATTTTAAGAATGTGAAGTGGCAGAATAATAGTAGAGAGAATAATTTATTTCAGCTTTTATTTCTTTCATCAGTCCCATTGGGTCAGAAGTTTACATACACTCAATTAGTATTTGGTAGCAATGCCTTTAAATTGTTTAACTTGGGTCAAATGTTTCGGGTAGCCTTCCACAAGCTTCCAACAATAAGTTGGGTGAATTTTGGCCCATTCCTCCTGACAGAGCTGGTGTAACTGAATCAGGTTTGTAGTTCTCCTTGCTCGCGAACCCATTTTCTGTTCTGCCCACAAATTTTCTATAGGATTGAGGTCAGGGCTTTGTGATGGCCACTCCAATACCTTGACTTTGTTGTCCTTAAGCCATTTTGCCACAACTTTGGAAGTATGCTTGGGGTCATTGTCCATTTGGATGACCCATGTGCAACTAAGCTTTAACTTCCTGACTGATGACTTGAGATGTTGCTTCAATATATCCACATAATTTTCCTACCTCATGATGTCATCTATTTGGTGAGGTGCACCAGTCCCTCCTGCAGCAAAGCACCCCCACAACATGATGCTGCCACCCCCGTGCTTCACGGTTGGGATGGTGTTCTTCGGCTTGCAAGCGTCCCCCTTTTTCCTCCAAACCTAACGATTGTCATTATGGCCAAACAGTTCTATTTTTGTTTCATCAGAACAGAGGACATTTCTCCAAAAAGTACGATCTGTGTCCCCATGTGCAGTTGCAAACCGTATTCTGGCTTTTTTATGGCGGTTTTGGAGCAGTGGCTTCTTCCTTGCTGAGCGGCCTTTCAGGTTATGTCGATATAGGACTCGTTTTACTGTGGATATAGAAACTTTCCGCACCAAAGTATGTTCATCTCGAGGAGACAGAACGCGTCTCAGCAAGGAAGAAGCCACTGCTCCAAAACCGCCATAAAAAAGCCAGAATACGGTTTGCAACTCCCAAGGATGAACCAGACTTGTGTAGGTATACAATTTTTTTTCTGACGTCTTGGCTGATTTCTTTTGATTTTCCCATGATGTCAAGCAAAGAGGCTCTGAGTTTGAAGGTAGGCCTTGAAATACATCCACAAGTACACCTCCAATTGAGTCAAATGATGTCAATTAGCCTATCAGAAGCTTCTAAAGCCATGACATAATTTTCTGGAATTTTCCAAGCTGTTTAAAGGCACATTCAACTTAGTGTATGTTAACTTCTGACCCACTGAAATTGTGATACAGTGAATTATAAGTGAAATAATCTGTCTGTAAACAATTGTTGGAAAAATTACTTGTGTCATGCACAAAGTAGATAACAAACTATAGTTTGGCAAATCGGTTTGGATAACAAGACATTTGTGGAGGAGTTGAAAAACGTGTTTTAATGTCTCCAACCTAAGTGTATGTAAACTTCCAACTTCAACTGTAAACCCCCTGGAAAGTGGCAACATTTAAACCACATTCATTGATTAAAGTAACCTAATTTAACAAATCACACACAAAAAATGTAACTTCAAAAATGTTATGCAATTAAAATAAACAAAAATGCAATTTCCTTATGCAGAAAAAAGTTAGTACACCCTTACCTTTACCATCACCTAAAATGGCTAAAATTAGGATCAGGTGCACCAAAACAGGTGCAAATGATTAGAACATCATTAGAGAGTAACTTGGGAGGGTCCAGCCTACCATAAAGATTTGACATTTGGTCTGGTTTGGTCTTAACCATATGGGTGTGTGGTAACACATCATGCCAAGATCAAAAGACCCATTTCCAAGCAATTCAAAGTATATCATTCCACTGTCCGATGGATCATCTACAAATGACGAAAATTCCAGACCACTGGCAATGTACCTAGGACAGGTCGTCCCACCAAATTCAGCCCGAGCTGACCCTGCAGATGCTCATAGAAGTCTCTAAGAACCCCAGGGTAACATCAAGGGATCTACAGGCCTCTCGTAGCACAATCAATATCGAAGTGCATGAGTCAACTGTTAGAAAGAGACTGCACAAACGTGGCCAACATTGGAGGTCAGGAAGGAAGAAGCCTCTGCTCTCAAAAAAGAATATCAAGACATGACTGACGTTTGCCAGACAACACCTGGGTAAAGACCAAACTACTAGAACGATGTGCTCTGGACAGATGAGTCAAAGGTGGAGTTATTTGGCCGCAATGCCAGATGCCTTGTTTGGTGAAAACGAAACACTGCCTTTCAACAGAAGAACCTCATACCAACTGTAAAGCATGGAGGCGGTGGCATTATGGTTTGGGACTGCTTTGCTGCTTCAGGGCCTGGCCAACTTGCCATCATTGAGTCAACCATGAATTCTGTATTGTACCAGATAATTATTTTGTTGGTTGTGAGGCCATCTGTCAATAAGTTGAAGCTGAACCAAACATGGATCTTGCAACAGTAAAATGATCCAAAACATAAAAGCAAAGCTACAACAGAATGGCTCAAAAAGAAGAAATGGAGGGTTATGGAATGGCTGAGTCAAAGCCAAGATCTCAATCCTGTCAATGCTATGGGGGGACTTAAAGCAGGCAGTGAATACAAGAAAGCCCTGGAACATGAGAAAGTTGAAGTAGTACTGTAAAGAAGAATGGGCAAAAATTCCTCCCAGTCAATGAAAGAGACTGATAGACAGTTACAAGAAACAGTATCATTAAGTTATTTCAACCAAAGGGGGCAACACCAGTTATTGAAGCTAGGGGTGTACTTTTCAACACTATGGAAATGCATTTCTGTAGATTTTTTATGAATAAATTATTACAAAGTATAATCTTTCAGTGTCATTTGTTGAATTAGGTTACATTTATCTGTCAATAGTGCTGAAGTGAAGATTACATATCTATCTGTCCAAATATGTATAAAAAAAGACAACTTTCTAGGGGGTGTACTTACTTTTTCACTGACTGTACATAGACATGGAATCACTGGCCACTAACGGAACACTAGCCACTTGAATAATATTTACATACTGCTTTACTCATCTCATATGTATATACTCAATTCTATTCTACTGTATTTTAGTCAATGCCATTCCGACATTGCTCGTCCTAATATTTATATATTTCTTAATTCCATTCTTTTACTTTTAGATTTGTGTGTATTGTTGTGAACTGTTAGATACTACTGCACTGTTGGAGCTAGGAACACAAGCATTTTGCTACACCCACAATAACATCTGCTAAATATGTGTACAGTTGAAGTTGGAAGTTTACATACACTTAGGTTGGAGTCATTAAATCTCGTTTTCAACCACTCCACAAATGTCTTGTCAACAAACTATAGTTTTGGCAAGTCGGTTAGGACATCTACTTTGTGCATGACACAAGTCATTTTTCCAACAATTGTTTACAGACAGATTATTTCACTTATAATTCCCTGTATCACAATTTCAGTGGGTCAGAAGTTTACATACACTACATTGACTGTGCCTTTAAACAGCTTGGAAAATTCCAGAAAATTATGTCATGGCTTTAGAAGCTTCTGATAGGCTAATTGACATAATTTGAGTGAATTGGAGGTGTACCTGTGGATGTATTTCAAGGCCTGCCTTAAAACTCAGGCCTACCTTAAAAGTGCCTCTTTGCTTGACATCATGGGAAAATCAAAAGAAATCAGCCAAGACCTCAGAAAAAAATGGTAGACCTCCACAAGTCTGGTTCATCCTTGGGAGCAATTTCCAAATGCCAGAAGGTACCACGTTCATCTGTACAAGCAAGAGTATGCAAGTATAAACACCATGCGACCATGCAGCCATCATACCGCTCAGGAAGGAGACGCGTTTTGTCTCCTAGAGATTTATGTAATTTGGTGTGAAAAGTGCAAATCAATCCCAGAACAACAGCAAAGGACCTTGTGAAGAAGCTGGAGGAAACAGGTACAAAAGTATCTGTATCCACAGTAAAACGAGTCCTATATCGACATAACCTGAAAGGCTGCTCAGCAAGGAAGAAGCCACTGCTCCAAAACCGCCATAAAAAAGCCAGACTACGGTTTGCAACTGCACATGGGGACAAAGATCGTACTTTTGGGAGAAATGTCCTCTGGTCTGATGAAACAAAAATAGAACTGTTTGGCCATAATGACCATCGTTATGTTTGGAGGAAAAAGGGGGAGGCTTGCAAGCCAAAGAACACTATCCCAACCGTGAAGCACGGGGGTGGCAGCATCATGTTGTGGGGGTGCTTTGCTGCAGGAGGGACTCGTGCACTTCACAAAATAGATGGCATCATGAATAAGGAAAATTATGTGGATATATTGAAGCAACATCTCAAGACATCAGTCAGTAAGTTAAAGCTTGGTCGCAAATGGGTCTTCCAAATGAACAATGACCCCAAGCATACTTCCAAAGTTGTGGCAAAATGGCTTAAGGACAACAAAGTCAAGGTATTGGAGTGGCCATCACAAAGCCCTGACCTCAATCCTGTAGAACATTTGTGGGGAGAACTGAAAAAGCGTGTGCGAGCAAGGAGGCCTACAAACCTGACTCAGTTACACCAGCGCTGTCAGGAGGAATGGGCCACAATTCACTCAACTTATTGTGGGAAGCTTGTGTAAGGCTACCCGACACGTTTGACCCAAGTTAAACAATTTAATGGCAATGCTACCAAATACTAATTGAGTGTATGTAAACTTCTGACCCACTGGGAATGCGATGAAAGAAATATAAGCTGAAATAAATCATGCTCTCTACTATTATTCTGACATTTCACATTCTTAAAATAAAGTGGTGATCCTAACTGACCTAAGACAGGGAATTTTTACTAGGATTAAATGTCAGGAATTGTGAAAAACTGATTTTAAATGTATTTGTTTAAGGTGTATGTAAACTTCCGACTTCAACTGTATCAATTAAACAATCAACAAAATATAAACGTGTTAAGTTAAGAAAATGCAAATAAACAACATGAGTTAGCAACTGTCAATACATTACTGATCCCTTGCCAGATCTGGATGTCATGTTGTTCAGATCCATTCTACAGATACAGATGTACGATCTTACTTTGATCACCCTGTTGCAGGAGAACTTTATGTAAAACTTGTAGTGCATTTGAGGTTTGTAATTTCCACATTTTCTCTTATCGAAAATGTATCAACCCCTACAAAGATGTCCATTATTAAAAATGTCCATTAATCATAATCCACAGAATTATTCACATTTCCTGTTTCTGCAGAATTATTTTCATGCTGTATCAAACTAGCTCAAATTAAGCATTTACATCTGTAGGGGCAGCAGTTAAGTGTGACAATGTTGTGGGTGATATAGAACATTGCAGTAGGTGTAGATGATCAATGTTACAGGAGAATGATAATGAGATGTTTTGTAATAGAACACTATTATTCTTCAATATTATTCTATGATCCTGAAGGCTAAACCTCTTTCAAAATGAACAAGGAAAATGTCTCACCATGAAAAATGCTTAATCCTCGCCACACACTATAGTGATAGGATTCATCAGGCCAAGGGGATGTGTAACTCTCACTTTACACCCCAAATCACTCCCCTTTGTCTTCTTAGATTGACATCAACATCAGATCTCCTGTAGTTAAAAGCCTTCCTGAAAACAATAGCCATGGAAGGAGGGGTTTTGTTGTAGTTAAAGCAGTAGTTCCTAAACTGTGGAGCATGCCCCCATGGAGATGAACAAACATTTATTACTATTCTATTAACAGTTACATTTATTATCATTTTGGGCCATACGACATGGCAAAATCTGTAGAATTTCATGAAATTAGCTTTAAAGTGGCACTCCAGTCTCCTTTTCACCTCATTTAACACCTGATTTACTTAACAAAAGGCACATATCAATAGGTGGTCCAGGTAAGTCCCCACCTAGCCAAAATTGGTTCTGTGAAAGTTCCCAAAAGATTTGTTAGGAAAGGAAAGGGAAATTCCCTTAATGTTGTAAGAATAAAATATGTCAGCTATGAAATTCATAGCGTATTTGTTTCAGGTTTAACAAAATATTTAATTGATGTTCACGCAATATACACTTGACATTTTCTTGGAGGTCCACAGAAAATGTCAAGAACATGTTATATTTAACTTAACCACAACATTGAATTGTTTAGTTCCGTAAAGCAGATTAGAATGCATCCCCATTATGTTTCTCTCCAGATTTAATGGCAATTTGCATTTGATGACTGTATTGTAGGTGATATAGAAACACACCACATGTTAATTTCCTTTACAGGACATTTGAACAGCATTTAATTATATTGACAATCTTATAGAAGGGGAACCTAAATGTGTAAAGCCTAAACACCACAGGAGTTAAATCTTGTTTATCTCAAATAAGAGAAATGGCTCAATTTATACATTTAATATCAAGTTCACATCAAAAACGTAATGTTGGCAAAATTGTTTTGATTGTAAGTCAAGGAAGTAATTGAAGACACAGAATTGGAGGATACGTGAGAATGAAAAATATACTCTAATTGTTTGAAATCAGTGCACAAGGCACACAAGCAGGAACATTAAATAGTTTATACAATGGAGCATTCAAAGACTGATATTAATTGATCAAAATGTAATTAGAGAATTCAGCTAAGGGCTTTTGTGCTCAGAGTGATTTAAAAGGAAGGGTAGAATACTGTTCAGTAATACATCAATGAAAAATGATGCTGTATATACAGTTAAATAAACACCACAAAGGGACAAACAATTGAACACAAATAATTACAATTATATATAATTAACTGAAAATGGAGAGTAACTGATCGCTGGCTCCATCAGAATGCCCAGCCCATAAGGAGCAGAGGATGGGGCTGACTGAGGAACAGCCAAGCACAGGTGTGGAGGTCAAAGACAGAGACACAGCCGGGCACAGGTGTGGAGATCAAAGACAGAGACACAGCCGGGCACAGGTGTGGAGATCAAAGACAGAGACACAGCCGAGCACAGGTGTGGAGATCAAAGACAGAGACACAGCCGAGCACAGGTGTGGAGGTCAAAGACAGAGACACAGCCGGGCACAGGTGTGGAGATCAAAGACAGAGACACAGCCGAGCACAGGTGTGGAGGTCAAAGACAGAGACATAGCCGGGCACAGGTGTGGAGATCAAAGACAGAGACACAGCCGAGCACAGGTGTGGAGGTCAAAGACAGAGACACAGCCGGGCACAGGTGTGGAGGTCAAAGACAGAGACACAGCCGAGCACAGGTGTGGCGATGATGAACAGAGGCCTAGCAGGGCACAGGTGTCGTGGGCACAGACAGAGGCCCAGCCGGGCACAGGTGTCAAGGCCACGGAGTCCGTACAGGAGCTTAGGACTGATGCGGGTAGAGGTGTGGCCTGGATGCTGGATGGTGGGACTCCTTCAAAGTAATCAGATTGGCAGCATGTTTTTTCCATCAGTCTTCATCGATGCCACCAAATACCCAGCACACCAAAGAGAATTTTCAACAACATACTTGAAGGTCTGCTTCCTCGTAAGGCTGAACTGCATCTCGTGTTGACCCAACAAGTGTGCTTTGTTGCTGGGTTGCCAACTCGAAAAGCTCTCTTACAGCTTATTTTTTTCAGTATATGCTGGTCAATCAGGAATTCCAGCCTTTTAGACATTTAGCCTTCTTGGAGATAAGTAACCCAGGGAAATACTTCACCCATCCTCTTTATATGCTGCTTACTTCTGGGCCCATGTTTACAAGGTGTCCAAGACTATGAGGGCTGATCTACAATCACTTTTGCTTTTCAGATCATGAAAATTAAGCAAGGGGGACCATACCAAGTGTCTCAAACTACGAATGATATTGATGTGTTGAACAGTAGTTTTTTACATAATGTTTTATTTTTTACAGTTAGTCTAAATTCTGCATTTCTGATTGGATTTATACATTTGTATGAAATAAAGACATCCTCTCTTTTAGTTGAGTAAATCTGAGCCTCAAGTAAAAGAAAATATCTGAAAAGAAACATGGTTAAAGAATATTTTGAACCTGCAATCGTCAGATATACAGCAAGATTGTTAACCCTCTGTGCCAGGGGATAACTGTGGCGTTGTGGGTTTTCAGTCAAATATGATCAATCGGAACCCAATTTCTGAGTTATTAAAGGTCCCGCACAGTCATCCTATTTCTCAAATAAAAATAGTGTTTGAATTGCCAAAACATCACCCACAGTATTTTTATGCTATTAAAATGCTCCGAATTTAAGGAATTGTACCTTTTTTCTAATCTCTATTTATCAGGAAGCCTGTAAGAACAGTATGAGTGTGCAGGGTGCTTATATTCATTATATTCGGCCTTGTGGCCGTTTTCAGGTGACAAGGTAAACAATGAGCCACATGTTATTCCGAGCCTAAATAGTATGCCTCAACTCATTTTCTATGCAAAATGCTCTCATGGTCAACAGAGCTGATCATGGACTGTTGGATATCAGGCAAACAGCAGCAAGACACAATTACATTTCTATTGTTTTGTAACTAATTACAGAATACAATTCACTGATACACTTCTTTACAAGAATTAGTAAAGCCCAACTCACCTTAGAAGCATAGGCATAAGAGAATGCACAGTACATGAAAACAGCATACAATAAGTGTACTGGACAATTTTTTGGTGACTCTGCATAGCCAAAATATTGATCAACATGAACACTCCGTCCCAACAGTGTGCAGGACCATTGATTCGTACATTGTGTAACAATCATCTCCTGTCCGAATGCTTGAAAAACAATACAATGTAACAAAATGTGATGTCATATCACATAAAATGTAATTACATAGGCTTTAGGAAATACAACCAAGTACAGAGATTGATGGGGAGGGGAGTGGAAAAGGAGGGGGACCCATGTACCCCGCTTCAATCACCCCCAAAATCCAGCTATGGCCTCCACCTTGTCAGGCCTCTCACACTGGGCAGACATGGGTCCTGGGATGGACAACTCAAACAGCTTCCCCACATACAGCGCTGGATCAAGGATGACATGTTGAAGAGGAGATTCGAGCATGTTTTTTTATTTTTTTTATTTAACTAGGCAAGTCAGTTAAGAACAAATTCTTATTTTCAATGACGGCCTAGGAACAGTGGGTTAACTTGTTCAGGGGTAGAACGACATATTTTTTCTTACCTTGTCAGCTCAGGGATTCAATCTTGCAACCTTTCAGTTACAAGTCCAACGCTCTAACCACTAGGCTACCTGCCGCCCCCGTCTACTTAGCCTGTAAAGTTTTTGGAAAGGGAAATGTTTGTTCAATGGATCGTGAATTTAATTTCCTTTTATTTCCTTTCTGAGTTATGATGCTCTCAATTCGTTGATGTAGTGGTCTACTTATTCTACAATGTGTTTTCTGGTGTTTAGAAGCACTCCATTTGAAATATGCAATATTTGGTTGTGAACTTTTAAGTGAAACCTTTCAATTAATTATTGTGTGCCTGAAATGTTCAATTGATGCACATTTGCAATAAATAACTATAACTTACAGTATGTTCGGTCTGTCTTCACAGGTTTCACAGCCTATCCCACCTAATTTACCTTGGGAAAGCTGATTTTGTATCACAGCATTCCTGCTGCTGTGGTTGCCTAGGAAGCTGATGTTGAATTTTCTAAAATGTCTATCATTACAGCTTGATGATTGTGGAAAGACAAAAGGCGATGTAAGTTAAATAATACACAGCATATGAAGAGGAAGGGAACATTATAATAACTCAGAAATTGTGTTCTGTAGCCTGATTGACCATATTTGAATGAAGAAGAAAAAGACCACAAGGCTCCAGCTGATGATCTAGCTGTAGAGTCAAAGATTGCAGGTTCAATCCCACATACTCTTCAACCATGTTTCTTTTTTTTTAATAATTCAAATGGAGGCTCAGATATACTCTACTAAAAGAGAGGATGCCTTTGTTTTGTCCAGATTTATAAATCCAGTCAGAATTGCGATATTTAAACTAACTGTAAAAAATAAAACTTGTGGAATATGCACTGTTAAAAAAACGTACCTAATATGATTCCTACTTTGAAATTCTTCATATGGTCCACCCTGTCTTATTTTTCCTGATCTGGTAAGCAAGAGACCTAGATCAGCACTCAAAGTCTTGGATACCTTGTAAAATTCTACTATCAGCTCTGCGACTTTGAATCCAATCAGGAAGCCTATTGTGGCTAACTCAACCAGTTATATTGACTCTTGTGTCACCATGGATACTCCTGCTGTTTTCAAATCTCACAGAGGGCTTGGAATGTTACATATAAATGTTGTCTAATCTGGACTTTCTGGACATCTGAGTGCATGACACTAGCCCGGACGTTCTGGTTATCTCAGAGACCTGACTGAATAATCTGATTATGGATAAGGACATTGCCAGTGCGGACTACAACATTTTCAGATGTGATAGACATAAAAAAAAAAACGGGGAGGGGTGGCTACTTATGTAAGATCTTCTCTTACATCATGCTCTCTTAGCAACTCTGTCCCCAAAATATGTGAGCTGTTGGTTATAAAAGTGTCCATAAATCAAAACATGCATATATTTATTGCTGTAGTCTACCACCCTCCAGCCGCTTCAGTGGAGGCTGTTGGTATCTGAACTGGTTGTGTTAGGAGATCTAAATCTTGATTGGGCTACACATGCCTCAGATCAGTTTAAGAATATCTGTCCTAAGTTCGACTTGACTCAGCTGATAATGATACCCACTCGGATTAATGTAAAATATCTGTCAAACTCCTCATTTATTGACCTTATCCTGACTAACTGTCCCCATAAGTATTTGGCTAGTGGTGTTTTTGCAGATGTTATCAGCGCCCACTGCCCTATTTCTTGCAATACAGATACCAAATGGAAAAACTCTGACCCTCGTACAATTGTGAATATTTTGTTTTTTTTATCTCACCCCTTCGTTCCTTACTATCTATATTATTCAGAGCTTTTTTTTACTAACTGCATACCAGACACTTTCATTTTTCTCATCCATTTTACCTCTCTGGCTGATAAATATGCCCCTTTCAAGCGACTCAGAGTCAAAAAATTAAGTAATCCATGGCACTCTCCTGTACTCTCAGATCTGAGCCAAGGCTAGACAAACTGGCTCGTTAGCTGATTGGCAGATATTTAGGCAATTGAGAAATAGGTTTAGTGCCTCAGTTAAACATGCCAAATCAAACTACTTCCTAGTACTATGACAGACTGTTAGTGATCCCTCGAAATTCTGGAAAATCATTAATTCACTGAAGCTGGATAATTCCTCTACTTCCTTGCCTAAGCAAGTCGTTTTAGACTCCTGTATCATTACTGAAAAAGTTAAGATGTGTGATGCTTTAATCAGCATTTTATCTCAGCTGGTTTCTAATTTGATAGAAATGGTGGTCATACTGGTCTTGGCCAGTCCGTTGTCTGTTCTTCCCACATACAGCCTCCAGTTGCCTTGATGGATGATCAGTCAACCTCACGTGACTTGGGAAATGGTAGGGTTTTTCCTTTTGGCTACTCACAGAAACAGAAGATCTTACTACCTTATTAGCTGTTAACACCAAGAAGTAATTAGGGGCTGGCAATTTTGACCCGTCCTTGCTTAACTATGCAGTGCCCCTCATTGTTGGCTCAGTAACACATGATTTATTTAACTTTAGTATCAGGAAATATTCAAAAACTGGGGAAAGCAGCTTTTGTGCTACCACTCTATAAGGGCGGGGATAGTAGTTCTCTTGTTAATTATCAACCCGTTTCCAGGCTCCCTTTTCTTGTGAAAATACCAGAATCGTTTGTCAACAAACAGCTACGTGATTTTCTCTCTGTAAATGGTATTCTTAGTGTTAATCAGTCCGGATTCAGACCTAAACATAGCATCACTACGCCTACGATGCTTGTTGTAAATGATATAGCAAATGTCTTAGATGATAGAAAGAATTGTGCTGCCATGTTTGTAGACTTGTCACAAGCTTTAGATACTGTAGACCACGTTACTCTGTTGAATAAGCTGTCCTCGAAATGGTTGGGTACTGATGCTTCCCAATGGTTTCATAATTATCTCAATTACAAAACTCAGGCCATCAAGGTAGATGGGGTCAAATCTCAGTTCATTGAGTTACATAAAGGGGTGTCCCAAGGTTTGATACTCGGCCCCCTACTGTTTACAATCTATATTAATAACATTTGTAATGCTGCAAAAAAAATCATATTCATGCAGGTGATATATTTTTCAGAATACATCACTGTATTCCATTACTCCATTGGTTGGCCAAGCCTTTTCACATTTGAAGTCTGATTTTCAATCACTGGATAGGGCACTACTCGATCTAAAGTTAGTGCTAAATGCAAACAAAACTAAGTGCATGCTTTTTTCTAGGTCCCATAACCCTTATTTAAATGAATTTGTAATGACTAGTTTGAACAGTACACAAATTGAGTTCCTTCCTACACATATCTTGGTATCTGGCTTGATGACAAAGTGTCAGTTAGAAAACGTGCCATTGAGCTGGTGAAGAAGTTGAAGTTCAAGGTTGGTTTCTTTTACAGAAACAAAGCATGTCTGACTATTGTTAATAGGAAGGACATTTTCCAGGCCACTTTCATGAATATGTTATATTATTTTATATTATGGGGATATTATCTATATGCATGCAGCAACATCTACACTTAAACCACTAGATGCTGTTTTCCATTGTGGCCTTAGTTTTATTGCTGGTAATGGTTACAGAACTCACAATTGTGTTTTTGTATCAAAAAGTGGGTTGGGCCTCTTTATACGTAGGGAAATAGCAGCATTTTCTTGTGTTTATCGACAAGGTACTCACGCAGAACCTTCCTATGTATTTATCATCCTTAATTCAATTTAGACTTCCAACTGACCAAACCCGGTCTCAGGCTTTGAAAACACTGAGGCCCCTTCGGTATCCACAGAGCTGGGTAAAGCTGCTTTTAGTTTTTGTTGCGCCATTTACGTGGAACAACTTCCAGAGCTCTCTGAAATTAGATGTTCTGGTCCCCCTTGGTCAGATCAGAGTAATGACTGGAGACCTCTACGTTGATAAATGTTTCGATTTTGTATAGTGTATATTGTATGTGTTTGCTGTATTTACGCAGGGTTCATCTGTAAAAGAGACCATAGTCTCAGTACTTCCCTTTCAAAATAAAAGTAAAACTAATAATAATAACTGTTCCCACAACCTAATTAAATGTTCTGGGAACCTTTAAAGAACTCAGAAAGGCTGTTCTGGGAATGTTCTTGTAATATCAGGTGAATGTTTTTGCACCCCAAAAAACTGGACAGTTTTTGTGTTTTGGGAACATATCTTTTGTGATGTCCCCACAATGTTCACACCAGACTCTTCCCACAACCTAATGAAACATTCTGGGATACTTTAAAGAGCAGATTAAATGTGTGAAAATCATTCAATGGCATTTTCTCCAAATTTCAAACAAGCATAACTTCCCCATGTTTCCCCTAACTGCAGTGAACAATATACTGTACCATTCGGAGTCTGTAATTAATAAAAAAGAAAGCCCAAAGAAATGTGACATAAGCTGACCTTCCTGAATTCAGTCACATATGTTTTGATAGGTCCATTGCACAACATTTCCTAATGCCATAGATTCCTAACAAGGTAATAGTAACAAGGTAATAGTAAGAAATTGTGCCCAGTGAACATTCAGTATAGTACGTCTGATAATGGAGACTGTGAGGCTGTTTCATCTTCCTAACCAAAAGCACAGAGAGAATAACTAGGTAGGAGTGCTGCCACTACAGTGCAGCAATCAGGAGTCTTCTGTCTGATTGGAGGTTGGAGGGAGACAAGGGGGACACTAGGGTGGGGGGGGGGGGGGGGGGGCTCGGCTCCCCTCTCTGAAATACTCCACTCTCCTCTCTCTCATGGTTCTGAGAAGCCATGTAATTACATAGCAGTGGCCTGACACTAATTATTGCACTGTTTGTACCTGCTGGCAATTACCATGGAAATGGTTCTTCAAACAAGGAAGAACGGCTCGTAGCAGGTGTTCCAATAAAAAATAGTTTTGTCTACTTTCTTTGTCTTCTCTTTGTTCCCCCGCTGAGGTGGGTGCTGAGGTGGGTGGTGAGGGGTTAAAGACCTTGTTGGTTGATAAGATGTTGGGCAATGATGGTTACATCACCAGCATGTGCATTCTGCATTCCCTGTCTGTCCTGAGAATTGTGGTGTCGGTCCAGACATGCTGTCCTTTGAGACATGGTGTTCAGTTGTCACTTAGCTGAGAGACAGTTGATTGGTCGTCCAGTACTCAGGTAGAACGTTATGTAAGGGTAATTGTGTGAAAGTAGTTGTGAAGTCTGTAGTTCGCGGAGGGTTTTCAGTCGGAGTCAAAGGAAGCAAATGTGTGTACTTGTTAGGCTTTAAGGCCTTGATGAGTTGCAGAGAGCGTTAGCTAAAGATGAGGAGATACCAGGTGTGCCTGAAGCATTTGTAGCTTTCCCCCAAATTAATTACAATAGGTTAACTGGGTTATTGAATCTAGCCTAAACTAACATGCCTTTTGTCAAATTGGCTATTACAGCTAATGATAATGTAAAATATCTCTAGAAATAAGATAACTCCTGTGTACAAATAAACTACCTCTTGTAACGTTTTCACACTCACACTACATAATGTTGGCCCATGTCTCATAATCTTAACTTTAGTTCTTGCTGTCATTTCAGAGAAAAGGAATATGTCACAAAAATGTTTTATCAGCCTCGCACTACCAGTGCACCCCAGCCCTCCTGTGGTTCTGTGCCATGTAGCTGGGAGCCCATTGAGTCTCTTCCCACTGTTGAGAGCTCTCCCCTCTGAGCTGGTCTCTGTCTCCTCCAGTCCTCCTAACTACTGCTGTTACTCCCACACTGCTACACTAATGAGGAAGCTCCATCAGACAGGTTGCAAACTGGGACATAATCTACATCCCAATTGTAGTGCTTCCTGGATGAGATTGGATCAAACCGTAATAGCTCTGTGTGGTCTAGTGCGATTACCTAGGAGGAGAATGAGGAGATAATGGAATACAGCTCGGAGAATTGAGCACTAGACAGCTCCAAACCAGTACAGCCTGCCCACATAGAATTCCAGACTATCATCATCAGCCTAATGAAGTGATGAAAAAAAAAAAAAAATCTCACCTTCATGGACTCCTTTTAAAAATGTTGACTTATTTCAAATCGCAACTAAGAACTGGCAAGCAACCTGTGCCATCTGACAAGTCAAATTAAGGAAGTTCCGTCCAGCTTCACACTCAGGGAAAATAATATCTTTGTGTTTTTATGTTGGTTTTTCTCACCACCTGCATGCAAGGATGTTAGTATAGTATATGAAAAAAATACTTGCATATAACATTGCCAAATTGTTAATTACTTGGGAAAACTTCAGAAGTGACAGGAATAGGTTGTACCTGTGCTCCTACACTCGGTATTTATTCATATGTAATGTATACAAAATTCAAGCTTGAGAACAATAAAGTGCCTGTGCAAATGTTGTACTTGAATGAGATGATTTGCATGTGTACATCTTTTGCCATGGTGTATCTACGAACTGAATGTATGTGTGTATTGGTCCCATAATTAGTCACAACTAATGCACATAGACAGGAACTATTTCACTACTATGCAGTAAAAGATTAAACAGGCTCTGAAATTGTTTACCCAGAAATGTATTCAATGTTTTGTTCCCCAACAGTTTGATAAGATTAGGCAGTATTTCAATTGGCAAGGCACCATTATGCATTTAATCGCTTTATTTTATTTCAACATGTCATGGAGTACAGGACAGTCGAGCTCTGGGAACAAAATGATTAGCATAACAGAAAAGGACCCAAACTAAATAATATCCTGGGTGACATGAATTATAAGAGTCATAGGAATTATAAGTGTCACATCATAAAATAGAAATTAGCTTCAGCTACCCTGAGGGAGAGCTAATTTGGCTGTTGGCTAAACTGCCAAAATCAGTTTGACCCCACAGCTAAATATCCATCCATATCCTTTCATTGAGAAAATGGCACACAGCATTGGTTGTTAGGCAAATGCTATTGAATGTGAATGAGTTGAGTGGTCAATAATATCAATTAAATCCCTCATACTATGTTTTAAGTAAAAAGTCAGAGCTAAGATAATGCATGCACAACAATGAAAAAATGAATAACATTACCAGGATACATTGTGTTTCTCTCATCTATTCTAAAGGCTTGCTGTCCTTGATTAACAGTGTGTTCATTAGAGACTGTGAAATCAGACTGACTGAGCACTAACGGAGCAGTCTACAGGCCCAGCCCGGCCCTCTGTCCAGTTCCAGCCAGCTGGCAGACCACAGCCATGGTCATTGGGAAGTCACCCATGCAGTCTGCTGTTTTATCAACCATCAGTCTCTCAGACAGTCAGACCTGCAATACTGGCATATGGCCAAGAACATCTCAAAGTACAAAGCCACGATGGGGTCTTTTTTGGGGAAATTTTGCTCTGGATGTGTGTTTATAGCTTGCAGAGGGACAGACACTACACAGAGCTGTGGCAATGTTATGAACATGATAACCCTGAGGATCTCAGGGGATAGAAGATGCCATAGACAGAATGGAGCAATTTAGGAGGTAGAAAAACACAGTAAGGGCTACACTGTCAACAAGTGATTAGAAACTCATGTACATAGACAATGAAATGACAGAATGACAAGTACTTTTTAAGAGTCATATGGAGCAGAGTTGCTTTCATCTCTGTCAGAAACCTCTCTGTCTCTCTTCAATACTGTGATTCCTGTTTATTTCCATATTGAATAATAGACAGCAGGTTTTCGGTTTGCCGGTTCATGTAATGAAGTGTCATTAGTTTATCCCATCTGCCAGATGATTTTTGCCATCCAAGTGTGAAAAACCAAAATAGCAGGTACAAATTACTTCCTGATGCTTTAGGCTACATTTGTCTCATTTCCAATGATCTGGAAGTATTTGTTTCTCCTCACTATGCCTCTGGGCCCAGGGAAAGCAGCAAGCACATTTTATAATCTTGTTGGCATGTCTACAGCAATCTAAATCCAGCAGTTAGTTCCCCCTTGCTCGACAGTTGGTCTCTCCATTCTGCCAGCCAGTGCTTTACTTAATTCATTCACTGCCTCTTTTCAAAGAGTTGAGATAATAACTTGTGAAGAGTTACTCAATGCATATATAATGATGGAGTTGAGTCAATGTTCTATCATCTGGATCTTATATAAAGACTGGCCTCACTCACTGGCCGACTTAATCATCTTGAGTTGGTAAGAAGTAGTGGTAGGGGATGTTTTTCCTTCTTGACTTGTCTCCAGTTTATATATTTTACAGCATAATAACTGCAAATTATTTACCCAAATAGTTATTTGCTAAGTGAATACCAGTTTTAATAGCTTACCAAAAATAAGATGCTTCCCATTCTATTATCATAATTAGGAATGTCAAAATCAGTTGTTTTCCTAATCTATTTGACGCTCGTTGAAAAATTTTCACACAAGTTCACCCATTGCCTTTCAGTGAACTTCACTTATTTCTTTGGACTTGGCAGCTCTTGTAAATGCGACCTCAGGACGTCAAGGTCTAGATGTACCAGGACAAATGGTGGTAATGCATTCATGCATGTAATGTACCTTTTATGTATTGCCCAAACTATTCTGACCCTGTCTCGGGAGGTCCTGGGGAATTAGCCTTAGTGCTCAATCACACTTCCGTTCAGCTTTCTCACACATGGCCCTCTTTAGACTGTTAGAACGTGTGTCTACTCGTCTTGAATGGGTTTTTATAAAGGAAAGCGTGTCAGAACACAAGTCACAAGCTGATGTGATGAGGGTAGGGAGAGCCAATGCCTTCTAGTTGTATAGGGGGAGGAGGCCTTAACTCGTCCACATGCTTCCCAGCCGAAACAGTTGGGAGAGTTTGTGTATATATTATGATGGCATTTTGTGAATTGTTTTTTCGTTTTGGACTTCAGTAGGGCTGTTTGGGCACACAACCTTTTTTCTCGAGGCAAGCCGAAGTCGATAGCCGAAGTCTACGCCCCTTAGTCAACAGTAGGGATTCTTCAATAAAGTCTTTGTTGTCATTCAATGAGAGATGGCTCGTTTTCATGCTAATCTTTTAATTGAGAAATACTGCACCAAAAATTTTAGTTAGATGTAAAATTGAGCGACTAAAACTGTCAAAATTAACCACAGATTTCTTGAGTTATCTTAGATTCATTTTGACTATTTTGAGGAAGCGTATACTGGCTACGGCATCTCAAAATGTACAAATTGTACTAATGCCGATTTTTTTTCTTGTTTTTCAAGCGAAGGTCTTTTAAGGGAGTATGCGAGCACACTCGTACGGGTCGCCTAGGCGAGTTCGGCTAGGCACCAGCCGAACTGAAGCATGCTGACGCCTTTAGGACTGTATATGAGGGTGGCAATAAGAGATTGATTACCATGCTAACATACCGTATACAGCACTACAAGAAGTCAACAGCCAGCACTAAAAGGAGATTTATGGTCCTTGACTTTATATGAAGTTGAAGATGTTTATTGTATGTTGTTCATGACATCTGTATGGCTTGATAAATTGCATTTTTTAAAGCAACTTTTTAAAATGTAAGTAACAAACAAAAAACATTGGGGCATTGGAAAGGCATCAAATAGGTTTCAATATTCCAATGAAAAATATTATGACAAGATCAATGTTCCCAACTAGAGCAGAACATTGAACACCAAGATGTCAAAACATTTTAACATTGTAATTGATTTGTCGCTGAGGTGGAAAGATCCAACATTGACCAATTTACTTTAGCCATTTATTAATAAGATATATACCCACCCACGCTCTGTTGTTCAGTGAGCTCATGCATCCCTATAGCTTTCAGAGTCAGGACAGGACTGTGTAGTCTGGTCCTCTGGTCCCTTGTTTCCCAGGGAAATATCCTTGCATGTACGCTGCCTGCTGCCTTGTAACTGGTGCTGGTGTTCTGCTGCTTCCTGTAGCTTAACCATGCCACCGCCCCCTCCCTCCCTCCCCCTCCAGGCCTGGGATTAGAATTGGAATAACAAATGACTCCTGAGGAATGTGTTTTTGTTGCAAATGTGGCCACAACATGGTCAGGTGATCTCCTGCCGAAGTTCCCTGGGGGCCCAGTGCGCCTTCTTCTCTTTCGCAGAAATTTACTGGAGCAATAAATCTAGTGCGCTCATGGAGAAAAATTAAAGTGGAGACTCTCACAAGGAGCGAGAGAGAGAAGAAGAAATGAAGGTGGAAGGGAGGGGAGAGAGGTGGGGATAGGGGGGCAATCTGAAGAAGGGAAAAATAAGAATTTTACAACTGTACCCTCTCTGGAGGTTATTTCAGCGTTGACAACTTAAGAACAAAGCAGAGGCCAACCTAGAGAGTCTGGGGTTTATGGCTGTGAGTTCACCCACTCACTGAGCCGGTTATGTTCTAGTGTAATGTAAAACAATTCACCTGGAGAATACTGGGCTCAGGAGGCGTATCAATATACATTGTTCACCCTCATGGACCAGGAACACTGTTTCCCGTACATATCAAGGCATAATAGTAAGGTTGAGTGGATTTCTTCTGAGGTTGATAAGGTGTTTGTTAAACACAATCTTATTTAAATCAGATTAGGAACGCACCTCACAACTGAGCTCTCTGTTGGCTATCTCTCCCATCTCACCGGGGGGAAATCTCTGTCCCTTTGTGTATGCCACATTTCCTATTGTACCGTTGGGAGTTTCCCCTAGAGGAGCGTTTCAGTAATAAGTGTTGAGCTAGCAGACGGTGCCATGCTTTCCCCCAAGGCCCAAACATTCCTCAGATTGCTCCCATTACTCTGTGCTCTGTGTCTCTCAATGGGGAGGCAAGATGCCTAATGAAATATTAAGATGGCGGCGGAAATGAGACTCTCCTCATTACAGAGGGGAATATTCGCCATGTTTGTGCTTGTGAAGAATAATGCGAGCATTGCAAGTCATAAGTCAACCATTTAACTTCTGGTTGGGTACTTCTTTTTCATGACAAAGCAGTTGAAATTGATATAGCAATAGCACTTAAGACAATAAAGACAAGTTAAGATAAGACACAAAGCACATCAGGATTATACATATACTCCCACTGACAAATGAATTGCAACACATGCAATTAATTCTTCGACTTTATGACGTTACACTTTAATACTCTATTTTACCCCAAATTATATACACTCAGAGCTTTTCCTTTGTATCTGTGTTAATTGGACACACTTGAACAGTAAACACCTCCTGGGGCACCTCTCTGGTTTCTCCACGTGTCAGTCGCCATTAGTTCCATATTCAAAGGCATCCTTAAGAACCATAAATGAGCTGCCGAAGCTCATGCTATCCTTAACAGAGTACAAATGGTCTGCAGACGGAAATTGACTGGACAGCTCTCAACATAAAACCACCAGATCTGAATTAGATTGTGGTGTTAGGTCTTGCATAACAGCCCAATAGCAAATTACAGCCTAATGGAATTTCTTATCGAAATCTATTAACCTTGGGTTTACCCATATATTTTCATGCAGTTTTGTTCACTGATAGCTCTGTATTGTGTGAGTGAATTGTAATTTCACTTCTCTCTCTCTGAAGTGTTTAACACCAGATGCATGTCATTTCAGTGTTACAGAGGTCCAAGTGAACCATGTTCTACTCTATTTGTATTCAAATACAGTACATAGAGCATGCATAATTACATATACCAGACAATGATGTACTGGCAAAAAAAATAGGTGGGCAAACGCCGTTTGCGGTAAGTAAAGTAAGGCTTCCTATTCCTCCAATGCATTTTTGTGCAAAAGGTGGGTAAATGCTCTGGGAAAATCTAAATTAAGTGTTTATCCTCCAGTACACCAATGATACCAGTCTAGTGCACATTGTAAGTTTAAAGGGATTTGTGAAAAAAGGCCCTCAAGTTGTTATATTGTTAGCGTTGTTTCCTTGATTGTGTCTTTGACTCCACTCCTGCGTCTGGTTTGAAAAGCCCATGTTTACCCCATCATCTCCATCTGTACAATGAGCTGGTTGTCTCAGCCTTGGACCATTATGTCAACCTAATGTGATTCCTCAAGTTTATGTGTGCAGTCAGCAGCGTTGTGTTAGGCAACAAGTAAACAGCAGGGAGGATATTGAGGGATTAAATCTGTTCAAAGGCAAGGCTACAACACGGAAAGTACACCTAATCCCATTTCCCCAAAATAAACCACAGGTTGTCCCTTTGTATACAGTCAGAAGTAGCTGATATAGTGGCCAATGCATTTTTTTAAATGATTATACCGGTAATAGTGTGTTTTGTTTAAACCTTCCTTTGATCTTCAAGTATCTGTGAAGACAATGGACAGGTATCTACAGCGCCTTCAGAAAGTATTCATACCTCTTGACTTATTCCACATTTTGTTGTGTTACAGCTTGAATCCTAAATGGATGATATAGATTTTTTAGCAAATTTATTGAAAATTAAAAACAGAAATATATAATTTACATACACTGTAAGTATTCACACCACTGTGTCAATACATATTAGAATCACCTTTGTCAGCAATAGTTTTGCACACCTGGATTGTACAATATATGCACTTTTAAAAATTCTTCAAGCTCTGTCAAGTTTTTCTCCCCAATTTCGTGATTACGATCTTGTCTCATTGCTGCAACTCCCCAACAGATTTGGGAGAGGCGAAGGTCGAGTCATGCGTCCTCCGAAACATGACCTGCCAAACCACACTTCTTAACACCTACTTGCTGAACCCGGAAGCCAGCCTCACCAATGTGTCAGAGAAAACACCGTTCAACTGACGACCGAAGTCAGCCTGCATGTGCCCGGCCCACCAGAAGGAGTCACTAGAGCACAATGGCCCCCCGGCCAAACCCTCCCCTAACCCGGACAACGCTGTGCTAATTGTGTGCCGCCCTATGGGACTCCCGTTCACGACACAGGCTCAAACCCCAGGCTCTAGTGACGCCGCAACACTGCGATGCAGTGCCTTAGACCGCTGCGCCACTCGGGAGGCCTAGACAGTCATTTTCAAGTCTTGCTATAGATTTTAAAGTCGATTTAAGTCAAAACTGTAACTCGGCCACTCAGGAACATTCAATGTCGTCTTGGTAAGCAATTCCAGTGTATATTTGACCTTGGGTTTTAGGTTATTGTCCTGCAGAAAGGTGAATTTGTCTCCCAATGTCTGTTGGAAAGCAGACTGAACCAGGTTTTCCTCCAGGATTTTGCCTGTGCTTAGCTATATTGCATTTATTTTTATTCTAAAAAACTCCCGTCCTTGCCGATGAAAAGCATACCCATAACATGATGCAGTCACCACCATGCTTGAAAATATGAAGAGTGGTACTCAGTGATGTGTTGTGCTGGATTTGCCACAAACATAATGCTTTGTATTCAGGACATAAAGTTAATTTCTTTGACACATTTTTTGAAGTTTTACTTTAGTGCCTTGTTGCAAACAGTATGCAACAAGATGCATGTTTTGGAATATTTTTATTCTGTACAGGCTTCCTTCTTTCCACTCTGTCATTTAGGTTAGTATTGTGGAGTAACTACAATGTTGTTGATCCATCCTCAGTTTTCTTCTATCACAGCCATTAAACTCTGTAATGGTTTTAAAGTCACCATTGGCCTCATGGTGAAATCCCTGAGTGGTTTTCTTCCTCTCTAGCGAATGAGTTAGGAAGGACACCTGTATCTTTGTAGTGACAGGGTGTATTGATACACCATCCAAAGTGTAATGAATAACTTCAACATGCTCAAAGGGATATTCAATGTCAGCTTTTTTTCCTTCTTTTTTTAACAATAGGTGCCCTTCTTTGCGAGGCATTGGAAAACCTACCTGGTCTCTGTGGTTGAATCAGTGTTTGAAATTCACTGCTCGACTGAGGAACCTTACAGATTCTATGTGTGGGGTACAGAGATAAGGTATTCATTCAAAAATCATGTTAACCACTATTATTGAACACAGAGTCCATGCAACTTATTATGTGACTGGTTAAGCACATTTTTTCCTGAACTTATTTAGGCTTGCAATAATAAAGGGTTTGAATAATTATTGACATTTCAGCTTTTCATTTTTAATTCATTTGAAAAAATTCTGAAAACATAATTCCACTTTGACGTTTTGAGGTATTATGTGTAGGCCAGTGACACAACATCTCAATTTAATCAATTTTAAATTCTGTCTGTAACACAAAATGTGGAAAAGGTCAAGGGGTGTGAATACTTTCTGAAGGCACTGTACTTCCTTCATGATGCCCAGTTCATTTTGATCTTAATGTTAATTAACAAAGATGAGAAAAAAAACTGGAATCTTGAGTGGAGCTCTTACAGTATCCAGCAGTGTGTTTTCTGTCCAGTAATTGAAAGCAACCATGCACAAATGTTTCCTCCATCTCTAGCAGTTCTACACACATCAATCTACAGATCCTTGATCTATTTCATGGTGTTCTTCATCACTCATATTACATGCATTTTAATAGTTTAGAATACAAATATTAACGTCATGCTTATGAAATATCTTTATGATATTCAGCTGCACCTAAATAACCAAATGATACGCAGAAGCTTACTCAACGTTAAACAATCATCATCTAGAGTGCATTGCCACAAAATGGCTGAATTCCACACCACAGTATCCATCATGCTGTGTTGAATTAACTCCAGCAAAGGCTGCAATTGTTAATGTGAAAATCCACTTTTTTTATTAGTCCAACGTTGTCCCAAATTGTTTTGCATGTCAGCAGTCAAGATATTGGACTTTCAAGAAGCAAAGAGTCACTGGCCACATCATCATGATGATGCAAAATGAATCATATGCTGACATGCAAGACATTTTGGGAGTGTATTAACAGTGGACTAATGAGAAGAAGAAACACCAAAAGATAGTTTTTGAGTCAATTTCCCCTTTAATAAAAGCCCATATAAACATGCAGTCGGTAGTCAGGAGTACTTCATCAATCAATTCCTCACTGTAACTGAGTATTTCCATGCTCCCTCAGCTGCCTCTGTGGAGAGACAAGTAAATTGTGCTGTGCTTGACAATGCTCATGAAATGGTTAGCTGGATTTCCAATCGATCACCAAGATTACCCAGCCGTTACACTGTCACCAGAAGAACAGAACAGGCTGTTTTTCACAGCTCCTGGGTACTATGCTTTAGTTTCAACATATTCCCATCATATCATGTAAAAATAACATAAAACAAATATGGATGTGTTTTAATTGCTTTTATTGATCAAAATGTGAAATGCATTGCTTGTTTGCGTGAGTGCATGTGGGTGTGTGTGCATGTTTCCTCCATCTCTAGCAGTCAGACCATCAGACATTGATTTTTTTATTACGAATGAAGCCACATGATCTGCTGAGTGTACAGGGTTGTGGTCATGATCAGTAGACATGGATAATTATGACTGTGACTATACATGTACTGTTAGTGTAAGACACGTTATTTAGAGACAGTGACCTCAGTGTTCCTCAGGCAATCAGCTGACACTTTGATGACGCTTCCTGTTTGGTGCGTCATTCAGAAACGCTTGTCCCACATTCTTCATATTTGTCATAAACTGACACAATTACACATAAGACTAAAGTGCATCTTCGAGAGGACTCTCAGACATGTTCCTATTGTATTGCAGCTTTCACATATTGTTAATGGCCTTTAAAATGATCAATTTCCAGTTTTATCTTCTTGTCTTTGTTTCCAATCTGGTACAATTTGGCTGATTTGCTTTGTGTGTTTGTGAATAGTCTCATCAGTAAACAGTTGTTGTGTATAGCCGCTTGGCTCCGATGAGAGTGGCTCTTCGTTATATCCCACAGCTTGTTGTTTGTGTCATTTGCATTCCACTGCTTCCCTCCTCCAGGAGAAATAACCTGGCTTGGCTGTGAATGGGAAAACAATGTGAGGCTCGCACATCACTGTCAGTATCACCTATATGATGGAGGGTTTTATGACAAAACCAGTGAGAGTCGTTCAAAGTCCAACAGGGCATAGGGAAATCCATAAGCACCACAGTGGAATAGTTGTGGG
Source organism: Salvelinus namaycush (assembly GCF_016432855.1). Classification (NCBI taxonomy): domain Eukaryota; kingdom Metazoa; phylum Chordata; class Actinopteri; order Salmoniformes; family Salmonidae; genus Salvelinus; species Salvelinus namaycush. The sequence continues at coordinate 19,189,007 of NC_052335.1, read as the reverse complement.
CAGGCAAGTTTTCTGTCTGGAAGTTTTCAGCAACACCATCACTGACATACTCCCAAGTTTTATGAGTTTGTGCACGTCCTACTTTTTCATTATCAAGCACGCTGCGTTTGGAGCTTGATTTGAACATTCCCCACCAGCAACAGCCTGTCCCCCTGAGTCTAGAATAGTATGAGTCTCTCCCCCACTGGAATCTGAATACCTGATGTAATAATACCCTTACTGGGTTTTATAATGGTCCGATTTCCTCCGAGAGTCTCATATAAATAACTATTTTGTCAAGTGGCTTAACACGTTCATGCTTCTGTATGGTGTTATACAAGCAGACTAAATAATCAAATAGTCTTCGAGCTTCCCTAGCTGTGGTATAAAGTGTAGCCTTGAGGTCAACTTTCTTGCAGATACATGTGGACTGGACACGTAACCAGAAATGCATGTGTTGGACAGTGCATGTTATCACCAATATTGGTCTATCTGGCGCCACAGAAGTCAGAGGGTATATTTGGCACCTTACTACCATAAATTACATTGGCTATCTCCATGGGACCAGACCAGCGAAATAGAATATCATGTCCCAATTATGTCATGACATATACTTACAGTCCACAGTATTGTATCGATTTCTGACCTCATCAAGACAGCTTAACTATAAGGGAAGTTAAATATAGATCAACTTGGCAAGCATTGCAATATGCCAATTAGATGTGCAACAAGGTGGGTTTGACTGTTGAAAACAATACATATATACATCAGAATGTGTAAGTGATTCCAGAGACAATCATGCAATCAACTATTAAACAGTTATTTCAGAGCTGACTTTCTTTATAAAAATGCAATATGTTTAAAACATATTGTGTAAAACAAGTTAGTGTAGTCTAACTACTACGGATAAGCTTGAGAGAGCTCAATCCACTGGTTTTCCAATGACTTCCTCAAACACCATACCACTGTCACGTTCCTGACCTGTTTTATGTTATTTTTGTATGTGTTTAGTTGGTCAGGGCGTGAGTTGGGGTGGGCATTCTATGTTTTGTGTTTCTATGTTTAGGTCACTTGTAATTAGCCTTATATGGTTCTCAATCAGGGACAGGTGTTTGACGTTTTCCTCTGATTGAGAACCATATATAGGTTGGCTGTTCACACTGTTTGTTTGTGGGTGATTGTCTTCCATGTCTGTGTAGGTTGCACCACACGGGACTGTTTCGGTTTGTTCGTTCGTTAGTTGTAGTCTGTACCTGTTCGTGCGTTCTTCATGTTTCATGTAAGTTCTCATGTTTTAGGTCAGTCTACGTTGTTTTGTAATTTTCCAAGTGTTTTTCGTGTTCGTCGTTGTCTTTCAATAAATTCATTATGTATTCACAACCCGCTGCATTTTGGTCCTCCGATCCTTCTCTCCTCTCCTCGTCCGAGGAGGAGGAAGAACTAGACGTCCGTTACAGAATCACCCACCAACCTAGGACCAAGCGACGGGGGAGAGCGCAACAAAGAAACCAGGACTCGTGGACATGGGAGCAGATATTGAATGGAGAAGGACCCTGGGCTAAGGCAGGAGAGAATCGCCGCTCTCAGGAAGAGAGGGAGGCAGCTAAAGCTCAGAAGCGGTGGTATGAGGAGGCAGCAAGGAGACGTGGCTGGAAGCCTGTGAGTAAACCCCAAAAATTTCTTGGGGGGGGCTAGAAGGGAGAGTGGCGAAGTCAGGTAGGAGACCTGCGCCCACTCCCTGTACTTACCGTGGAGAGCGAGAGTACGGGCAGACACCGTGTTATGCAGTAGAGCGCATGGTGTCTCCTGTACGCGTGCATAGCCCGGTGCGGTACATTCCAGCTCCACGTATCGGCCGGGCTAGATTGAGTATTGAGCCGGATGTCATGAAGCCGGCCCTACATATCTGGCCACCAGTACGTCTCCTCGGGCCGGCTTACATGGCACCAGCCTTACGCATGGTGTCCCCGGTTCGCCTACATAGCCCGGTGCGGGTTATTCCACCTCCCCGCACTGGTTGGGCGACGGGGAGCATACAACCAGGTAAGGTTGGGCAGGCTCAGTGCTCAAGGGAGCCAGTACGCCTGCACGGTCCGGTATTTCCGGCGCCACCTCCCCGCTCCAACCCAGTACCACCAGTGCCTACACCACGCACCAGGTTTCCAGTGCGTCTCCAGAGCCCTGTTCCTCCTCCACGCACTCTCCCTGTGGTGCGTGTATCCAGCCCAGTGCCTCCAGTTCCGGCACCACGCACTAAGCCTCATGTGCGTCTCCAGAGCCCTGTACGCACTGTTCCTTCTCCCCGTACTCGCCCTGATGTGCGTGCCCTCAGCCCGGTACCACCAGTTCCGGTACCACGCACCAGGCCTATAGTACGCTTTGAGAGTCCAGTGTGCCCTGTTGTTGTTCCCCGCACTAGCCTGAAGGTGCGTAGCTTTAGCCCGGTACCTCCAGTTCCGGCACCACGCACCAGGCCTACAGTGCGTCTCAGCCGGCCAGAGTCTGCCGTCTGCCCAACGGCGCCTGAACTGCCCGTCTGCCCAACGGCGCCTGAACTGCCCGTCTGCCCAACGCCGTCTGAACTGCCCGTCTGCCCAACGCCGTCTGAACTGTCCGTCTGCCCAACGCCGTCTGAACTGTCCGTCTGCCAAGCGCCGCATGAACTGCCCGTCTGTACTGAGCCTTCAAAGTCGCCCGTCTGTACTGAGCCTGCAAAGCCGCCCGTCTGCCATGAGCCTTCAGAGCCGTCCGCCAGACAGGAGCCGCTAGAGCCTTCCGCCAGACAGGAGCCGCTAGAGCCTTCCGCCAGACAGGAGCAGCCAAAGCCTTCCGCCAGACAGGATCAGCCAGAGCCTTCCGCCAGACAGGATCAGCCAGAGCCTTCCGCCAGACAGGATCAGCCAGAGCCTTCCGCCAGACAGGATCAGCCAGAGCCTTCCGCCAGACAGGATCAGCCAGAGCCTTCCGCCAGACAGGATCAGCCAGAGCCTTCCGCCAGACAGGATCAGCCAGAGCCGTCAGCCAGACAGGATCAGCCAGAGCCGTCAGCGAGCCATGACCAGCCAGAGCCGTCATCCAGCCATGACCAGCCAGAGCCGTCATCCAGCCATGACCAGCCAGAGCCGTCATCCAGCCATGACCAGCCAGAGCCGTCATCCAGCCATGACCAGCCAGAGCCGCCATCCAGCCATGACCAGCCAGAGCCGTCATCCAGCCATGACCAGCCAGAGCCGTCATCCAGCCATGACCAGCCAGAGCCGTCATCCAGCCATGACCAGCCAGAGCCGTCATCCAGCCAGGATCCGCCAGAGCCAGCCAGCCAGGATCCGCCAGAGCCAGCCAGCCAGGATCCGCCAGAGCCAGCCAGCCAGGATCCGCCAGAGCCAGCCAGCCAGGATCCGCCAGTCATTCTGGTGTTGCCCCTCAGTCTGGTGTTGCCCCTCAGTCTGGTGTTGCCCCTCATTCTGGTGTTGCCCCTCATTCTGGTGTTGCCCCTCATTCTGGTGTTGCCCCTCATTCCGGTGTTGCCCCTCATTCCGGTGTTGCCCCTCATTCCGGTGCTGCTCCTTATCCTGGTGATGCCCCTTAATTTAGGTGGGGTTATTTGGAGGGTGGTCATTGTGAGGTGGATAAAGAAGCGGGGATTTATTATGGTGGGATGGGAACCACGCCCAGAGCCTGAGCCACCACCGTGGCCCACCGTGGCCCACCCAGACCCTCCCCTAGACTTTTGGTGGTGCGTCCGGAGTTCGCACCTTGAGGGGGGGGGTTCTGTCACGTTCCTGACCTGTTTTATGTTATTTTTGTATGTGTTTAGTTGGTCAGGGCGTGAGTTGGGGTGGGCATTCTATGTTTTGTGTTTCTATGTTTAGGTCACTTGTAATTAGCCTTATATGGTTCTCAATCAGGGACAGGTGTTTGACGTTTTCCTCTGATTGAGAACCATATATAGGTTGGCTGTTCACACTGTTTGTTTGTGGGTGATTGTCTTCCGTGTCTGTGTAGGTTGCACCACACGGGACTGTTTCGGTTTGTTCGTTCGTTAGTTGTAGTCTGTACCTGTTCGTGCGTTCTTCATGTTTTATGTAAGTTCTCATGTTTTAGGTCAGTCTACGTCGTTTTGTTGTTTTGTAATTTTCCAAGTGTTTTTCGTGTTCGTCGTTGTCTTTCAATAAATTCATTATGTATTCACAACCCGCTGCATTTTGGTCCTCCGATCCTTCTCTCCTCTCCTCGTCCGAGGAGGAGGAAGAACTAGACGTCCGTTACAACCACCATCTGTTTTATTCAATGAGTACTGAATGAAATGCCTATAATGCTTGATATAAGTGCATTTATTCTCTTACATCATCAACAATGTCCCCAACAGGCCCATTGAAAAAGGATCAGATTTGGACCACGTTTCACAGATGTTGATTGTATGTTCACAGCAAAAACTAATCAATTGAGGTGTGTAGTTTTCCTGCTCATTATGAGAGTGAAGCATTAGTCCTCCCCCATCACAGTAAGTTCCATTAGAGTGGAGAAGTAAACATAATTGCTGGGTTTGTTTCAAGCCTTTACCCCTTTACTAGACACTAATAATCACCAGTGTCTAGGTATTAATACTACTTAACAGCTCTAGACATCTGAGTCATTTAACAGAGACTCATATCCAGAGCAACATACATTTTCATACTAGTCCACGATGGGAATACAACCCTCAACCCTGGCGTTGCAAGCACCATGCTCTACCAATTGAGCCACGCTGGACATTCCTGGGTCATGCAGGCTTTTTATCCAGCCCGTTGTAACACACCTGATTAAGCTTATCAAGGTCTTAATGCGCAGCTGATTAGTAAAACCAGGTGTGTTAGAGCAGGGCTTGAGAAAAATCCTGCATACCCAGTAGCTCTTCAGGAGACTCTTCAGGAGGCTGGTTGGCCACCCCTAACCATCATAATGTATAGTAGTTGCCGTCATCTTCATTGTGGACACTGTGCCACTTGCCCATTCATCTACAGTCAGAAGTTTACATACACCTTAGCCAAATACATTTAAACTAATTTAAACTACATTTATATACATTTAAACTGACCCACGTTATTTTAAGAATGTGAAATGTCAGAATAATAGTAGAGAGAATCATTCTATTTCAGCTTTTATTTCTTTCATCACATTCCCAGTGGGTCAGAAGATTACATACACTCAATTAGTATTTGGTAGCATTGCCTTTAAATGGTTTAACTTGGGTCAAACGTTTCAGGTAGCCTTCCACAAGCTTCCCACAATAAATTGGGTGAATTTTGACCCATTCCTCCTGACAGAGCTGGTGTAACTGAGTCAGGTGTGTAGGCCTCCTTGCTCACACACACCTTTTCAGTTCTGCCCACACATTTTCTATAGGATTGAGGTCAGGGCTTTGTGATGGCCACTCCAATACCTTGACTTTGTTGTCCTTAAGCCATTTTGCCACAACTTTGGAAGTATGCTTGGGGTCATTGTCCATTTGGAAGACACATTTGCGACCAAGCTTTAACTTCCTGACTGATGTCTTGAGATGTTGCTTCAATATATCCACATAATTTTCCTTCCTCATTGATGCCATCTATTTTGTGAAGTGCACCAGTCCCTCCTGCAGCAAAGCACCCCCACAACATGATGCGGCCCACCCCCGTGCTTCACGGTTGGGATGGTGTTCTTCGGCTTGCAAGCGTCCCCCTTTTTCCTCCAAACATAATGATGGTCATTATGGCCAAACAGTTCTATTACTGTTTCATCAGACCAGAGGACATTTCTCCAAAAAGTACGATCTTTGTCCCCATGTGCAGTTGCAAACCGTAGTCTGGCTTTTTTTATGGCGGTTTTGGAACAGTGGCTTCTTCCTTGCTGAGCGGCCTTTCAATTTATGTCGACATAGGACTCGTTTTACTGTGGATATAGATACTTTTGTACCTGTTTCCTCCAGCATCTTCACAAGGTCCTTTGCTGTTGTTCTGGGATTGATGTGCACTTTTCGCACAAAAGTACGTTCATCTCTAGGAGAGAACGCGTCTCTTTCCTGAGCGGTATGATGGCTGCGTGGTCGCATGGTGTTTATACTTGCGTACTATTGTTTGTACGGATGAACGTGGTACCTTCAGGCATTTGGAAATTGCTCCCAAGGATGAACAAAACTTGTGGAGGTCTACAATTATTTTTCTGATGTCTTGGCTGATTTCTTTTGATTTTCCCATGATGTCAAGCAAAGAGGCACTGCGTTTGAAGGTAGGCCTTGAAATACATCCACAGTTACACCTCCAATTGACTAAAATGATGTCAATTAGCCTATCAGAAGCTTCTAAAGCCATGACATAATTTTCTGGAATTTTCCAAGCTGTTTAAAGGCACATTCAACTTAGTGTATGTAAACTTCTGACCCACTGGAATTGTGATGCAGTGAATTATAAATGAAATAATCTGTCTGTAAACAATTGTTGGAAAAATTACTTGTGTCATGGACAACGTAGATGTCCTAAACGAGTTGCCAAAACTATAGTTTGTTAACCATACATTTTTGGAGTGGTTGAAAAACGAGTTTTAATGACTCCAACCTAAGTGTAACTTCTGACTTCAACTGTATATACTGTGAGCAGCAAAAGTATTGGGACAGTGACTCATTTTTTGGTGTTTTGGCTCTGTACTCCAGCATTTTGGATTTGAAATTATACAATGACTTTGAGGTTAAAGTGCAGCCTGTCAGCTTTATTTTGAGATTATTTTCATCCATCTCGGGGAACCGTTAGAAATTATAATTCTATACTATTGTACTGTATCTTAGTCACTTAATAATTTTTTACATATCTTGCATTACTCATCTCATGTGTATATACTGTATTCTATACTATTCTACGGTATCGTAGTCACTTAATGTTTACATATCTGGCATTACTCATCTCATGTATGTATATGCTGTTTTCTATACTATTCTACTTTATCTCATTCAATTAATAATGTTTACATATCTTGCATTACTCATCTCATATGTATATACTGTATTCTATACTATTCTACTGTATCTTAGTCCGTTCCGCTCTCACATTGCTCCATATGTACAGTATATAGTCTTAATTCATTCCTACTTAGATGTGTGTGTATTGGGTAAATGTTGTGTAATTTGTTAGATATTACTTGTTAGATATTACAACACTGTCGGAGCAAGAAGCACAAGCATTTTGCTACACCTGCAATAACACCTGTTAATCACGTGTATGTGACCAATACACTTTGATTTGATTTGATTTGAAATTACAGCACTATTTGTACATAGTCCCCCCATTTTAGGCGACCAAAATTATTGGGACAAATTCACTTATATGTGCATTAAAGTAGTTAAAAGTTGAGTATTTGGTCCCGTATTCCTATCACGCAATGATTACATCAAGCTTATGACTCTATCAACTTGTTGGATGCATTTGCTGTTTGTTTTGGTTGTGTTTCAGATTATTTTGTGCATAAAATGTGGTGAGTAGTTGACTCAAAGAGAGAGAAAGACAATAGTTGAACAGTTTTGAACAAATTCATTTCTTCAAAAATGGAGGAGCAAGAGAGAGAGCTAGCTATATTTTGTATTTTTTTCACTTTCACATGTAGCAAATGCAGCTAGCTAGTTTAGCCTATTCAAACACCCGGTTCAAACAGAGGAATGCTATGTTAGCTAGCTGGCTATGACTATCAACACTGGAACTCTTCCAAGTCAAGGTAAGCTTTTGGTTTTACACATTTATTGCCACCGGGGCCCGCCGGTGTAACTGCTAAACTGCTTACTGATTGTACACTGCACTGCATGATTGTAGCGGGTTTACTAATGCATTAGTTCTATTAGCTATGTTGACTATGATGTTACTTTAGTTCATATGGTGACAACGGTGTAGGCTGTGTATAGCGGTTATGATATGAAGGTTTGGCTTGGAAAGTTTTATTTTGCCTGGACACAGACAGCTGATGTGTTGTCCATTGAAGTCCACAAGTGAAGAGAAAAAGTGAGAGAAGGAGAGAGCGGAGATTTGAGAAGGACTACAACAAGATATTTTTATGACGGGGTGTATTAATTCCGCCGATTCTGTTGACAAATGTTTCTTGAGCGGAAGCAAACAGAATGAAACGGGGATAAACATACCTGAATTTGTCCAATAGAAACTCTTGTTTGCAACTGTTGGACTAATGATTACACCCTAGATCAGCTAGATGCAGGCAAGAGTGTGCAAGGTGGTATTGAATGTGTCACTCTCTGTCCATGTGTCACTGTCTGTCACCTCAAATATGTATCTCGACCTACGTTGTAAACTTTTATTTATAGGCTAGGTTGTAGCAACTTCATGATGGACATAAGGAAAATTTGAGTATCATGTAGTAGCCTAAACAATGTTACATTGAACTGGGTGAATGGAATATGAATGACAGTCATCCAATACGCTGTAATAGAAATAAGGCCATGCTTGTAAAAAAAAATTATCATCCTTCCTCATCTTAAAAGGCACCGACAGCCACTGGTATATACAGTATACAGACCAACCCTAATCTACGCTGCTATTTGTTTTATAGCAGTCATGTTTGAATTATTTGAAACTGTAGTTTTCAGATGGCACTTGTTTTGGAGTTATTACCAACTGGGCATGATGTCACGTTCTGACCTTAGTTCCTTTTTTATGTCTTTATTTTAGTTTGGTCAGGGCGTGAGTTGGGGTGGGCATTCTATGTTTTGTAGTCTAGGTTTTGTATTTCTGTGTTTGGCCTGGTATGGTTTTTAATCAGAGGCAGCTGTCGATCGTTGTCTCTGATTGAGAATCATACTTAGGTAGCCTGTTTTCCCACTATGGGTTGTGGGTAGTTGTTTTCTGTGTCTGTGTTTTTCCATACAGAACTGTTTCAGTCTCGTTCTTTCTCTTTTGTTGTTTTGTCATTCAGTGTTCAGTTGGATTTCATTAAAATGGACACTTACCACGCTGCACGCTGCACATCTTTCATACTCGTCATCAGACGAGGACGAGTACCGTTACAGCACTGCCCACCAAAAAAGGACCAAGCAGCGTGGTAACCAGGAGCAGAGGGTTCTGGACTCCTGGACTTGGGAGGAGATACTAGACGGTAAGGGACCCTGGGCACAAGCTGGGGAATATCGCCGCTCCATAGAAGAACTGGAGGTAGCGAAAGCTGAGCGGCGGCGATATGAGGAGGTAGCACGGCAGCGTGACAGGCACGAGAGGCAGCCCCAAAACATTTTTTTGGGGGGGCACACAGGGAGTGTGGCGGAGTCAGGTTGGAGACCTGAGCCCACTCCTCGTGCTTACCGAAAGCAGCGTTGTACTGGTCAGGCACCGTGTTATGCGGTGGAGCGCACGGTGTCGCCAGTACGTGCTCATAGCCCAGAGCGCTATAGGCCAGCCCCCTGCAAGTGCCATGCGAGAGTGGGCATCCAGCCAGGGCGTGTTGTGCCAGCTCAGCGTGTCTGGTCTCCGGTACGCCGTTTCGGCCCAGGGTATCCTGCGCCGGCTCTGTGTGCTGTGACTCCGGGGCGCTGGGAGGGTTCAGTGCGTCCTATGCCTGCGCTCCGCCCGTGCCGGGCGAATGTGGGCATTGAGCCTAAGGGAGAGGTGCGAGTAGTATGCACCAGATCTCCAGTGCTCACCCACAGCCCGGTTCAACCTGTGCCTGCACTCTGGAGGGTCCGGGCTAAAGTGGTCATCCAGCCTGGAGGATTGGTGCCAAGGCTGCGCACCAGAGCTCCAGTGCTCCCCCACAGCCCGGTCCATCCGGTGCCTCCTCCACACACCAGGCTTCCTGTAGATCTCCCCAGCCTGGTGGGTCCCCACGCACCAGGCTGTCTCTCCGTCTCCTCCCTCCAGGTTCTCTCGTCAGCCCGGAGCTGTCAGAGCCGCCCGTCTGTCCTGAGCTGCCAGAGCCGCCCGTCTGTCCTGAGGTGCCAGAGCCGCCCGTCTGTCTGTCCTGAGCTGCCAGAGCCGCCCGTCTGACCTGAGCTGCCAGAGCCGCCCGTCGGACAGGAGCTGCCAGAGCCGCCCGTCGGTCAGGAGCTGCCAGAGCCGCCCTTCACTCCGGAGCTGCCAGAGCCGCCCTTCACTCCGGAGCTGCCAGAGTCGCCCTTCACTCCGGAGCTGCCAGAGTCGCCCTTCACCCCGGAGCTGCCAGAGTTCCTAGTTCCTTTTTTATGTCTTTATTTTAGTTTGGTCAGGGCGTGAGTTGGGGTGGGCATTCTATGTTTTGTAATCTTAATCTAGGTTGTGGTCCGATCTTTGGTCCAATCTTTCATACTCGTCATCAGACGAGGACGAGTACCGTTACACATTAAAGTTAAAGGATATTTTGTACATTCTTGCCAAAATCTAAAGACACAAACAGTGACAAACATATTAATGATATGTCTCTGCTTTTACATGAATACATTTGAAGTTATGCATGCTTGTTAATAAGTGTACAAACGGCTTTAAGTGAAGGTTCCTGCAGCTGTGTCTCTGTATTCTCATTATCTGCAATGTTTTTCCTGTCACATGATTTCATATGAGCCCGTCGTTCAGGCCACTAATCTCCTGAAAATGAGACTTCTATCTTCGGGAAGTATGTGCAGCTAAATAGAGGCAAAAAGGGAGTATTTTCACCCAGCGTGTTATGTAAATGTCTTAAGAAAACAAGGACATCTGCTGTTTACGAATAAACATCTCAGTATGATATAACCACATTAATGGACAATTTAAATTCTACATGCTTTTTGACAGTTGTTGAACTAAATTCGCTTTATTAAAATACTAACCGCAGTAGATGTGTTTACTCAAACACTGCATGGGTTTAAGTGATTATTACAATGATTCCTAGAGCTCAATGTGTTTCATTGGGGTAAATTACCCCCACTCTTAGACAGCTTCAGCTTAGGAGTACACACTGTTCTAGTTAGACGATTGGCCCACACTATCAATGGTTAACTGTCTAACGGCATAACTCATGTGGTGCTTTCCTAAATACTAAAATAACATTTACAACCCATCATTTAATCCATGCGGCTAGCTCTCATATTAAGCACTGGTTGATAACTTAAAGATTCCATAATTTGAATACTTTCAGTACTGTAATAGTCAGCATTGCAGTATTGCTTAATTTGTGTGAGCATCATGCTTAATGTGTTACACATGTACTGTTGTTTCCACGGGTTCCTTGTCTCTTTCCTTATTGCCTGTGTAAGTACGAGTGCAGGTAAGGCAGGGAAGCAAGTTTTCTGTCTGGATGCCATGTCTGTTATGTGTGCTGTGCTTATGGCTCTCGTAGCCTGAAGGAAGTTTACCTTTTTCATAAGCCATTAATGATTTATTAAGAAGCCCTGACACAGAGCGCCATGCACGGAGAGCTAACAAACCAACAGCATCTCTCTGAAGGTGACTTACCACAGTGTCAGACTCAGCAGGCTGTACATCTGGCAAATTGGGAAGAACAAGGGAGAAAACAAGGAGAGTGTTTGCTTGATATAATGTCTCAGCACCTCAATAGCTGTTTTAGAGCAGTATCGCTGAACTAAGGAAAATCTGTTTTTATTATAGAAGAGACATACATACTCATCTTTGTGTGTGTATGATTATGATTGTCCTCTATACCATAACGCATAACTCGTACAACTATGTCGATATGTTTCTCATCTGGGGAGGCATATCTATGGAAGTTATATTCTCTTGTACTCTACTATCTCTCCACATCAAAACATGTAAATTGGTTCAAATCACTTTTCAGTACACATTATAGCTATATCCATAAAGTGTTCATTATGACATTTCCCTACATATCTCTTCTCTGTATATATCAATGATGTCGCTCTCACTGCTGGTGATTCTTTGATCCACCTCTACGCAGACGACACCATTCTGTATACCTCTGGCCCTTCTTTGGACACTGTGTTAACTAACCTCCAGACGAGCTTCAATGCCATACAACTCTCCTTCCGTGGCCTCCAACTGCTCTTAAATGCAAGTAAAACTAAATGCATGCTCTTCAACCGATTGCTGCCCGCACCTGCCCGCCCGTCCAGCATCACTACTCTGGACAGTTCTGACTTAGAATATGTGGACAACTACAAATACCTAGGTGTCTGGTTAGACTGTAAACTCTCCTTCCAGACTCACATTAAACATCTCCAATCCAAAATTAAATCTAGAATCGGCTTCCTATTTTGCAACAAAGCATCCTTCACTCATGCTGCCAAACATACCTTCGTAAAACTGACCATCCTACCGATCCTCGACTTCGGCGATGTCATTTACAAAATAGCCTCCAACACTCTACTCAACAAATTGGATGCAGTCTATCACAGTGCCATCCGTTTTGTCACCAAAGCCCCATATACTAGCCACCACTGCGACCTGTATGCTCTTGTTGGCTGGCCCTCGCTTCATACTCGTCGCCAAACCCACTGGCTCCAGGTCATCTACAAGTCTCTGCTAGGTAAAGCCCCGCCTTATCTCAGCTCACTGGTCACCATAGCAGCACCCACCCGTAGCTCCAGCAGGTATATCGCACTTGTTACCCCCAAAGCCAATTCTTCCTTTGGCCGCCTCTCCTTCCAGTTCTCTGCTGCCAATGACTGGAACGAACTGCAAAAATCTTTGAAGCTGGAGACTCTTACCTCCCTCACTAGCTTTAAGCACCAGCTGTCAGAGCAGCTCACAGATCACTGCACCTGTACATAGCTCATCTGTAAATAGCCCATCCAATCTACCTCATCCCCTTACTGTATTTATTTATTTATTAATCTTGCTCCTTTGCACCCCAGTATCTCTACTTGCACATTCATCTTCTGCACATCCTACCATTCCAGTGTTTAATTGCTATATTGTATTTACTTCGCCACCATGGCCTATTTATTGCCTTACCTTTCTTATCCTACCTCATTTGCACATGCTGTATATAGACTTTTCTACTGTATTATTGATTGTATGTTTGTTTATTCCATGTGTGTAACTGTGTTGCTGTATGTGTCAAACTGCTTTGCTTTATCTTGGCCTGGTCGCAGTTGTAAATGAGAACTTGTTCTCAACTAGCTTACCTGGTTTAATAAAGGTGAAATAAATAAATAAAATAAATATGATACACTCGTTGGATTGAGTTGTGTCAACAAAGGATCAATGTACTAGTAAAAGCTGTGAAACTACCACCATTGTGGAGACATCTTCAGTAAACCTTTCCTCACACATCCCCTGTTGATGTCTATAGATAACGCATACATTTTGATAGAAAGGTATAATGTATAATGGTATAATGTATAATGGATATTCATCGGAGAAGTACCCTACATTTCAACCTCAGAAGGAGCCAATAATAGTTCCAGCCCTCATTAAAACATTTTACTGCAGTGAGGTAAGTCAGTGTTTCTTGGTAGTCTTAAACAAATCTACTTTGAAACAAAAGGATATACCTCACACTCATGACTATAGGCTTTACAAAAAGAAGACACCTGTACCATGACAGATTGAAATGCATTCAATTTTGAGTTTTCATCCCAATATTACACTTGATATACATCACAGAAGGCTAAAATATAACACAACTGTTTGACATAAAAACACTGGAGTTTCTGTGATTATTAAAAAAAAAAAAAGTTTATTAATTCTGAAATTCTGAAAAATATTAATAACATTCCACCCATGAGGCCACTAGAGGGTGATTTGGCCATTTGATTGCAGGAAAAGTGTCTTCTACAAAGATGTCTTCTGCTAAGTCTTCCACAGTAATCACACTATTACACACTCACTCCCAACAGCATCATACCCCATTGAGACCCCTGTTAGCCATACTGCATCCAGACAGAACCCTGGATGTGATAAAGGATGGGATGCTGATGCATATCATGTAGAATCTAAGGTGTGATAACACAACTACCCAGTTGTTGTTCCAGAGAGTCATTCATGTATCTGAGGCCACAGAAGAGGGTGTATTAACAAAGATAAAATGTGGCTAAATATCGTTCAGGAAATAAATGTCACTTAACAATGATTAGGCAATACCTGACACAGTATTGCCATCATACCAGTCTACCACTATCTGTTTAATTGCTATTTAACTAGGTAGGCTACCTTGAGATTCTCTAAAAGAATGACATCACAAGGAAGCTGATAGATGTAAACTTTTTTGGTCTAAATTTTCTGTTAAATTTCCTGTTAAATTCCCCTCATTGGCAAAGGATGCCTCCACTGTGGTGTGAAGAATGGCAATATTTACGCAACTGTCCAATAACCTTTATATAGCCCAACAATGGCACAACATTGGAATGTTGAGTCATTCTCTCCACATCTTTATGTGGAATAATAAAATAAATGTCTTAAAAAAGACTTGAGGTTCGTACACAGCTCAAGTTAATTTATCATAGTGTTCTTTTCATAAAAGATCAGAAGGTTACCTGGTGAGATCAATACCTCTGCCAGGGAGCTATGGATCAGCAGTCTGTTAGTTCAACAGACCTGTATCCTCCATACTCTTCATACTGAACAATATATCTACCATACAGAGCGACTGTGGAGTACACAGCACTCAATGACCTATACATTGTAGTCTTCATCATAGTATACATTGTAGCTCTTCTCCACTAAATAACATATTCACATGCAAAATATTTACACATGATAAGTGTAAAAAGCTGTGACAGAACAGGACATGTTTGCTCTGCTGGAGTGGGACTTCAAACAAACACCTTCAGAGACCAAAGAGGTCATGGAGGTTTTCCTAATCAGAGCCTTGACCTATTGTTCGAAACATTGTAAGATAATGAGAAAATGAACAACGGAATCAATGTTGCCAGTATATGGTGGTTTTAGCTGTTTGGACCATGGATTGATCTGAAGTTGTTAGGCACTTGTGTGTAATGACCACTACACCTGTTAATGACAAACACTCACAGGAATATAGTCAGCCACACTTTTCAGGTAGTCTTCATAAGGCATATTTTCAGAGCTATGAGAGAACTTTGCTGGTTCTATATAATCTGCTGACATGTTTACATGTTAGGAGTAAATTACTTATTTTCATGGCACAAGTGGAAGCAGTGCAGTACAGTCTGGATACCATGCCCCAACTCACATGGCCTGATATAACAGAGCCAAGGACACCTAATAGATTATGAAGATAACACAAAATATTGACAAATACTTTCTTGTGTATTTGGCTTTAAAATGTCTACAGCCCCTAATGTTTTGCTCATTAGTGTGTTTCAGAGTTACTCCACAGTTCTTCAAGCAAGACCAAGCTAATGGTGTAAACCTAATGTGCCTCAGGACAGCTTGCCGAATCGTCTGTGGTACTGCTTCAGATTTAATACAAAAAACGAACTGTGTGTGGCAAATTAAAAGAATACAATCTGCTGTTATTTTAAGTGAACCCTATGCAATGGGTAAACATAAGCTAAAGGAAGTATGCAGTAGTTCCTCAGACGTCAGCTGTTATACAGATAAAACGTCTCAATATAAAGTCTCAATGTGATTGAGTGTATGGTTAATAATAGCTTAAAACATGAATAATCAAACAGTGTCTGTTTAATGTTCTATGGCCCATGAGGTCTCTAAAACGCTCTAAGAATGTTTTTTTGTTTTTTTATACCGGTATGCAAGTATGACCTTCAGAATAATTTGGGTTGTAACTTCCTGTCTGCCATGTTGCCATGGTAACTACTCCTCCGAGTCTAATACAGATGATGTAAAGCGAAGTCTAAAACACTCCGGCCTGAGCGGTGGATGCTTTTAGTTCTGTCAGAGCCGACTACTGCAAGAGTCAGGATGTACGTAGCAATACTGACCAACTTTCACATATTATCTAGGAGTACCCAAAGTTTATTTGAGGGGAGGTTTAAAGGTGCTTAAAAAATGTCAAATAAAATTGAAGTAGTGCCCATAATGTCTACTTTAAGTTCCAACACAATAATGTTTACCTAGTTATTGCAATGTCATTAATGTAACTTTAGGTACAGCCTCATACAGAAAAATCTTGATGAGTAATTTCTCATAAATTATTTTACATGTAGTCCAAATTATGAATTGTTATGAAATAGAAACGTTAGCACAGGCTTTCACTAACAGGCTTTACATGAAAACCATTAGCCTACTTGAACAATACAATGTCGTTTATTAGCATAACATTTGTTTTCTCACTTGTGTTAGAGAAAAAAAGCTAGAATTTCAGCAAAACGTTGGGATGTGAGTTGGCGGCATTACATTTCTGTCAGATATGTGCATAGTGTTACATAATCAATTTATATCTGTAATGCAAATTGTTAATCTAATGAATATGTTTCTCTCACTCATGCTCTTTGTGCATACTAATTTCGACATTGACCCAAGGAACGTGGCCCTGCCGGTCTAAAAATGAAGCTCTTTTCACTTGTGAAATGTAACGTCATAGACGTTTATCTCCAACATGGTGCCAAAACAAACACCTACAGGCAAACAGTGGTTGTTAAAATCTATTTTGGAAGCGCAATGTCCTGAATCCTGAGTTTCATTAACTGTGGAATCAGCAGATTATGCAACATATGAGGATATAGACATTCTTTGCTGGTTTAATTATGATACAGTACCTGTGTATCTGTAGTAACTGTGATTATTAACAATGTTGTTGTTACATGGTACTTCAGCAATTGCTTTGTAATTGCATAGTATTGGAGTAGAGTGTTTTTGTTACATTAGTGGAATAAGGAACAGCCCCTATTCCGTAATTTGATGGTATGACTTCAGTTCAGTTTCTGCCTCGAATTAGCCATTTTGGAAGTTTTTCTTGGTAAGCCCTTCTCATATATAACTGGGAGTTACAAAAAGTTGGAGGATTTTAATTTAGTATTCAATTTTAAAACAATAAATATGTAAATGTAAGTATATTAATAAACAGTAATCCTTAAGAAACTCACCTCCGGTAGGCTACAACCAATCATTGTCATTCTATACATGGTGTAGTGTACAGCAGTGTATCCATGACCAGTTCATGTACTATCCTACTTTGGAACAGATTGCTAAGTGTTTAATGTCATATATCAAAAGTGTTTTATTGCAGTAACAGATTTATTCTGTGTTTTATTTTTACTCTAGGCTCTTCATCCATCACATCAGAGTCTAAGCTTGCAGTTATTGTCTTGATGGTCTTATTCAATATGCCATACGTATCACAGAATCTCGATGACAGAATTATCTTATTGTTCTTTCTACAGATAATTATTTTCTTATAACTAGGGAAATGGCCAATGTCAAGAGAGTATTCACATCTGACAGGAGTCATTTGATAGACATATTTAAGTAGGGTTTTCCTCATGTATTAGTAGGTTAAATGTTAAACAGGTATGTCATATTCAATTTGCCTCATTCCTTGGAAATATACTCCATTTACATAACTTCAATGAAAAGCTGGTGATCCATTTTAAGTATGCAGTTTAATGAGTTTCATTGAAATAAATGGTTGGATGAAGGGATACTTTTATGAGATGCATTCATTAATATCAAGTGACCAAAAAGTTGAATGTACTTATCTGTCACGTGCCCTGAGTCTCTCTCTTGTATGCAGTCTTACCGCTATCATACTCTACCCTCAATTAAAATCATACTGCACATCCTCTATATTCTTGCCTTGACAATTGCTATCTTGAGGATAATCCCTATAGCACAATTAATTGATTGCCAAGTACTGATAGTACTAACCAGTGTTGGGAAAGCTGCTCTGAAAATATAGTTACCAACCAACAATTACTTCACACTGGAAGAAGATAAGCTACACTAAAGCTATCTTTAAGAAAAATATAGTTTACAGTTACTAAAGTTCATTTGAAAAAGTGTTCACTGCATCCAAACTACTATGTGAAAAATGATAATATATACATCTGAAATGTCATAGACTACAAATTGCAAGGCACAAAATCACTTTGGGGCAATTATGTTAACAGAATGTGTCATTTAGCCGATTATACACAACAAAACGTGAGAATTAGGCGGAGTTGATGCTGAAAAAGAAAGGAGATTATTGCCTACTTCACACATATTTTATTTTTGCAAAAAAAGTTGTGTGTAGTTCCAGTAGTTAGCTACACCGCTACATGGCTAAAAAGTAATTAACTTCTGAAAACACTACCTAGATCTGAGTTTAGTTCAACTACCACCAAGCTACTGCAAAATGTAGTTAAATTATTAATTGAACAACATGTAGTTCACTACTCCCCAACACTGGTACTAACATATTTAATAAAAGTCTGTTCTATGTTATACGTATATTTTGAATATATCCATACTTGTCCTCTCACGTAACCAAACTATGGTGTAGTCATTATTAAGTAGGTCAGCCTGTAGATAAATAGGTAGAGGAAATGTTACAGTAGTTATGACAGACTGTTTCCCTGGCAGCGTATCCCTGCTTGAGCAATAGCATACTGTTAATCAGTAACACATAGGATATTTGGTTGTGACAGCTTACAGTTGAAGCTAATGATATTTGTCAAAAACATATGACACCCCCTGTTTGTCACCCAGTAAAGCAAGTTTTTTGGGGACCAGTTGGAGCAGGGAAATAAGGATTACTCATGAATCCAAATGGAGTGATGAAGAGCACAATGGATAGTATTAGCAGTGGTAAGAAAACAACATATGAGGCGTGGCACAAACATGAGATAGAGTCAGGGTTGGATTTAGGGTTGGGAAATACCACATCCAGACTAGAGTTTGTGACAGGAGCGCCAGTGGGATGTAGTATATGGCAGTTAGTTACAAGGATGAACAAACACAGATGTTCTAGAGAGATGGCTGGCTGGCAATAGAACAGGACTTTGATTTGGACTTCAAGGACGTTGGTAGATGATGTTCAGAAGAAAACCTCTGGACATCAAGATGTACTTGTGAAATATGTTTCATTTGATAACCATCAAGGTCATTTTTTAAGTCTGTAGTGAAATTAAAAGGGGGTTAGGAATAGAAACAACATAATGTTGTAGGGTCTTCTAAAAACAGATCAGACTGCCTTGCTGCATTGATTAGCAGATCAGACTGCCTTGCTGCATTGATTAGCAGATCAGACTGCCTTGCTGCATTGATTAGCAGATCAGACTGCCTTGCTGCATTGATTAGCAGATCAGACTGCCTTGCTGCATTGATTAGCAGATCAGACTGCCTTGCTGCATTGATTAGCAGATCAGACTGCCTTGCTGCATTGATTAGCAGATCAGACTGCCTTGCTGCATTGATTAGCAGATCAGACTGCCTTGCTAGATTGATTACCTCAATGTTGAAGGGACTGCGTCTCATGAAAAAAATTAAGTACAGGTTAATAGGCACTAGTCACATTCCTGCCTCTTTGAATTGGTCATTAGACGTCAGGTCCACAGTGGGGGCGGATGTTAAAGAGGGCATGTGTGCTGAAACAGCAGTGACAAGGCTATTCCTTCCTGCCTGCCTGAAAGCTGAAGAGGGATGGCGAGAGGGGCTGGGCGGCTGGCCGGGGCTGAGTGAGCAGCCTGTGTGTGAGTGATTAATGGGATTGTACCAAGCGTTCCAGAGTTAGAGAGAACAGGACCCACGTCACATCACTCGAGATGGCATTAAGATTCACTGGATGCCTGAACAAATTACGCGGGAAAACGGTAAGGCTGGCAGTGAAAATGTGATCACAGTGAGTGAAAATGGGGCACTGTGAAGAGGAGAACTGCTCATCCAAAAAGAGAACATTAGAGAAGGGAACATTGAGGGGGAAAAAATGCTGAAGTAAAAATACTTTTTCACACTTTCTGTGTTTGCAATTTTAAGTGTGCAATATTGGACATGCCTCTACACAGACAACACTCATCTTCTAGAGTGGTTTTAGATGGATACTTTTGCACATACCGTAGCTACTGGATATTCCCAATTTTCCAGAAAGCCAAAGTGTGATCCATGCTATAACACAATCCCTTTGGACAAAGATATAGTGTATCCAAGGTTATGAGGTAAAGACATGGGGTCAGACTTGGTAACTGCTCTACAAATACTCCAGAAGTGTGTATGACATACGCCAATAGCTACGAGTGGTCAGAAACTCCATAATTTGAAAGTCCTGAGTGCTAAGGTCAGTTTAAGATGTCAGGCTTGAAAATCCAATCAGCCATTTTAACACAGTGACTCAAAGTTAATACACAAAAAATAATAATAATAATAATTATAAATCAACAACAGTAGACAAGTATGTAATTTCTGATGTCATACTGATCACATGATATGCTATTGACCTACTGAATGAATAGTCCAAACATTTATGGAGATTTAATTGTCTAATTCAAGCATTCAAGTCACTGTCTGTTCATATAAAGGCATGAATAATACACTGACACAGTCGGGGAAGAGAAACTATTGTCCTAAGATTTGCACCATGCATGTTTGTTGGAGCATCAGCAGATAATTAATGAGGGTCTACAGTATGTTTGATTGACACTTTCTCTTTCATTCTTCCAGCAAAAGCAGTTTTTAATGTGGTGGTGCAAGAGGAAGCAGCTGGGTTGCCCATCCCCCATCTCAATGCAGGCTTTGGGAGGAGGCCACATGCTGTTACACAAGCACATTTTTTCCAGAGGAAGATTGCCTCTGCATGGCACTTAAAGGGGAAAACATTTTAGCATGCCCTTAACTACCTCAGCAGTACAATTCCATTGATATGTTGAGGTGGATGCTCCTGACAGTCACTGGGGTATAAAACTGCCAGGGTTCGGCATTGTTTGTTGTTTCGTAATAAAGTAACTCCCATGTGGGATTAAAATGAGAGATGACAGACATATAGACATTAGATTAATAATAGTTGCATATTTAATCCCAGCCAGGTCACCCGTGATTCAAGTCAGTATTCAACGTCAATCCATGTCTGAGGAGGATGACGTGGAAACCGGCCACTAGGAGAAACAGTGAGTTCTGTTACCTTCAAGTAAGTTTTGGTTTTGCTAGGCCGTTGTGGACGGGATGTCATATGGGCATAAGCATCTGCCTCTGATTCCAAACGTTGCGAGTTTGAATCCATCGTTACACAGTTGTTTTTGAGATTTGTGTTTTGAGCCTATCACAAACCTTAACCCTTACCTTAACCATTCAAAGTGAATGCCTAGTGTAACCGATGTGAAATGGCTAGCTAGTTAGCGGTGGTGCGCGCTAATAGCGTTTCAATTGGTGACGTCACTTGCTTTGAGACCTTGAAGTAGTGGTTCCCCTTGCTCTCCAAGGGCCATGGCTTTTGTGGAGCGATGGGTAACGATGCTTCGTGGGTGACTGTTGTTGATGTGTGCAGAGGGTCCCTGGTTCGCGCCCGGGTTGGGGCGAGGGGACGGACTAAAGTCAAACTGTTACACTAACCTTACGATTTTGGCTTTAATGCCTAAACTTAACCTTAACCTTAAAAATGTGGAGTTAATGCAAAAACTTAACCTTGAAAACTTAAGAAATTTGACGTTTGCAGCAACTTTCGAAATTTAATGTTTGAGAAACATGGATGAATGTCTAATTCTGATGTGAGACTGAAAGCTAGTTGTTTAATCCACACAGTAGGTTTTATTATTTTTTTCTCAAAGTGTTTCTTCAGCTTGGATTTGAGGGGGGAAAAAACATGTCCCTTTAAACTGAATTTGGTAATTTGTGGTTACAGCATTATTGATGGAGTACAGATGTAGGATCTTAATTTGATCACCCTGTGCAGGATAACTTTCCTGCAATGTAGGAAATGTAAAACTTGTAGTGTATTTAAGGTTTAAAAAGGCTTCTGAAGTTTGTAATTTCCAAATTTCAGAAATACATTTTTTCCTACTGTAGCAAACTAGCTCAAATTAAGATCCTACATCTGTAGGCTGTAGTTGGCCCGAGACACTGATCCAAGACCAGCTATGTGTTCTCCCCCTAATGGTTAAGGTTAGGGAGCTGAACCTAGATACTGTATATGCCCAACAGTAAAATCTCCCTGAAGCGTGACAGACAGGACCAACCATTTAAAATGACCTATACATTTTTATGGTGCCATCGTGACATTCACTCATGCTGTTATTTGACTGCCATCTATGGGAATTATTCTTTCTTCTCTGTTACTGTTATGTTGTTAAGTGTACCTCGAAGACTTTATCGGTGATGTGAAAATATGATTACACTTGTAATGTTTTCAGAAAAAGGAAAATATCACCATGGACTTTTTATCTTAGTATTAAAGTAGTAGTATTAAAATGGGCAAACTTCCCCAAATACTATGAATAATGCTAGTGAGAAATCCACAACTTTTCTTGTTCCCATCAAATAATGAAAGAGAGAATGGACTGCTGGCAGCCAAATCATTTTAGTTAAGATTCACATCTAGGGGATTTCATGACACATATTGTACAAGTGGAAATGTTCTATCAAAAGAAGGACAGCCAGTAACAGCACAATATGTTCCTCTCATAAAGAAACGTGTGTTGTACGTTGGTTGCACATCTTTACTTATCACAATACAGTTGCATTATGTAAACTGCACCATCCATAGTATATTGTACAACGTGGCATTTAAATATATTAGGGACTGAACATTATTGCTATTGGTATCTGCATTATCCCATTATCCCAATTCATTGGAGTTTAACTGAAAGAGCCTCTCAATAAAAGAGTAAGCACTGCAATGTCTGAGACACTCAGAACATTATTTTTCCAAGGATGCAAACAGTAGACTTTATGTAAGGCTTTCAGTGTAAGGCTTTCGTGTCTCTCCAGGGAGCAGTCAGCAAGGAAATGCAAATAGCTTGAACAATCCACCTTGACAATCCAGTACAGAACATACTGGTTGCTTCACTAAAGCAGAACGTTTTCCCGGATGAATAAGGCTGTAAATCGTATGGTGTTACCTTGCTCTGGGGTTGCCAGCTCTGCTTTAGGCACTATGCCAACCCTGAAGTTGGTTATAGACTATGTTGAAATGGAACATGTTGCATTAGCGAGATGGGATATCTCTACTGCATTGTCACAGAGTGACACTTAAAGGGAAGGTTCCCTATACAGCTGTGGGGTGTGGTGTAAAGCTGGCTTAGATTTGAGGTCCATGATTTGAGGTCCATGATATGAATTTACAAAGACGATTACAAAATACAACACAAAAACAACTGAATACTGAAAATTATACCATTAGTCCCCCAAATATTTAGACTCTTCAGAAGATTAATATTATTTAATCGCTCTATAAAATTGCTCTAAAAGACATTGCTTTATTGGTGCCGTCTGCCGAAACTAATGTGAAACGCACTCATGCATGCACCCACTGCTGTCTCGGCCTCTGAATGCTCAGCTATGAAAAGCCAACTGACATTTACTCCTGAGGTGCTGACTTGTTGCACCCTTTATAACTACTGTGACTATTATTTGACCCTGCTGGTCATCTATGAACATTTGAACATTGTGATGAACCATCTGGCCTAAATGGCCATGTACTCTTATAATCTCCACCCGGCACAGCGAGAAGAGGACTGGCTACCCCTCAGAGCCTGGTTCGTCTCTAGGTTTCCTAGGTTCCTGCCTTTCTAGGGAGTTTTTCCTAGCCACCGTGCTTCTACATGTGCATTGGTTGATGTTCGGGGTTTTAGGCTGGGTTTCCGTATAAGCATTTTGTGACAACTGCTGTTGTAAAAAAGGCTTTATAAAATCAATTTGATTGATTGATATATGACACTTTAAAATAAACAATATTTAGACAGTAAAAAGTGAGTAAAAGAGCACAGAAATGAATCCACTCTTCCTTCCTCCGGTGTAAACCAAGCCACAACACTGTAACTGTCTGTCAGCACAGAGAGGAGAGGCTAAGACAAGGGTACGCTAAAACCAATTATAACCTTCATTTTGCGCTTCAGTTACTTAAAAAGTCATGCATTAATTACGCAATGGAAAATATGAC
The DNA here is from genome assembly GCF_016432855.1 of Salvelinus namaycush. Lineage (NCBI taxonomy): Eukaryota > Metazoa > Chordata > Actinopteri > Salmoniformes > Salmonidae > Salvelinus > Salvelinus namaycush. Next base: position 19,165,148 of record NC_052335.1, on the reverse strand, counting down.
TCATTATTTCCACTTTGTAGTGATGACTTCTCTCTTACGACTACAGGGGATTATGGATCCTGTTTTTTCCCATGGAACTTTTAAACTGCTTTCCGTCATTAGTTATTTTAAAGTTTAATCATTGTTCCCTGAAACAAAAGAGTGGCTCAGCTTGCCCCCTACATGCCACATATACTGACTTTTCTATAAAGCCTTATTAATGTTGTCTTTACAAAAATGACGACAGTTAATAAGCTTAATAGTGATTGGAAATGTTCACTTTTTAACATCAGCATTCAACTATCTGTGCAAGTCATTCTATATGTTATTCAAATGACATCATTACAACCAGATAACCAGTTGTAAACTGACATCAGTTCAACCAGCTTTGACTGTTGGAATCTAGATTTAGATCAAGAAGATTCAGGATATCGTTGTATTGTACTGTTACATGAATAGCAGTTTGAAAATAAAAATACACAACCGATTATCAATGCACTTAATGAAGCAATACAATTAACGTATATTTGGAGCTATACAGTAGACAGTATAATAATTACAGTTCACCTCAAAAGTCATGCAGGTTGTAGTAATCACAGGAATGTCCAACACACAGAAAAACGTCAGTATGAGAAATTCATGAATTAAACTTTAGCAAATTAATGCATTTTTTAGCTACAGTATTCCCAATTTCTTCAAGATTTCTCCAAGAGCAATATATTTCAGATGTTTTTACTACCATTTGACTATTTACTCTCATTTGTCCTTAAATTAATTGCATGCTATTTTGAGGTTTGCATCAGAATGATTTCATGTTGTCTGGAATGTAGACAAACCCTGCCAGTATACTTATGGACACTATTTTTCTCTCCTATTACTTTGTCTCAAAACCCCTGCACGCCAATTCTAAAAAGGGAGCAAAACCTGAACCCTGTGTTTGATGAGATAATTAACTACTTGTATTTGTTTAAAGTAAGATATTATGATTGGAGTTTTTTGAATGCAATATAATTAAACCATCGACGTTGCACTATTATTTGCATCCTTAGGAACAGTAATTGAGCAATGATGCAATGTTTTTCATATATCTGAGAAGCAGGCAGGCAAGGTTCAGCATCCATGCCCTGCACACACAGAAGGAAATAGGCCACCTAATTATCTGCCAACATATTTAGTTTTCTCTCTCCGCATATCAAAGATATCTCACCCCTATGACTGGTATGAACAAGTCAAGACAGAGGCTTTTTCCATAATGCCTTACAAGGTCTTGGGAGAGGGTGAGACCTAAGGAAATGTGTGGCTGCACTGAGCAGCATGTGACAGGAAGGGCTTGTCTTAATATGTCTGGAATTTAGCAGGACTGTACTGAAGGCCAAGAATTTACAACAGGACTGCTGTCAGATGCATTTTGCTCCCTTACTAGTTGATGCATGCTGATAAAAGACAAGATACTGTAGTTGATTGGAATTATGAAACACGTCGGGAATTCTATTTGATCTGATTGGGGCTGTATTGGATTTGTAGAGCGAGATGACTATACTATATATCAGGGATACTCCTACAGGTACAACTCTCACTTTTGGAAGAGTAGATGGTAGAGTAAGCATGGCAACCTAATATATTACCTCATCGTGACCTAATGAAGACGTTTTGGTTGACCACGTTCGTAGATATCATCTCTGTTCTCATCACAGTATATCATATGATTCATATCCAATTGTCAAAAAACATCCAATGGAAATGGGGCACTCTACCTAGGTGATATTCAAAAATTATATATTTACTTGAGGAACCGTGCAAATGCAAAGTTTGGTAACAGAATTACAGTAAAATCTCCCTCAGTTTTTTGTGAACACGTTTTCCAATGACTCTGTTAAATATCTACCCCGAATTAACATTCAGAGATGTCTGCAGAGAAAATGGGGTGCCAGCTATGACATGACAGCTTAAGTTAAACAAAATCTCTTTTGGTTATCAAATCAACATCAATGTGCAGGGGTAAAAGGTAATTGAGGTAGATATGTACATATATGTAGGGATAAAGTGACTAGGCAACAGGATAGATAATAAACAGTAGCAGCAGTGTATGTGATGAGTCAAAAAGGGTCAATGCAGATAGTCCAGGTAGCTATTTGGTTAACTATTTAGCAGTCTTATGGCTTGGGGGTAGAAGCTGTTCAGGGTCCTGTTGGTTCCAGACTTGGTGCATCGGTACCGCTTGCCGTGCGGTAGCAGAGAGAATAGTCTATGACTTAGGTGGCTGGAGTCTTTCACAATTTGTAGGGCCTTCCTCTGACACCGCCTGGTATAGAGGTCCTGAACTACAGTAAGTGAAGTGGATCAACACCCAATAACAGAATGATGGTAACATGATGGCATCATGGGTCCTTGATCTGTACTATACATAAATGCATAATGATTAATGTCATTATCTTCCTGAATAGGATTAGGGTTAGACACAGGTAGAACAATTGTATATCGTCCTTTGCATGTTTGGGTATTATTCTACACAGTGGATATTATTTGAATGAGCTCTGTCCCCAGACCAGACCAATCTGTACCAATCATAGACTCATACACACAAGTTTCACAAGTTTGGACATCACAGTACAGCAAAGCATAGCACAGTAGAGTACAGTATACCACAGGACAGTAGAGTACAGTTCAGTACAAGTACTTTCAAAGTTCTTGAAATGTTCCGTATTGACTGACCTTCATGTCTTAAAGTAATGATGGACTGTTGTTTCTCGTTGCTTATTTGAGCTGTTCTTGCCATAATATGGACTTGGTTTTTTACCAAATAGGGCTGTCTTCTGTATACCACCACTGTTGATTTAATTAACACTTTTTTGGTTACTACATGATTCCATATATGTTATTTCATAGTTCGGATGTCTTCACTATTATTCTGCAATGTAGAAAATAGTAAAAATAAAGAAAAACCCTTGAATGAGTAGGTGTGTCCAAACTTTTGACTGGTACTGTAGTTCAGTATAGTACAGTAGAGCGCAGTACAGTAAAGTACAGTATAGTAAAGTAAAGAAAAGTCAAGTAGCGTATAGTTCAGTACAGTAGAGTTCAGTACAGTAAAGAAAAGTAGTGTTCAGTACAGTAGAGTTCAGTACAGTAGAGTACACTAAAGTAATGAAAAGTAGACGAGTATAGTTCAGTACAGTACAACACAGTACAGTACAGTAGAGCACAGTAAAATAAAGTGCAGTACAGTAGAGCACAGAGTACAGTACAGTAAAGTAAAGTAGAGTGTAGTTCAGTACAGTAGAGTGCAGCACAGTCCTGTAGAGTAGAGTATAGTTCAGTACAGTACAGTACAGTACAGTACAGTGCAATGCAGTACAGTAGAGTGCAGCACAGTCCAGTAGAGTAGAGTATAGTTCAGTACAGTGCAGTACAGTACAGTACAGTGCAATGCAGTACAGTAGAGTGCAGCACAGTCCAGTAGAGTAGAGTATAGTTCAGTACAGTACAGTACAGTACAGTACAGTACAGTACAGTACAGTACAGTACAGTGCAATGCAGTACAGTAGAGTGCAGTATAGTCCAGTAGAGTAGATTACATTATACTGTACTCTAGTTATGTGTTCTCTTCTGTACTGTACTGTACTGAACTCTACTCTATTGTATTGAACTTGACTGTACTCTACTGTACTATTCTGTGCTGTACTGTGCTCTAATGCAACTGTGGTTTGTGACTACTAATGTATATGATTTCCCTTTGTGGCCAATTAAATTGCAGTCTTTTTGTTACAGATTTTTCAGTCACCTTGTTACCGATTTGGTAACAGAGTGACACGCTTTAATCACTTAATAATTCATAATCAAAATTGCTATCAGGAAAAACACTATATCTAATTGATAGGTCTATCTTTACTTGTTACTACTGTGAACTTTCATAATCCTCCCTCCTCATGAGGGAGAGAAATTAGAAAATATCTTAAGAATGTGGGGGGTTTGGTAAAAGAACGACAAGACATTACAAAGCAGTATTTCTTAAACTTACAGAAGGTAAACAATTTATGCAAAACTAAATATAAATGTTGATATTAGTTGCCAGGGGCCTTTACTTCAACATGAATGTGTTTTGACGTACAACTAATACCTTTTAAGACTTTTTCTAGTAATGTATTTTTAAGTCTCCTTTTCCATCTGTGTGACCAGAAATAAAAGCCTTTGCTTATTCGTAATTTTTAGGATGGAAAATGGTTGAAAGATGTATCTATGCCTTCATTTCCCCAAAATATATACTCTTAGCTTTCATTTGATACCAAAGTTGATATGCTCCTATTAACTTCACATGGGTCCTTTTACATGGAAATTACCATAGCTAAATGTAAAGATGTGTTTCTTTAAATAACTCATTTACAGTATTGTTTGGCAACAGATCAAATACAGTTCTGCTTGGAAGGGTTTGGAATAATCAGGGAGGACAGTGAGCTAATGGTATCTAATTAAATCACCATCTGGTGTAAAGGTCATGTGTTGCTAAAGTACCACAACATGACCAGTGACCAATACTTCTCTCTCTGAGAGTCATGCATGCTCAATTCACTGCCTTGCTCCAAAACCCTGCCTGCCTCAGCTCATTATTTGATTAGGGCTTCCGGGATATTTGTCCTCTCTGTGTTGATAACCTTGTACAATGATTGCTAAAGGAAAGACAATATCATGATCAGGGCTAGCTCAATAAATAGTAAGTTAAGTCAGAAAAGAAATAGGGCCACTGGGCAAAAACTGGTTGAATAAATGTTGTTTCCACATCATTTCAACCCCAAAAAAAATCAATGTGATGAAGTTGAATCAACGTGGAAAACTGTTTGGATTCGTAAAAAGTCCGAGATTTTTGTATTTTTTTTAACTAACTAGCAACCTAAATCGAATGACAGGGTGACGTTTTTTGTTGATTTCACATTGAATTCACATTAGTTGACAACTCGACCAAATGTAAATCAAAACTAAACGTTGAACTGATGTCTGTCCCGTGGGGGTTGCGGTTAATTCCATTTTAAACAGTTTTATATGTGCCCATCTCTAGCTACAGTATCTCTACAAAAACCTAAGACAAAGACTGTGTAATGTATGATGGACATAATACACACCGAGTGTACAAAACATTAAGATCCCCTTCCTAATATTGATTTGCAGAACTGCCTCAATTTGTCGGGGCATGGACTCTACAAGGTGTCGAAAGTATTCCACAGAGATGATAGCCCATGTTGACTCCAATGCTACCCACAGTTGTGTCAAGTTGGCTGGATGTCCATTGGGTGGTGGACCATTCTTGATACACACAGGAAACTGTTGAGCATGAAAAACCCAGCAGCGTCGCAGTTCTTGACACAAACTGGTGCGCCTGGCACCTACTACCATACCCTGTTCAAAGGCACTTAAATCTTTTGTCTTGCTCATACACCCTTTGAATGGCACACACACACAATCCATGTCTCAATTGTCTAAAGACTTAACGTTCCTTCTTTAACTTGTCTCCTCCCCTTCATCTACACTGATTGAAGTGGATTTAACAAGTGGCATTAATAAAGGATCATAGCTGTCACCTGGATTCACCTGGTCAGGCTATGTCATGGAAAGAGCAGGTATTCTTAATATTTTGTGCACTCAGTGTATATTACAATGGAAGTTAAATTCAATCTAAATTCTATCCCCACCAAAGCGTAAAATCAACAGTGTAACAAAATTACACTGAACAGGTACATTATGATGAACAGACAAAATTCACAGATTAAATTATCTGGCTACTTGCAAAACGATAATACCGTAGGAAATCGCCTCACACCACTTCAACTTATTTGCAGCAATATATATTCAAATTTGATCCAGACTGAATAAATGTATTCTGGGCTATCAAAATGAGGATCTATTTGAAGTAGGCATCTTATGAAATTGTTATGGATTCTTTACCCCCATCTCCCCAAGGCAATAAGTATTTATTCTACAACCCTAAGCAGTGGGTTTCTATAAAAATCCTTGGGGGTCAAGAAAGAGAAACATCAGCAGTCAGCTAAATTCTCTGCATGTCTCTGGAAAGTCAAGCAGGAAATCTGTGCATTTAAAAACAGATCCAGACATCGCTATGGCACCCTGTTGGGAATAGGTCCACTAAAATGACAGAATATTGCTTTCGGCACCCAGCTACAGTCGATCAGAAGTCCAGAAAATGCCCATAAGGATGTGTCACATACAGCTAAACTGTCTTTATGTGATTCTCATTGATATGTCAATGTGATTTACATTTTAGCAGACACTCTTATCTCCAGTGATTTAAAGTAGTATGTGCATATACTGTATTTGTTGTACTTTTCCATACTGGTCTCCCGTGGGAATCGAATCCCCAACCCTGGGGATGCAAGCGCCATGCTCTACCGACTGAGTAAAATCAAGATTGAAGATATGTTGCCAACAGTACTTTCCTTTGGGAATAAACGTGGTTAAGGTTTCCGAGGAAAAGGGAGAAGATTGCAGACACCATTCTGTTTTTGTATGCGTTAAAAACTAAATATTTTGTGTTTTAAGTAGGATTCAAGCTGTAATGTAGGAACCTTTGTTCACTCTTACGATATCCAATCAAAGTCATACATCCATAGCGATCAGTCTCTGTTCATTACACACCTGTGGGGCTCATGCGTTCACTCATTCTTCATCCACTAAATACTTCCATTTCCTGGACAATATTACTTTTTATGTCTCACTCAAATGAGCTGAATCAGATTTATAGTGTTCATGGTGTTTTACCATAAATACCCAAATTGACTAAATGTATTAGAGCACTGCATTCTCCCTGTCTTCTAATTTCATGGTTGAGAGAGGCTAACAGCTGATTTGAATACATGAATCAATTATCACTGAGTGTAAAGTGTTTGATTAAGCAGGATAATTGTCACCATTATTTGCACAAGGCATTATCATCCCAAAATATATTTTTTTCCAGCTTTGTTTCCCCCGTCTCTTTGGTTTGGATATAAAAGCTATTGTTTAATAGTTGACTGGTTTTGTTCATGTGTATGTTCTGGTGTATGGTGTACTATTGAGTTAATTTACCCTATGGATAAAGGTCTTGACTGGTACGACTTTCACACTTCCACAAGCTATATTTGTATGTACATTATCCTTGGATATGACGTGCAGAATGTAGATGACCCCATCCCCTTTCCCAGCTGAGCTCATAAAATGACCAGCTACTCTGAGATTTGTCATGTACAGTAAATTGTTTATTTTTCCATTAGTCTGTTATTCCAAATGTGGAGTAGAAAGTGATCAGTGTGTTTTTTACATTGCTTGTATCTAATGGATGTTTTGATGACATCCTTCCATGGGACAAAACCAAGGAGCCCAATTTGGCTCCAAAAGGATTAAGGAGGTGTAAGTATGTTTGGATAAACACACTTTCCCCCATTTCAGTATCATTTATGTGCATTGTCTGGGCAGTCCAGCATCCCCCTTGTATAGTATGACATCCCCAAGCCAAAGAAACTCCAGTTGCATTCATCTGTAAATGTGTCCCCTAGGAAATGTCCAGACATGTCTAAGTGTGCCTCCCCCCCTTGTCAAGAGTTTGGCCCTTTTTGTCAAAGATAAGTTCAATCCAAATGACTGTCACGTTCCTGACCGGTTTTCTGTTATTTTGTATGTGTTTGACGGTCAGGGCGTGAGTTTGGGTGGGCAGTCTATGTTATGTGTTTCTATGTTGGTAAAGGGTGACCTGATATGGTTCTCAATTAGAGGCAGGTGGTTTTCATTTCCTCTGATTGAGAGCCATATTAAGGTAGGTGTTTTCACATTGATTGGTGTGGGTGGTTGTCTCCTGTGTCTGTGTCTATGTGTAGTGTTTGTGTCAGCACTATTTATATGTATAGCTTCACGGTCGTCAGTTTGTTATTTTGTTAGTTTGTGTATAGTTGTTCGTTTCTTGTTTTTTCTCTCTTCTTTAATAAAAGAAGATGTATTTTGCACACGCTGCGCCTTGGTCCACTCTCTCACAAGAAGACGATCGTGACAATGACAGGGTGTTAGGTCGTAATATTGTTAGTGCAGTACATTGTTCTATTTTCATTCCAAGTATAGTATTATTTGTAACACTTTTAAAATGTTGATATATATCTTGTTTCAAGACAAAACACATAGGTGGTGTGTGACAGCATGTTCTCTATTACTATAGTGTAGACATTGTTCTCATTAACTGAATGTTGATAGGCTTTATAACCCAAGGGAGCAAATACGTTTCAGTTGGGAAAACGATAGATATGTTTAAGGACTGTGTTCACGCCTGCAAGTTTCTCTGCAGATTGGCATCCCCCTCTGATTTATTCCAGTCATTTTCCAGATAGGCACACTGAATACAAAGTGAAAAGACAAAGTGATTCCTTCAAAGCGTTATTTTATGCAAAGGTAATGACCAGGTTATAATGATATTAATACTATGCACATATTTGAAGAGCTCAATAAGATCTGAATAACATCTTGTATTGTTCAAGAAATACTACCGTTATATAGGTATTGTTTGCCGTATCTACTGTAGCTGATTACAACATGCAAGACCTTGTACCTGCTCGTTTAATCAAAACACTAAGTTCCCTGAGCAAACAACATATATTAACTCTAATTTCACACACTTGCATCCACAACATATCATCTACTGCCTATAGGGGCTGTGGAACGGCTTCCTCCAATCCAATGGAGCTGTAGTTGATGGTTACCTGGATGGATTATAAGTCAGAACAAGTGGCCAGCTGCTTGGTCGCCACACCATGGCTCAGTGCCGGCTGGCTGCGGGCTGTGGGCTGCGGGGGCGGGGGCGGGCACCGTGTTGATGATATCACTGCTGAGTCTATGTGGCAGCAGCCCTGCTCTGCCCACTTGGCATAGCATAGGGCTTGGATCACTCTGCAACAGACTGGTTCCACTGAAACTGCCTTATTAAATGCAGCTTATTGCTGTTTCATTTATGCTGAGTGCCAGTCAGTGATCCCTCTGTCATTTTATGAATTAAACATCCGGAGAAGAACACAGTGTGCCTTTCACTGGGTAGTGAAAATCATCTGGTGCCCCTGTTGGACCAGCTTTTTTCACTGTAATATGCATACATGCTGTTTCTGTGCATATGCTTGTCTATATTGAGCTACTCATGCAGTATAATGGCATTGTGGAGGATGTTCTAAACAGCCAGGCCATCAACCATTTCTTAGCCATCAGTGATTGATATGCTTCATGTACAGTAGAACCAGGATTTTTTCCTGAACACCAGATCTGACCAGAAAATCTCCAGCCATTGATTGTTTGGTGTATGCACTATGCATGGTTTATTGCAACATCCCAATAAACTGTTCAGATTAGACAAAACATTCGTAATATTACTCTGAATGATGCCATTTTGTCTGTAAACACCACTTTTACAACTAGATAATACAGTAGCAATCTAACATTTATACAAATCAAAGCTACATGTACAGTACCAGTCTTGGTACTGGACACACCTACTCATTCAAGGGCTTTTCTTTATTTTGACCTTTTTTTCTACATTGTAGAATAATAGTGAAGACATCAAAACTATGAAATAACACATATGGAATCATGTACATAGTAACCAAAATATATTTTAGATTTTAGATTCTTCAAAGTAGCCACCCTTAACCTTGATGACAGCTTTGCACATTCTTGGCATTCTCTCAACCAGCTTCATGAGCTAGTCACCTGGAATGCATTTCAATTAACAGGTGTGCGTTGTCAAAAGTTAATTGAAATGTATTTGCTTCTTAATGTGTTTAAGCCAATCAGTTGTGTTGTGACATGGTAGGGATGGTATACAGAAGATAGCCCTATTTGGTAAAAGACCAAGTCTATATTATGGCAAGAACAGCTCAAATAAGCAAAGAGAAATGACAGTCCATCATTAAAATCAAATTAAATCATATCAAAGTTTATTTGTTACGTGCGCCAAATACAGCAGGTGTAGACCTTACAGTGAACTGCTTACTTACAGGCTCTAACCAATAGTGCAAAAAAGGTGTTAGGTGAACAATAGGTAAGTAAAGAAATAAAACAACAGTAAAAAGACAGGCTATATATAGACACCGGTTAGTCAGGCTGATTTCGGTAGTATGTACATGTAGATATGGTTAAAGTGACTATGCATATATGATGAACAGAGAGTAGCAGTTGTGTAAAAGAGGAGTTGGCGGGTGGTGAGTGGCGGGACACAATGCAGATAGCCCGGTTAGCCAATGTGCGGGAGCACTGGTTGGTCGGCCCAATTGAGGTAGTATGTACATGAATGTATAGTTAAAGTGACTATGCATATATGGTAAACAGAGAGTAGCTGCAGCGTAAAAAGAGGGGTTGGGGGCGGGTTGGGGGGGGCACACAATCCAAATAGTCCGGGTAGCCATTTGATTACCTGTTCAGGAGTCTTATGGCTTGGGGGTAAAAACTGTTGAGGAGCCTTTTTGTCCTAGACTTGGCACCGCTTGCCATGCGGTAGTAGAGAGAACAGTCTATGACTGGGGTGGCTGGGTCTTTGACAATTTTTAGGGCCTTCCTCTGACACCGTCTGGTGTAGAGGTCCTGGATGGCAGGCAGCTTAGCCCCAGTGATGTACTGGGCCGTACGCACTACCCTCTGTAGTGCCTTGCGGTCAGAGGCCGAGCAATTGCCGTACCAGGCAGTGATGCAACCAGTCTGGATGCTCTCAATGTTGCAGCTGTAGAACCTCTTGAAGATCTCAGGACCCATGCCAAATCTTTTTAGTTTCCTGAGGGGGAATAGGCTTTGTTGTGCCCTCTTCACGACTGTCTTGGTGTGTTTGGACCATTCTAGTTTGTTGTTGATGTGGACACCAAGGAACTTGAAGCTCTCAACCTGCTCCACTACAGCCCCGTCGATGAGAATGGGGGCGTGCTCGGGCCTCCTTTTCCTGTAGTCCACAATCATCTCATTAGTCTTGGTTACGTTGAAGGATAGGTTGTTATTCTGGCACCACCCGGCCAGGTCTCTGACTTCCTCCCTATAGGCCGTCTCGTCGTTGTCGGTGATCAGGCCTACCACTGTTGTGTCATCTGCAAACGTAATGATGGTGTTGGAGTTGTGCCTGGCCATGAGGTCGTGGGTGAACAGGGAGTACAGGAGGGGACTGAGCACGCACCCCTGTGGAGATCCAGTGTTGAGGATCAGCGTGGCAGATGTGTTGCTACCTACCCTCACCACCTGGGGGCGGCCCACCAGGAAGTGCAGGATCCAGTTGCAGAGGGAGGTGTCCCAGGATCCTTAGCTTAGTGATGAGCTTTGAGGGTACTATGGTGTTGAACGCTGAGCTGTAGTCAATGAATAGCATTCTCACATAAGTGTTCCTTTTGTCCAGGTGGGAAAGGGCAGTGTGGAGTGCAATAGAGAGTGCATCATCTGTGGATCTGTTTGGGCGGTATGCAAATTGGAGTGGGTCTAGGGTTTCTGGGATAATGGTGTTGATGTGAGCCATTACCAACCTTTCAAAGCACTTCATGGATACAGACGTGAGTGCTACGGGTCTGTAATCATTTAGGCAGGTTGCCTTTGTGTTCTTAGGCACAGGCACTATGGTGGTCTGCTTGAAACATGTTGGTATTACAGACTCAATCAGGGACATGTTGAAAATGTCAGTGAAGACACCTGCCAGTTGGACAGCACATGCCCGGAGCACACGTCCTGGTAATCCGTCTGGCCCCGCAGCCTTGTGTATGTTTACCTGTTTAAAGGTCTTACTCACGTCAGCTACTGAGAGCGTGATCACACAGTCGTCCGGAACAGCTGATGCTCTCGTGCATGCCTCAGTGTTGCTTGCCTTGAAGCGAGCATAGAAGTGATTTAGCTCGTCTGGTAGGCTCGTGTCACTGGGCAGCTCACGGCTGTTCTTCCCTTTGTAGGCTGTAATAGTTTGCAAGCCCTGCCACATAAGACGAGCGTCGGAGCCGGTGTAGTATGATTCAATCTTACCACTGTATTGACACTTTTTCTGTTTGATGGTTCGTCGCAGGGCATAGCAGGATTTCTTGTAAGCTTCCGGGTAAGAGTCCCGCACCTTGAAAGCGGCAGCTCTACCCTTTAGCTCAGTGTGAATGTTGCCTGTAATCCATGGCTTCTGTTTGGGGTATGTACGTAAAGTCACTGTGGGGACGACGTCCTCGATGCACTTATTGATAAAGCCAGTGACTGATGTGGTGTACTCCTCAATGCCATCGGAAGAATCCCGGAACATGTTCCAGTCTGTGATAGCAAAACAGTCCTGTAGTTTAGCATCTGCTTCATCTGACCACATTTTTATAGACCGAGTCATTGGTGCTTCCTGCTTTAATATTTGCTTGTAAGCAGGAATCAGGAGGATAGAGTTGTGGTCGGATTTACCAAATGGGGGGAGAGGGTGAGCTTTGTACGCGTCTCTGTGTGTGGAGTACAGGTGATCTAGAATTGTTTTCCCTCTGGTTGCACATTTAACATGTTGATAGAAATTTGGTAGAATTGATTTAAGTTTCCCTGCATTGAAGTCTCCTGCCACTAGGAGAGCCGCCTCTGAGTGAGTGGTTTCCTGTTTGCTTATTTCCTTATACAGCTGACTGAGTGCTGTCTTAGTGCCAGCATCTGTCTGTGGTGGTAAATAAACAGCCACGAAAAGTATAGCTGAAAACTCTCTCGGCAAGTAGTGGCCTGCAATTTTTCACAATATACTCTACTTCAGGCGAGCAAAATCTAGAGACTTCCTTAGATTTCGTGCACCAGCTGTTGTTTACAAATATGCACAGACCGCCCCCCTTCGTCTTACCGGAGTGTGCTGTTCTATCTTGCCGGTGCAGCATATATCCTGCTAGCTGAAAATCCATGTCGTCATTCAGCCACGATTCCGTGAAACATAGGATATTACAGTTTTTGATGTCCCGTTGGTAGGATATTTGTGATCGTACCTCGTCTAATTTATTGTCCAATGATTGCACGTTGGCGAGTAGTATTGACGGTAACGGCAGCTTTCCCAGTCTCCGGGTCCTGACCAGGCATCCGGCTCTTTGTCCTCTGTACCTGCGTCGCTTCCTCTTGCAAATAATGGGGATGTCGGCCCTGTGGGGTGTTTGGAGAATGTCTTGTGCATTACTTTAACCTTTACTGCTCCAGTGTTCCGCCAGCGGAACTCCTCCCACATTCCACTGAAAAGGCAGAGCGCGAAATTCAAAATATATTTTTTAGAAATATTTAACTTTCACACATTAACAAGTCCAATACAGCAAATGAAAGGTACACATCTTGTGAATCCAGCCAACATGTCCGATTTTTAAAATGTTTTACAGCGAAAACAGCACGTATATTTATGTTAGCTCACCACCAAATACAAAAAAGGACAGACATTTTTCACAGCACAGGTAGCATGCACAAAGCCAACCTAACTAACCAAGAAACAACTTCATCAGATGACAGTCTTATAACATGTTACACAATAAATCTATGTTTTGTTCGAAAAATTTGCATATTTGAGGTATAAATCAGTTTTACATTGCAGCTACCATCACAGCTACCGTCAAAAATAGCACCGAAGCAGCCAGAGTAATTATAGAGACCAACGTGGAATACCTAAATACTCATCATAAAACATTTCTGAAAAATGCATCGTGTACAGCAAATGAAAGACAAGCATCTTGTGAATCCAGCCAATATTTCAGATTTTTTAAGTGTTTTACAGCGAAAACACAATATAGCATTATATTAGCTTACTACAATAGCCTACCACACTACCGCATTCATTCATCAAGGCACGTTAGCGATAGCAATAGGCACGTTAGCGTTAGCGAATAAACCAGCAAAAGATATTAATTTTCACTAACCTTCATAAACCTTCCTCAGATGACAGTCCTATAACATCAGGTTATACATACACTTATGTTTTGTTCGAAAATGTGCATATTTAGAGCTGAAATCAGTGGTTATCCATTATGCTAACGTAGCTTCTTTTTCCCAGAATGTGCGGATATTTCTATTAGACTCTCACCTATTCTGACCAAATAGCTATTCATAAACATTACAAAAAAATACATGTTGTATAGGAAATGATAGATACACTAGTTCTTAATGCAATCGCAGTGTTAGAATTCTAAAAATATCTTCATTACGACATAAGGCTTATGTTATAGCGAGAGAGTGGCCAAAACCTGGGCGCAAAACTACTAGTACACAGTTCGACAGATATATGAAATAGCATCACAAAATGGGTCCTACTTTTGGTGATCTTCCATCAGAATGTTGGACAAGGGGTCCTTTGTCCAGAACAGTCGTTGTTTGGATTTAGAACATCGTTTTTCCCTCTTGAATTAGCAAGCACACTGGCCAAGTGCCGCGAAGCTCTCCTTTCTGAACAAAGGCACACAATGCAACACGCCTAACGTCCCGAATAAATGTCAAAAATCTAACAAAACTATATTGAAAAAACATACTTTACGATGATATTGTCACATGTATCAAATAAAATCAAAGCCGGAGATAGTAGTCGCCTATAACGACAGCTTTTCAAAAGGCAATCCCACTGTCCTCCTCGCGCCTTCCTGAAAACAGGAAATCGGGGACACGTCATTCCAAGAGGACGTATTCCATCTCAGACCAAGATAAACACTCCATTTCTTCTCTCACTGCATCTTGACATCCAGGGTAAGGTGTATGACGTGCATGTATACTAATAGGTATCATGCCCATTTATAGGCAGGACCCAGAAGAGAGCATCGATTTCAGATTTTCCACTTCCTGGTCAGGAAGTTTGTGCCAAATGAGTTCTGTTTCACTCACAGATATAATTCAAACGGTTTTAGAAACTAGAGAGTGTTTTCTATCCAATAGTAATAATAATATGCATATTGTACGAGCAAGAATTGAGTACGAGGCCGTTTAAATTGGGCACGTTTTCCCCCCAAAGTGACAACAGCGCCCTCTGTCCTCATCAGGTTAATACATGAAGGTCAGTCAATCCGGAAAATTTCAAGAACTTTGAAAGTTTCTTCAAGTGCAGTCGCAAAAACCATCAAGCGCTATGATGAAACTGGCTCCCATGAGGACTGCTACAGGAAAGGAACACCCAGAGTTACCTCTGCTGCACAGGATAAATTCATTAGAGTTACCAGCCTCAGATTGCAGTCCAAATAAATGCTTGACAGAGTTCAAGTAAGACACATCTCAACATCAACTGTTCAGAGGAGATTGTGTGAATCAGGCCTTCGTGGTCGAATTGCTGCAAAGAAACCACTACTAAAGGACACCAATAAGAACAAGAGACTTGCTTGGGCCAAGAAACACGAGCAATGGACATTAGACCAGTGGAAATCTGTCCTTTGGTCTGATTTTGTCCAAATTTGAGATTTTTGGTTCCAACCGCCGTGTCTTTGTGAGACGCAGAGTAGGTGAACGGATGTTCTCCGCATGTGTGGTTCCCACACATGAAGCATGGAAGAGAAGGTGATTATGTGGGGGTGCTTTGCTGGTGTCACTGTCAGTGATTTATTTAGAATTCAAGGCACACTTAACCAGCATGGCTACCACAGCATTCTGCAGCGATACGCCATCCCATCTGGTTTACGCTTAGTGGGACTATCATTTGTTTTTCAACAGGACAATGACCCAAAACACAGGACAATGACAATGACCCAAAACACCCCTACAGGCTGTGTAAGGGCTATTTGACCAAGAAGGAGAGTGATGGAGTGACCTGACCTCTACAATCACCCGACCTCAACCCATTTGAGATGGTTTGGGATTAGTTGGACCGCAGAGTGAAGGAAAAGCAGCCAACAAGTGCTCAGTATATGTAGGAACTCCTTCAAGACTGTTGGAAAAGCATTCCAGGTGACTACCTCATGAAGCTGGTTGAGAGAATGCCAAGAGTGTACAACGCTGTCATCAAGGCAAAGAGTGGCTACTTTGAAGAATCTAAAATCTAAAATCTATATTGATTTGTTTAACACTTTTTAGGTTACTACATGATTCCATATGTGTTATTTCATAGTTGTGATGTATTCACTATTATTCTATAATGTAGAAAATAGTAAAAAATAAAGACAAATCCTTGAATGAGTAGGTGTGTCCAAACTTTTGACTGGTACTGTATATTAACAAACACTGTCAACATCTCAAGAATAATATCTCAGACCAACAATGGCATGATTATTTATTGAATACTGGTAGCCTAACTATTGATTCAGCGCCTGGGGAGCAGGCAGCAGATACTGTACACTGTCTGTGGGTATGTCATCTTTATGTTCTCTAATTACCTCCAGTGAGCTACAATGAGATGTGTAGACCCCCCCCCCCCCCCCCCCCCTACAACTGCATATGGGAATTACAGCCATCTAAATTGCATGGTCATTTTATCTGACAACACATTGTTGGTTCAATCAACTGCAACCCACACATAAATGACACTGGCCACAAAACATAAACCATTGAATCAGCAATGAGACCGCAGTGGTGAACTCGGTGGTACAGATATAACCACTGAGTGGTACAGATATAACCACTGAGTGGTACAGATATTAATTGATTGCTCCTTTATCATTTGCATTGTTGGCCTGCTTATTACCACTAAGTCATTGATCTGATCTGACTGGAAAACTCGTGGCAGGATGGTTGTGTTGATTAGGATGGTGTAGAGTGAGTAAAGCACACAATACAGAATGTAGTAGAATCCTCCTCAGTATTTTACTGCCTCGCCATTGTCAGAGTTACTCATAGCAGAAAAGTGTAGGGATCATCATGAGGTAATAGTGTGGTGAGAGAGAGAGAGAGAGAGGGGAGAAGGGCAGGTATAGAGAGAGGGAGATAGAGAGGGAGAGAGAGAGGGGAGAAGGGCAGGTATAGAGAGAGGGAGATAGAGAGGGAGAGAGAGAGGGGAGAAGGGCAGGTATAGAGAGAGGGAGATAGAGAGGGAGAGAGAGAGGGGAGAAGGGCAGGTATAGAGAGAGGGAGATAGAGAGGGAGAGAGAGAGGGGAGAAGGGCAGGTATAGAGAGAGGGAGATAGAGAGGGAGAGAGAGAGGGGAGAAGGGCAGGTATAGAGAGAGGGAGATAGAGAGGGAGAGAGAGAGGGGAGAAGGGCAGGTATAGAGAGAGGGAGATAGAGAGGGAGAGAGAGAGAGAGGGGAGAAGGGCAGGTATAGAGAGAGGGAGATAGAGAGGGAGAGAGAGAGAGAGGGGAGAAGGGCAGGTATAGAGAGAGGGAGATAGAGAGGGAGAGAGAGAGGGGAGAAGGGCAGGTATAGAGAGAGGGAGATAGAGAGGGAGAGAGAGAGGGGAGAAGGGCAGGTATAGAGAGAGGGAGATAGAGAGGGAGAGAGAGGGGGGAGAAGGGCAGGTATAGAGAGAGGGAGATAGAGAGGGAGAGAGAGAGGGGAGAAGGGCAGGTATAGAGAGAGGGAGATAGAGAGGGAGAGAGAGAGGGGAGAAGGGCAGGTATAGAGAGAGGGAGATAGAGAGGGAGAGAGAGAGTGGAGAAGGGCAGGTATAGAGAGAGGGAGATAGAGAGGGAGAGAGAGAGGGGAGAAGGGCAGGTATAGAGAGAGGGAGATAGAGAGGGAGAGAGAGAGGGGAGAAGGGCAGGTATAGAGAGAGGGAGATAGAGAGGGAGAGAGAGAGGGGAGAAGGGCAGGTATAGAGAGAGGGAGATAGAGAGGGAGAGAGAGAGGGGAGAAGGGCAGGTATAGAGAGAGGGAGATAGAGAGGGAGAGAGAGAGGGGAGAAGGGCAGGTATAGAGAGAGGGAGATAGAGAGGGAGAGAGAGAGAGAGGGGAGAAGGGCAGGTATAGAGAGAGGGAGATAGAGAGGGAGAGAGAGAGAGAGAGGGGAGAAGGGCAGGTATAGAGAGAGGGAGATAGAGAGGGAGAGAGAGAGAGAGGGGAGAAGGGCAGGTATAGAGAGAGGGAGATAGAGAGGGAGAGAGAGAGAGAGAGAGAGGGGAGAAGGGCAGGTATAGAGAGAGGGAGAGAGAGAGAGAGGGGAGAAGGGCAGGTATAGAGAGAGGGAGATAGAGAGGGAGAGAGAGAGAGAGGGGAGAAGGGCAGGTATAGAGAGAGGGAGATAGAGAGGGAGAGAGAGAGGGGAGAAGGGCAGGTATAGAGAGAGGGAGATAGAGAGGGAGAGAGAGAGAGAGGGGAGTAGGGCAGGTATAGAGAGAGGGAGATAGAGAGGGAGAGAGAGAGGGGAGAAGGGCAGGTATAGAGAGAGGGAGATAGAGAGGGAGAGAGAGAGGGGAGAAGGGCAGGTATAGAGAGAGGGAGATAGAGAGGGAGAGAGAGAGGGGAGAAGGGCAGGTATAGAGAGAGGGAGATAGAGAGGGAGAGAGAGGGGAGAAGGGCAGGTATAGAGAGAGGGAGATAGAGAGGGAGAGAGAGAGGGGAGAAGGGCAGGTATAGAGAGAGGGAGATAGAGAGGGAGAGAGAGAGGGGAGAAGGGCAGGTATAGAGAGAGGGAGATAGAGAGGGAGAGAGAGGGGAGAAGGGCAGGTATAGAGAGAGGGAGATAGAGAGGGAGAGAGAGAGGGGAGAAGGGCAGGTATAGAGAGAGGGAGATAGAGAGGGGAGAAGGGCAGGTATAGAGAGAGGGAGATAGAGAGGGAGAGAGAGAGGGGAGAAGGGCAGGTATAGAGAGAGGGAGATAGAGAGGGAGAGAGAGAGAGAGGGGAGAAGGGCAAGTATAGAGAGAGGGAGATAGAGAGGGAGAGAGAGAGGGGAGAAGGGCAGGTATAGAGAGAGGGAGATAGAGAGGGAGAGAGAGAGGGGAGAGGGGCAGGTATAGAGAGAGGGAGATAGAGAGGGAGAGAGAGAGGGGAGAAGGGCAGGTATAGAGAGAGGGAGATAGAGAGGGAGAGAGAGAGGGGAGAAGGGCAGGTATAGAGAGAGGGAGAGAGAGAGGGGAGAAGGGCAGGTATAGAGAGAGGGAGATAGAGAGGGAGAGAGAGAGGGGAGAAGGGCAGGTATAGAGAGAGGGAGATAGAGAGGGAGAGAGAGAGGGGAGAGGGGCAGGTATAGAGAGAGGGAGATAGAGAGGGAGAGAGAGAGGGGAGAAGGGCAGGTAGAGAGAGAGGGAGATAGAGAGGGAGAGAGAGAGGGGAGAAGGGCAGGTATAGAGAGAGGGAGATAGAGAGGGAGAGAGAGAGGGGAGAAGGGCAGGTATAGAGAGAGGGAGATAGAGAGGGAGAGAGAGAGGGGAGAAGGGCAGGTATAGAGAGAGGGAGATAGAGAGGGAGAGAGAGAGAGAGGGGAGAAGGGCAGGTATAGAGAGAGGGAGATAGAGAGGGAGAGAGAGGGGAGAAGGGCAGGTATAGAGAGAGGGAGATAGAGAGGGAGAGAGAGAGGGGAGAAGGGCAGGTATAGAGAGAGGGAGATAGAGAGGGAGAGAGAGAGAGAGGGGAGAAGGGCAGGTGTAGAGAGAGGGAGAGAGAGAGGGAGAGAGAGAGGGGAGAAGGGCAGGTATAGAGAGAGGGAGATAGAGAGGGAGAGAGAGAGGGGAGAAGGGCAGGTATAGAGAGAGGGAGATAGAGAGGGAGAGAGAGAGGGGAGAAGGGCAGGTATAGAGAGAGGGAGATAGAGAGGGAGAGAGAGAGGGGAGAAGGGCAGGTATAGAGAGAGGGAGATAGAGAGGGAGAGAGAGAGGGAGAAGGGCAGGTATAGAGAGAGGGAGATAGAGAGGGAGAGAGAGAGGGGAGAAGGGCAGGTATAGAGAGAGGGAGATAGAGAGGGAGAGAGAGAGGGGAGAGGGGCAGGTATAGAGAGAGGGCACCACCAGTGACATGCCCTCCCACAAGACAAACTCCACCAGCACCACCCTCACCCCTACCCTCCCCACCCAAAAAGGCACATCCAGCACCTCTCTTCCCACCATAGTGGAGGACACGCCCCAGGAGGAGAGCGACCCCCTCAGTGCAGAGCAGGCTCAGGCCCTCCTCACCACCATGGCTGCCATGAGGAATGAGTTCACCAAACTGGAGGGGGAGGTGGTCCTGCTCAGGGAGAGCGTGAGCAAACAGCAACCAGACAACCACACCTTAGAGGAGCTCCTAACCAAGGTGAGGACAGAGCAGGACAGCAGCCTTGCAACACAGCTGAAAGAGGTTCAGCAAGAGAGAGACGGACTCAAGAGAGAGCTGGCTGATCTAACAAAGGAGGTGAAAGAGCTCCAAAAAGACAGGCAGAGCAGCAATAAGGAGCTGACCACACTAAGAGAGGAGCTGCAGGAGAGAAAGAGAGCAGAGGACAGGCTGCAGGAGCAGATAGATCACCACCCTATGACCTGCCCTCACACAGCAGAGGAGCCCAGCTCAACCAGCCAGACTTCCCCAGCCCTGCCTGCTGCACCCCTCCTCCCCAACCCACAGAACAGCCTCCCACTGACAGTGGCACCGACACAGACCAGCCACACCCCAGCTCCAGCTCCAACACCCACCAGCCCCCCCTCTGCCCCCCCCAGTCCAGAAGAAACACTGGCTGACATCGTCCTGTTAATGGACTCAAATGGGAAGTATGTCCAGGAGCAGAAACTTTTCCCTAGACACAAAACGAGAAAGGTGTGGTGCCCAACAACGCAGAGTGCCATGGAGCTGCTTGATAAGGCCCATCTCGGGTCGCCAAGCCACATAATCATACATACCGGAAGCAACGACCTGCGTGCTCAGCAGGAGAGGGTGGCGACTTCACTACGGTGAGTGATTGAGAAGGCCTCCGCAATCTTCCCCAACTCAAGAATCATAGTGTCAACCCTTCTACAGAGGAGGGACTTCCACCCTGCCACAATCCAAAGAATAAACGCCAGCCTATCCCGGGACTGTGCCCTGCGACCCAATGTACACCTGGCCCACCATCCCACCCTCGATCTGGACTGTCTCTATGACCATGTTCACCTGTACAGGGAGACAGTCCCCATCCTTGCCAAGACTCTCAAGGACGTCGCTTTAAACCGCAGCCCGACCTCTCCACCCAGGAACAGCGGAGCAATCTCCACCCCGCCGAGATCACCGAGACAACATCCCGGACCAGCACCCTGGACCCCCCAACCACGACCACAGCACCACCAACCTCAATGCCCACCACAGCCAGCGCAGCACAGACCACCCCAGCCCAGCTTCAGAGCCACCCAGACGAGGCCTCCCACCCCCCTGCCCCCCACCACAGATCCACACCTGAAGGAGCCACAGCCCAGCAGGCAGAGCTACGCACAGGCTGTGAGAGGAGCAACTGGCCCAGCCCCCACCAACCAAATGAGTGACATTAAACAAATGCTGAGCCTACTATGCTCACATGTGATAGGCCGAGGGTCATGGTAAGATGAGCACAAGAACACCACCATCCTCACACTACATCCACCCAAGTGGCATGACACAAATTCTATCTTAAATGATAAACAAATCACATTTGCAAAATAAGAGTTTACTTTAATTGAAAAATCCTGTTTTAATGGTTCTTCTTAGATTGTGAATGTTTGTCTCATTTTGAAAGGTAAAGAAAAGAAAAAGAAAAAAAAAAGTTATGAAGTCTTTTTACGTTGCATGTTGGAATATACAAGGATTGAAGTCCTCTGCTTTTGGGCTAAAGAGCAGAAACCCAGACTTCCTGAAAGAAATTGATGATGTTGATATTGTAGTACTACAGGAAACATGGTGCAGAGGTGATGTTTCCACTGGCTGTCCACTAGGTTATAGGGAGATAATCATACCATCCACTAAATTAAAAGGAATCAAACAGGGCAGAGACTCAGGGGGAGTGTTAATATGGTATAAATCTGAACTAATTAATTCAATCGAATTGATCAAAACAGGAGAATTCTTTATCTGGTTAAAAATCAACAAGGAGGCTATCTTGACAGATAAAAATGTCTTCCTCTGTGCCACATACATTCCCCCGTCAGAGTCACCCTACTTCAATGAAGAGAGCTTCTCCATTCTAGAGGGGGAGATTAGTCACTTTCAGGCCCAAGGCAACGTACTGGTCTGTGGAGACCTGAACAGCAGAAGAACAAGACACTATTAACAGTCATGGGGATAAACACCTACCAGGAAGCAATAACCTTTCCCCCCCCACATACCCCCACCGAAACAACTATGACAAAGTGAAAAACAAAAACGGAGTACAGCTCCTGAGGCTCTGTCGAACACTGGGTCTGTACATAGTCAATGGCAGGCTGAGAGGAGACTCTTTTGGTAGGTACACCTACAGCTCATCCCTTGGCAGCAGCACTGTAGACTACTTCCTCACCGACCTCAACCCAGAGTCTCTCAGAGCCTTCACAGTCAGCCCACTAACACCTCTCTCAGACCACAGTAAAATCACAGTGTATCTGAGAAGAGCAGAACCCAACCATGAAGCATCACGGCCCAATAAATTACATGGTACTAAACAGGCCTATAGATGGAGTGCAAACAGTACAGACATCTACCAAAAAGCAATTAGTAGCCAAAAAATACAATCTCTCCTGGACAACTTTTTAGCCTTAACATTCTCCTTCAGCAATGAAGGTGTAAATTTGGCCGTTAGGAACATAAACTTTATATTTGACAAATTAGCCTCCTTGGCTAATCTAAAGAAGCATAAGAGCAAACCAAAAATAACAGATAATGAAAAATGGTTTGATAATGATTGCAAAAATCTAAGAAAGTCATTGAGAAATATATCTAATCAAAAACACAGAGAACCAGACAACAAAAATATACGCCTTCAATATGGGGAAACACTGAAGCAATACAAACGCACTCTAAGAACAAAAAAGGAACAGCACATTAGAAATCAGCTGGATGTAATTGAGGAATCCATAGAATCAAACCACTTCTGGGAGAATTGGAATAAATTAAACAAACCTCATCATGAGGAATTGGCTCTCCAAAATGGGGATATGTGGAGAAATCACTTTGCAAACCTCTACAGCAATATAACAAAGAGCCCAGAACAAAAAGATATACAAGAAAAATTACAAATCCTTGAATTAGCAGTCAAAGACTATCAGAATCCTGTAGATACCCCAATTACAGAAGAAGAATTATTGGAAAAACTATGCAATCTCCAACCCAAAAAGGCCTGTGGTGCTGATGGTATTTTAAATGAAATGATCAAATATACAGACCACAAATTCAAATTGGCTATACTCAAACTCTTCAACATTATCCTCACTGCAGGTATTTTCCCCGATATTTGGAACCAGGGATTGATCACACCAATCTATAAAAATGGAGACAAATTTGACCCAAATAATTACAGAGGAATTTGCGTTAACAGCAACTTGGGGAAAATTCTCTGCAGTATTATAAATAGCAGACTACATCATTTCCTTGACGAACACAACGTCCTGAGCAGAAGCCAGATTGGATTTCTAAAAAATTATCGTACAACAGACCACATTTACACCCTCCACACTCTAATTGATAAACAAGTTAACCAAAACAAAGGCAAAATCTACTCGTGTTTTGTAGATTTCAAGAAAGCATTGATTCAATTTGGCACGAAGGTCTTTTTTATAAACTAATAGAAAGTGGTATTGGAGGGAAAACATATGATTTTATTAAATCAATGTACACTAAAAACAAATGTGCGGTTAAAATTGGCAACAAGCAAACAGACTTCTTCTCTCAGGGGCGGGGAGTGAAACAGGGCTGCCCAATAAGTCCAACATTATTTAACATCTACATTAATGAATTGGCAAAAACATTAGAAGAATCGGCAGCACCTGGTATCACCCTACACAACACTGAAATCAAGTGTCTGCTGTACGCAGATGACCTGGTGCTGCTGTCTCCCACTAAAGAGGGGTTACAGCAGCACCTAGATCGTCTTCACAGGTTCTGTCAGACCTGGGCTCTGACCGTTAACCTAAAAAAAACAAATATAATGATATTCCAAAAAAGGTCGGGAAATAAGGATGACAAATATAAATTCTATTTGGACACAGTTCTATTAGAACACACCAAAAACTACACATATCTAGGACTAAATATAAGCAACACAGGTAGCTTTCACATGGCTGTGAATGAGCTGAGAGACAAAGCAAGAAGAGCATTCTATGCCATTAAAAGGAACATCAAAATTGAAATTCCAATTAGAATCTGGCTCAAAATTTTTCAATCAGTTATAGAACCAATTGCTCTATATGGCAGTGAAGTATGGGGTCCACTCTCTAATAATGAATTTACTAAATGGGACAAACATCCAACTGAAATATTGCATGCAGAGTTTTGCAAGACTGTATTGCAAGTACAAAGAAAAACTCCAAATAACGCATGTAGGGCAGAATTGGGCCAATACCCCCTCCTCATTTGAATAGAAAAAAGAGCCATCAAATTTTACAACCATCTAAAAACAAGTGACCCTAAAACATTCCATCACACAGCTCTACAATGTCAAGAGATGAAACCAGAGAAGAGTCCCCTCAGCCAGCTGGTTCTGAGGCTCAGTTCACCAACCCAAACCAACCCCATAGAGCCTCGGGACAGCCCTCAGAAAATCTGGCCCAACCAAATCATCACAAAACAAAAAGAAAAATATATAACCTATTGGAAAGACACCACAAAAAATCAAAGTAAACTTCAATGCTATTTGGCTCTAAACAGACAGTACATGGTGGCAGACTATCTGACCACTGTGACTGATAGAAAACTGAGGAAAACATTGACTAGGTACAGACTCAGTGAGCACAGTCTGGCTATAGAGACCGGTCGTCACAGACAAACCTGGCTGCCCAGAGAGGACAGGCTGTGCTCACTCTGCTCCAGGGGAGAGGTAGAGACAGAGGTGCATTTCCTACTACACTGTGACAAATACTCAGACCTAAGAGCATATTTCTTTCCCAAAATTATAACTCAATACAAAGAATTTGAAACTATAAAAGATGAAGAAAAAATCAAATATTTATTGGGTGAAAAGCCAAAATGTGCAGTTTTGGCAGCCAAATATGTGTCCTCCTGCCACAACCTGAGGGACAGCCAGTGAAAAATGCAAAGTAATGTTGATAATATTTCCCATTTAGCTTAGTTTTGTTTTGTCTTTCATACCAGGTCATATGTCTTCTCAAGTCATATTGACACTGGTCTACTACCATTGATTTAATGTATTGTTGTTCTGATTAATATTGTTGTTGTAGTTGTTGTTAATGGTAATCCCATGTCCACTACTACTATTATTATTACTGTTGGTCCCACCATTTATTTATATATAAATATATATATATTTTGTATATATATACATATATATTTGATTTTTATTTTTCGATATGTATACTTTGACAATGTAAGTAATAATGAACTTGCCATGTCAATAAAGTCAATTGAATTGAATTGAATTGAATTGAGAGAGGGGAGAAGGGCAGGTATAGAGAGAGGGAGATAGAGAGGGAGAGAGAGAGGGGAGAGGGGAGAAGGGCAGGTATAGAGAGAGGGAGATAGAGAGGGAGAGAGAGAGGGAGAGAGGGGAGAAGGGCAGGTATAGAGAGAGGGAGAGAGAGAGGGAGAGAGAGAGAGAGGGAGAGAGAAGGGCAGGTATAGAGAGAGGGAGAGAGAGGGAGAGAGAGAGGGAGAGAGGGGAGAGTGGGGAGAAGGGCATGTATAGAGAGAGAGAGAGAGGGAGAGAGAGAGGGAGAGAGAGAGAGGGAGAGAGAGAGGGAGAGAGAGAGGGGAGAGAGAGAGAAGGGCAGGTATAGAGAGAGGGAGAGAGAGAGAAGGGCAGGTATAGAGAGAGGGAGAGAGAGAGAAGGGCAGGTATAGAGAGAGGGAGAGAGAGAGGGAGAGAGGGGAGAAAGAGAGAAGGGCAGGGAGAGAGAGAGGGAGAGAGAGAGGGAGAGAGGGGAGAAAGAGAGAAGGGCAGGTATAGAGAGAGGGAGAGAGAGAGGGAGAGAGGGGAGAAAGAGAGAAGGGCAGGTATAGAGAGAGGGAGAGAGAGAGGGAGAGAGAGAGGGGAGAAAGAGAGAAGGGCAGGTATAGAGAGAGGGAAAGAGAGAGAAGAGCGAGAAAGAGAGAATGTTATTTTCTGTAATGACCTTTGACCCTTATCCTTAAATGACTGATCTGAAATTACTTGTTGTTTGACTGACCATTATTTGATCATTTTCTTCAGCACAGACAGTCTCGTGTGTTCATGGCAATGGAAGTAATATATACTGAACAAAAATATAAAAAGCAGCATATAACAATTTGAAACATTTTACTGAGTTATAGTTAATATATGGAAATCAGTCAATTAAAATAAATTATTTAGGCCCTAATCTATGGATTTCCATGACTGGGAATACAGACTGGAATCATTAACCCACCCTCTTCGGAGGACACATATCTCAGCTTTTCTGCTACATATACATATATTTTACATAGACATTTTACATATACAGTTTACATACACATTTAGCATACATTGTTCTTCATATAAAGCAATCACATAACAATAATACATTACCAAACATACGCTCTTTAAACCCACCCCTCAGCCCATCCCACCTATCACCATAGACCACCCTCATTAGGTTTCCATGTGACATGTATTTTTAAATTGTACTGTGATGTTTTACATACATTTTGAACCTTTCTAATCGTATAGTATCCACAGATTGTGAGCTAAAGATGAAAACCTTTCCTACAAGTATTATTATATTATTTATTGACTGACTATGGCTTTCCAAATCACCCAAAACTGCTATTTGTAGGGTTAATTTAAGTGCATGTTGTGATTTTCTAACCAGTCCTGAACCTGTGACTACAAACAAGCTACATGGGGGGCAATACCAGAATAAATTATCTAGTGATTCTGTCTCTTCGCAGCAAAATCTACAAAGCTGAAATTGTTGTATGCCCCATATACTGTCTATATCATTCTGTTGGTGGCAAGAATTTTGCTTCCTAAAGCTTCTGCCTCTAACCCTAGGAAACTCTTTTTCACCTTCTCCTCCCTCCTTAATCCTCCACCCCCCCATCCCTCCTCCCTCTCTGCGGACAACTTTGTCAACCACTTTGAAAAGAAGGTTGATGACATCCGCCCCTCATTTACTCAGCCTATTGAGTTTACTGGTCCCACTCACACAGAACTACCCTACACCTTGACCTCTTTCTCCCCTGTCTCTCCAGATGAAATCCTGCGACTAGTAAGATCTGGCAGCCCGACAACCTGCCCACTCGACCCCATTCCCTCCTCCCTTCTCAAGACCATCTCTGGAGACCTTCTCTCATTCCTCATCAACTCATCCTGACCACTGGTTTAAGTCCCCTCTGACTTCAAAATGGCCAAAGTTGCTCCCCTTCTCAAGAAACCAACACTCGACTCATCTGACGTCAAAACTATAGACCTGTATCCCTTCTTTCTTTCTTTCTTTCTTTCCAAAACACTTGAGTGTGCTGTCTCTGATCAACTCTCTTGTTATCTCTCTCAGAATGATCTTCTTGACCCTAACTAGTCAGGCTTCAAGATGGGTCACTCAACCGAGACTGCTCTTCTCTGTATCACAGAAGCTCTCCGCACTGCCAAAGCTGACTCTCTCTCCTCTGTTCTCATCCTCCTAGATCTATGCACTGCCTTCGATACCACAAACCATCAGATCCTCCTCTCCACCCTCTCAGGGCTGGGCGTGTAAGGTTCTGCACTTGGATTGCATCCTACCTGGCAGGCCGCTCCTACCAGGTGATTTGGAGAAGATCTGTGTCTGCACCACGTATTCTCACTACTGGTGTCCCCCAGAGCTCGGTTCTAGGCACTCTGACTTCTCTCTATACACCAAGTCACTTGGCTCCGCCATATCCTCACATGGTCTCTCCTATCATTGCTATGCAGATGACACTCAACTACTTTTCTCCTTCTCCCCTTTTAACACCCAGGTGGCGACACACATCTCTGCTTCCCTGGCAGATTTCTCAAGCTCTACCTCGACAAGGCGGCGCTGCTCTTCCTCCTTCGGAAAGACCTGCCCGCTCAAAGACCTCTCCATCATGGTTGACAACTCCACAGTGTCACCCTCCCAGAGTGCAAAGCACCTTGGCGTGACCCTGGACAAAACCCTGTCGTTCTCTGCAAACATAAAAGCAGTGACTCGCTCCTCCAGGTTCATGCCCTACCTCACACAGGAAGCGGCGCAGGTCCTAATGCAGGCACTTGGCATCAAACCCCTGCAACTTATCCAGAACACTACAGCCCAACTTGTTTTCAACCTTCCCAAGTTCTCTCATGTCACCCCGCTCCTCTGCACACTCCACTGGCTTCCAGTCCAAGCTCGCATCCACTACAATACCATGGTGCTTGCCTACGGAGCAGCAAGAGGAACTGCCCCTCCCTACCTTCAGGCTGTGCTCAAACCCTACACCGCAACCCGAGCACTCCATTCTTCCACCTCTGGTCTCTTGGTCCTCCCACCCCAATGGGAGGGCAACTCCACTCAGCCCTGTCCAAGATTTTCTCTGTGCTGGCACCCCAATGTTGGAACCAGCTTCCCCCTGAAGCTAGGACAGCAGAGCCTCTGCCCATCTTCGGAAACACCTGAAATCCTACCTCTTCAAAGAGTATCTTATATAATTCACTTAACCAACACTTGCACTTGACCCCCCCCCCCCCCCCCCCCCCTCTTCTAGCTCTGACTTTGCTGATAGCTACTTTATTGAGGAGAAGTGTACTTACTATGCCTGTGATATGCGGTTGTCCACCTGGCAATCTTGAGATGAATGCACTAACTATAAGAGCTTTTGCTAAATGACTAAAATGTAAATGTAAAAATGAGAGAGAGAGAGTGTGTGTGAGAGAGAGAGAGAGAGAGAGAGAGAGAGGAGCAGAATAACAAATAGGATACAATTGTGGTCAGGAACATCATTTTTCTCTCTCCCTCTCACTCTGTCTCTCAAATCCTTCCTCTACTTTTTTTCTCAACCATACACATATTCTCTCCCTAATAATCACCTCTTAGGGATTTCCATAAAACAGTGTGTGATACAGTTACACGCCTCCCATTCCACACACACTCACTCACTCTTAATCACACACACACACACACACACACACACACACACACACACACACACACACACACACACACACACACACACACACACACACACACACACACACGCACACACACACACACACACACACACACACACACACACACACACACACACACACACACACACACTGTTTCTCAGTTCATAATGATGGATAATCAGACAGGATAGAGTACAGAAAAATACATTTGTGAATATGTTCATAGATGGATCAGATTATTACCGTAAATGCTACATTGGGTACACACACATACCAAGCGTCGGCTGGAGTGGCGTAAAGCTCGCCGCCATTGGACTCTGGAGCAGTGGAAACGCCTTCTTTGGAGTGATGAATCACACTTCACCATCTGGCAGTCCGAC
Source organism: Salvelinus namaycush (assembly GCF_016432855.1). Taxonomy (NCBI): domain Eukaryota; kingdom Metazoa; phylum Chordata; class Actinopteri; order Salmoniformes; family Salmonidae; genus Salvelinus; species Salvelinus namaycush. The sequence continues at coordinate 19,135,793 of NC_052335.1, read as the reverse complement.
AGACTAATCTGGGTTTGGCGGATGCCATGGAGAACGCTACCTGGTTTGCCATGTTTGCTAGGTACAGATATTCATAGACTATACCGCCAGGTCTCTGACCTCATCCCTATAGGCTGTCTCATCATCTGTGATCAGGCCTACCACTGTTGTGTCGTCTGCTAACTTAATGATGGTGTTGGCGTCGTGCTTGGCCACGCACTCATGGGTGATAAATATACACAAACGAATTCAGTTTCAATGCAATAATAAACAGCTCTCCCCTGGTGGCACAGAGAGTTAATGATCTGGCCGAAGATTGTTGGTTCAATCCCACAAATGATTTAACCAAATTAGAACTTTTAGGGGAAGTTCAGTGGTGGTTGTTACAGATGTTGTGAACACAGTTTTAGTGGATGTTAGGAGAACATTCCAAGGATATTTCATAAAAAAATGTCTAATAATGACAATAATAATAATTGTTATCAAAACATTATTAGAATTTTGGGGGGGGATGTAACCATCCTAATGTTAGATACAACCCTAACTAGAAGTTAATAGGAATCTTAGATAATCTTCTGGGAATGTTCCCAGTTTCCTGGGCAAGCACCACAGATTGAGTTTGCTCAGACTAATATAGAATAACCAATTAAGTTACCATTCAATAGGGTGACAGAACAGTCTTGAGATTGGCTAGATTTGACAAAACCACACTGCATTCAGGCAATTATGGCCGAAAGCACAATCAGTATTGCTGTGACTTGAAGCCACGATTGATGATTTAGTCAATAGACTGTTTCTATCACATTCTGAAACCACATAGAAAGCAGATCTGAGCAGTCTGTACATGTTTATTAACACTTTACATGTTGCGTTTATATTTTTGTTCAGTATAATTTCAATTGGTATATTTACCAACATGTAAACATCCCGGTCTGTGAGCAGTGTGTTTCTCTGGGGCCGCTCTCCTTTGTTGTTCAGATATATATATCCCTGAACTGACATTGAAGCTGATGTACTCCAGCAATAGCAGTATGCCCTGGGAATGACTCTCCTGTGAGCACAACTTGGAATTATACAAGCATCTGATCTGCTTTGGTCTTAAATGCATTGTGATTTAATATTTGCTCTCACACTGCAGATTTGGGGGGGGGGGGTTAGGTCAGGCAAAAACAGCCTTTCAGAAACTTGTATCTCTTTAATGCTGAACTGCTCAGATTCAAAACTGAGCCAACATCTCTTGGCCTGGACAAAGCCTATTGGTTCAGAGGGCTTGGTCAGACATATGGCATTCACCATGTAGTAAGAACATTAAAATTGCGAGCAGCATTCATTTAGCTACATCTACATCTACGACATCAAGGCAATTTGATTTGTTTCAGACAACAGGGGAGGGAATAGACGAAGCAGTAGTCATCATGATACAGGAATGGAACATATTTCTGTTGCATTTATCACATGAACAATTGTGAGGTTGAGAGGTTTTGAAAATGATCTTTCTAAGGTCATGTTCAGAAGTGGATTGAAGACTTCCACGTATTTACTGTCATGTTCTTTGTTTATTTATGTGTTTTGTGAAAATGTGATATATACATATCTAAGTAAGGGTGAAATGGTATGTAATACACAAACAGAAGGTTTGAATCTCCTCTTGCAATATATCAGAGATTGTGGCCCCTACTAGCGTCTATAAACCATATGTTATCAAAACAAGTGAACGTCTGGTCTGTTCTACTATTAAGATGAGTCCAGTTACATGCCAGCTATCATTAGCTTATAGTCAGTTTCACAGAATCACCAGTGGGAAAGCAACATAGAAGAAAGTAGCATCAATATCATGCATCTTTCAAAGTGATGGCTTTATTGTGTCCTCTGGACATGTTGTAGACATAGTAGCCTACATGTTTAGAACATACTGTACAGATGGTTTGGAGACTGGAGCCATATGGTAAAGATTTACAGGTGTTGTGCTTTTGTTTCTGCTTTAGTGAGAGGTCAGTTTTGCTATAATGAAAACCATAGCTTAGCAATTGCTAACTTACGGTTTCAGAAAATTCTGCAGAAGTGTTAAGTTGTCACGCCCTGACCTTAGAGATCCTTTTTATGTCTCTATTTGGTTTGGTCAGGGTGTGATTTGGGGTGGGTATTCTATGTTCTTTAGTTCTATTATTTGTATTTCTATGTTTTGACCGGGTAGGGTTCTCAATCATGGACAGCTGTCTATCGTTGTCTCTGATTGAGAACCATACTTAGGTAGCCCTTTTTCCCACCTGTCTTTGTGGGATGTTAACTTTGTTTGTGGCACGTAGCCCTTTAGCTTCACGGTTGTTTTGGATTGTTTATTGTTTTTGTCGGCGACATTTAAATAAAGGAATATGTACGCTCACCACGCTGCACCGTGGTCTACTTCTGTTGACGGCCGTGACATAAGTCATGACAATGATCAATGCTTGGCACAGTCATTTTCTTACACATTATATAGCAATTTTTCCACAATTTAATTGCCATCTACTGTAATTCAAGTAATGTTTTATTTTGTATCAAACTAGCATACTGTAGTTCTAATTAACTAGAGCCAGTAGGCAGAGATTGGTCCTTGGTGTCTCATCTTTAGTTCGGTCCCCTTCAGTGTAAAAGCCTGTCCAAATGTGGCCTCTAACTTTGACATCAACATAATCTACAGTATATACAGTTGAAGTCCGAAGTTTACATACACCTTAGCCAAATACATTTAAACTCAGTTTTTCACAATTCCTGACATTTTATCCTAGTAAAAATTCCCTGTCTTAAGTCAGTTAGTATCACCACTTTATTTTAAGAATGTGAAATGTCAGAATAATAGTAGAGATAATTATATATTTCAGCTTTCATTTCTTTCATCACATTCCCAGTGGGTCAGAAGTTTACATACACTCAATTAGTATTTGGTAGCATTGCCATTAAATTGTTTAACTTGGAACAAACGTTTCGGGTAGCCTTAAACAAGCTTCCCACAATAAGTTGGGTGAATTTTGGCCAATTCCTCCTGACAGAGCTGGTGTAACTGAGTCAGGTTTGTAGGCCTCCTTGCTCGCACACGCTTTTTCAGTTCTGCCCACAAATTTTCTATAGGGTTGAGGTCAGGGCTTTGTGATGGCCACTCCAATACCTTGACTTTGTTGTCCTTAAGCCATTTTGCACAACTTTGGAAGTATGCTTGGGGTCATTGTGCATTTGGAAGACTCATTTGCGACCAAGCTTTAACTTCCTGACTGACTTGAGATGTTGCCTCAATATATCCACAGAATTTTCCATGATGCCATCTATTTTGTGAAGTACATCAGTCCCTCCTGCAGCAAAGAACCCCTGTGCTTCACGGTTGGGATAGTGTTCTGCGGCTTGCAACCCTCCCCCTTTTTCCTCCAAACATAACGATGGTCATTATGGCCAAACAGTTCTACTTCTGTTTCATCAGACCAGAGGACGTTTCTCCAAAAAGTACGATCTTTGTCCCCATGTGCAGTTGCAAACTGTAGTCTCGCTTTTTTAAGGCGGTTTTGGAGCAGTGGCTTCTTTCTCGCTGAGCGGCCTTTCAGGTTATGTCGATATAGGACTCGTTTTACTGTGGATATAGATCATTTTGCACCTGTTTCCTCCAGCTTCTTCACAAGGTCCTTTACTGTTGTTCTGGGATTGATTTGCACTTCTCGCACAAAAGTACGTACATCTCTAGGAGACAGAACGCGTCTCCTTCCTGAGCGGTATGACGGCTCCGTGGTCCCATGGTGTTTATACTTGCGTACTATTGTTTGTACAGATGAGTGTGGTACCTTCAGACGTTTGGAAATTGCTCCCAAGGATGAACCAAACTTGTGGTCTACAATTTTTTTTCTAAGGTCTTGGCTGATTTCTTTTGATTATCGCATGATGTCAAGCAAAGAGGCACTGCGTTTGAAGGTAAGCATTGAAATACATCCACAGGTACACCTCCAATTGACTCAAATTATGTCAATTGGAGGTGTACCTGTGGATGTATTTTCAATTTCAAGCCTATCAGTAGCTTCTAAAGCCATGACATAATTTTCTGGAATTTTCCAAGCTGTTTATGCGAGGGTGTTGGTGAATGAAGAAAGGTGGAGTCGGGTGCAGGACACAGAGATGAGTATAGTCCGACAGTTTACTCAAAAAATTAAGTATAATATGCCAACACGGAACACAAAAAATCCAAAGCACAAGAACACGAACCCATATGACAAACAATAACGCACAAAACAGAGAGGAAAGCCAGAGGGTTAAATAAGGAACATAATTAATGTAATAGAAATCAGGTGTGTATAATGAAGACAAAACCAAACGAAAATGAAACATGGATCGGTGGCGACTAGAAAGCCGGTGACGTCGACCGCCGAACGCCGCCCGAACAAGGAGAGGGACCAACTTCGGCGGAAGTCGTGACAGTTTAAAGGCACAGTCACCTTAATTGTATGTAAAATTCTGACTCACTGGAATTGTGATCGGATGAATTATAAGTGAAATAATCTGTCTGTAAACAATTGTTGGAAAAATTACTTGTGTCCTGCAAAAAGTAGATGTCCTAACCAACTTGCCAAAACTATAGTTTGTTAACAAGAAATGTGTGTAGTGGTTGAAAAACGAGTTTTAATGACTCCAACCTAAGTGTATGCAAACCTCCGACTTCAACTGTACCTAGTTACTGTATTGTCTGACCAACATCTATGCCCCCAAACCAGTTAAATAGGCATAGTATAGTGAATGATGTACACATAGTTGTACACATGATGTACACATAGAACATTTATGTGCCTGCTCCTAGGGCACTGGTATTTGGAGAATAGTAATTGACAATGCGATTGTGATGTGATGAAAATACATTTTGAGGTGGACTGTATTTTTTGTCTCTTCACTTGTGCTCTCGCCAGCCAGAAACGGGCACTCACGCAGTGGCTGCAGGGAATGGAATGTGCTATAATGGGCCACAAGTCCAAATCCAAAGTTATTTGTATTCACTCAGTGAACACATCAAAAAGGCCCTCACATCTTTTTGTCAGGGACCTAAGCTTGTGATGACATTGAGATTTTCCCTTTAGGATGCATTCTTTAGAAAACGCGGTCCCACGTATTAGTGAAGCGTCGGGTAAGTTACCGCCAAGCGTACTGTATGTACAGTATGTTTGATACCCAGTTTTGAGACTAAATGTGACTAAATATGACAACCATTGGTCCATGTGTCTATCACCTCTATAATATGAAAAAGGCAGACACATATTGCTCCCAATGATGAAAGCTATTGCCAGCAATGCACTCCAAATGTTTCCAACCTTATGGATACTGGAATTACATGTGGAGGTTGCATTGATATTCCTATCAGCTCACACACTACAAATGTTTTCTGCTGACACCTGTGACGGAAAGACACAAATACATATGAAGTCACCTGTCTACATTACCTCTAAACTTCCAGGCAAAGCTTTCAGTATTGGTACAGAATGATCATTTTTTCCCAATACATTTAATGACTCAGACATTGAGGGTCAGAGTTTACCATAATTCCTGCACCTTATTATACGGCCACTTTATCAATTACCAATGAAATTATTTACAGTAATGTCCCCACCCCCCACACCTATCATATCCTGATTGGGAGCAGTTTGGTAATTGTTTAACTTGTCACCATACCACAAGATTTAATGGTGATTCCATGGCCACGCTTCTCATTTGAAATGTTAAATAAGGCCTTGTCCTTGATCGGGAGAAAGGGAGATAGAGATGGCAGAGACTGAGCAATAGAGATGAGAGGGTTGGAGTGAGAGAGATAGTGTGTTATATTTGTCATTTAATGTTAAGTAGGCTAGTTTTTGTATAAGGCAATGGAATTAAATGAGGGCCTTTACTGCCAACTGTAAAAGTGAAATGGCAAACACTGGGTCATTTCATACACTAAGTGTACAAAACATTAAGAACACCTGCTCTTTCCATGACAGACTGATCAGGTGAAAGCTATGATCCTGTAAAGACCATGCTGGGAGACAGAAAGCAAGTGCAGGTAGTGAGTTTAATAATAAACGTAACAGAAAACAATGCAAGATACAAGTATAGCGTACGGACATGGAACAACATTAACTTCTTTGGGGTAGGCAATATTTTCACGTCCGGATGAAAAGCATGCCCAGAGTAAATGGCCTGCTACAAAGCCATAAAAGCTAGAATATGCATATTATTAGTGGATTTGGATAGTAAACACTCTGAAGTTTCTAAAACTGTTTGAATGATGTCTGTGAGTATAACAGAACTCATCAGGCAGGCAAAAACCTGACAAAAAATCCAACCAGGAAGTGAGAAATCTGAGGTTGGTCGATTTTCAACTCAGCTCCTATTGAAGATACAGTGGGATATTGGTAATGTTGCTCTTCCTAAGGCTTCCACTAGATGTCAACAGTCGTTAGAACCTTGTCTGATGCCTCTACTGTTTAGTGGGGCCGAAGGAGAGAGGATTGAGTCAGGTCTGCCATGACCTGAACATGCTCTGACCATGCGCGTTCACGTGAGAGCGAGCTCTGTTCCATCGCAATTCTGAAGACACAGGAATACTCCGGTTGGAACATTATTGAAGAATTATGTTAAAAACATCCTAAAGATTGATTCAAAACTTTGTTTGTCATGTTTTTACGGACTGTAATATAACTTTTTTAACTTTTCGTCCGTACTTTCCGCTGGACCTGCCCGCTCGTCGTGAGTTTGGAAAGTGTACTGAACGCTAGAACAACAAGTAGGAATTTGGACATAAATGATGGACATTATCGAACAAAACAAACATTTATTGTGGAACTGGGATTCCTGGGAGTGCATTCTGATGAAGATCAGCAAAGGTAAATTAATGTTTATATTGTTACTTCTCACTTCTGTTGACTGCATAATATGGAGGCTATATTTGTGTCTTGATTGGGCTCTGAGCGCCGACTCAGATTACTGCATGGTTTGCTTTTTCCGTAAAGCTTTATTGAAATCTGACACAGGGGTTGCATTAAGGAGAAGTGCATCTAAAATTCCATGCATAACTGTTGTATCTTTTAGCAATGTTTATTATGAGTATTCCTGTAAATTGATGTGGCTCTCTGCAAAATCAAAGGATGTTTTGTGACTTCTGAACGTAAGGCGCCAATGTAAACTCAGATTTTTGGATATAAATATGAACTTTACCGAACAAAACATACATGTATTGTGTAACATGAAGTCCTATGAGTGTCATCTGATGAAGATCATCAAAGGCTAGGGATTAATTGTATCTATATTTCTGCTTTTTGTGAATCCTCTCTTTGCTATTCTGTGTTATTCTGTGATTAGGCACTCACCTAACATAATCGTTTGGTTTGCTTTCGTTGTAAAGCTTTTTTGAAATCGGACACTGTGGCTGGATTTACAACAAGTGTATCTTTAAAATGGTGTAAAATACATGTATGTTTCAGGAATTTTAATTATGGGATTTCTGTTGTTTTGAATTTGGCGCCCCGCACTTTCACTGGTTGTTGAAGAGGTGGGACGCTAACGTCTCACGTACCCTAGAGAGGTTAATACTGCTTGGGGAATAGACCTAAGGGAGTGGCAGATATAGGGGGGGTAATGAGAGAGGAAATGGAGTCCAGGTGAGCCTAATCATGAGGAGCAGGTGCGTGTAATGATGGTTGCCAGGACCGGTGTTTTGTAAACCGGCGACGTCAAACGACGGAGGGGAGGAGCGGGAGTAGACGTGACAGATCCCTTATTAATGTCACTTTCTTTAAATCCACTTCAATCAGTGTAGTTGAAGGGGAGGAGACAGGTTAAAGACGGATTTTTAAGCATTGAAGCAATTGAGACATGGATTGTGTATGCGCTATTCAGAGGGTGAATGGGAAAGTGCCTTTGAACGAGGTATGGTAGTAGGTGCCAGGCGCACGCACCGTTTGTGTCAAGAACTGCAACATTGCTGTTTTTTTACACTAAACAGTTTCCCATGTGTATCAAGAATGGTCCACCACCCAAAGGACATCCAGCCAACTTGACACAACTGTGGGAACCATTGGAGTCAACATGGGCCAGCATCCCTGTGGGACGCTTTTGACCTTGTAGAGTCCATGCCCCGACGAATTGAGGCTGTTCCGAGGGGAAAAGGGGGTGCAACTCAATATTAGGAAGGTGTTCATAATGTTTGGCATACTTAGTGTCTAATGCCTTGCTGTGTCTACAAACCAGGAGCTGCTGGGGGCATAAGCCAAAGAAGAATCCTGGCATGCTGTTCTCTGGCAAATTGACACTGAGAGATAGAATACTTACAGACAGAAATAAATAACAAAGTAGGTCAGTCAAACCCACTTTCCAAACGCATCACACTTCCCTGAATGGCTTTGTCTGGTCAGGTCATACTGACGCCTATATGGTGGTAAATATGGGTTTTGCTTTGGTGAGCAGCGTTGTTATACAGCAGTTTAGAGCTGTTGTCTCATGAGAAGTCCTTTCAGATGTTTACAACATCAACAAACATTTCAGTGTTTATTTAGCCGTGAAGCTTGCTACCAAACTAGAATACTAGCTACTGGGATGAGGATATGTGTTTATCCCCAATTATGTTCCGCCTGAATGGGCCAAGAGTTATAGAATGACACAGGTTCAGAATAAATCGTTTTTTATATCGCTAATGATGTTATCTGTCTCAATACAATTACTCTTATTGGTATTTTACTCAACACTTATTTACGTCAATACTCGTCTACTATTCGTCTTTCAAAGAGCCATCCCAGGGTTCTGCCCCCCCCCCCCCCCCCCCCCACAACAAAAACAGCCAGTCTCTTTACATGGTGAATCATAATAAACAAAGGAATCGAGAGGAACTGTGAGTGTGAAGCCTTCTCTCAGTGAGAAACAGACAGACTGACAGTTCCCTTCCCTAATGACAGAAAGGCGGGCACCAGGAAGACCCTCTGATGAGGTCTTGTTTTAACCTCCCATCGATATCACAACAGCTGCGAGCCAGGCACCCAGCACAGGGCAGGCAGGCAGGCGAGCAGGCGGGCAGGCAGGGGGCTGGTCCTGAAGGCATGGCCCAATCCAACACTGATGGCTCATTAAGTGATGGTGAGGATCGAAGCGTGTGTGCGTATCCCGGCCCGTGTTCACTCATCCGTGCAAGGTGTTTGTGTGTCTCTCTGTGTGTGTCTGTGTGTGTGCTGTACAAGGAAAGAGAAAGGAAGGGGTCCAAACCACGCCAACACAGCTGTGATGGGTCTGTGACTGCTTGGGCACTTCAACCACTTTCTTTCTATTTTCCCCTTTCTCTCCCTCTCCCTCTTTCTCTTTCATCCTCCCTGGCACCCAATCCTTCTCCGGCACCATCTTCTTCTCCCTCTTTCCTCCTTATTTCCTCCCCTGGGCCTTTCTATCTTTCTCTCTCCATTTCCCTACATCCCTGCTTCATAATCTCCCCCCCTCTCCCCCTCCCTCTCCTTCTCCCTCCTTCCCTCTCTCCATCAGTGAGATGGCAGTCCTGTGCATCTGTCTAATCAGATATTAATTACACATGGCCAGGCATCCCTGATTGAATTTGGGTCTGTGTGGCAGAGCTTCTAATGTGATAAAACTGATGTCCTCAAGCATCAAGAGTTTAGCTCAAATATTGAGGATGCCGTATACATGTATGATGTCCTTGTATTGCTGCTTGCTACAACAGACAAAACATCAGTGTACGGATGATTATGTAAAATGGCTTGCCAGTTACTATGTAATACAAAAGCATTGAGTCAAGTCAGGTCCTTCACATGTAAAAGCCTTTGGTGGATGTCTGTTGTCAGTTTTTGTCTGTTCTACTCCATCCCTACATTTGAAGGCTATGTCATTGTGCTTTCTTTTGTCATTTGCTGCAACCAAATTGCAAGTCAGTCAAATATCAGCCCCTTAGTACGGTCACACCATTGACCAATATGCAGGTGTGTTCTATTTTCCATAACGGATTAAAGCAACAATCACTGTGTAGTATAGCAAACACTGCTGCTTGGGGACTGTTTATAACTGCAGCTTAAATCAAATCAAATCCAATTTTATTTGTCACATGCGCTGAATTCAACAAGTGTAGACTTTACTGTGAAATGCTTACTTACGAGCCCTTTCCCAACAATCCAGTTATAAAGTAAGAACATTTACAAATAGATAAAAAGAAAATAGTAACACAATAAAATAACAATAGCGAGGCTATATACAGGCTACACCGGTACCTATTCAGTGTACTGGGGTACGAGGTAGTTGGGGTGATTGATTGAGATAATATGTACATGTAGGTTTGGTTAGGTGATTGATTGAAGACACACAGCTAGGGTTGATGAAGCACTCTTAGGAGTGAGTCTCTGAGACTATCTCAGCCCAGCTCATTATAAAGCCATCCTCAGACCAAATGAAACAGTAATGCTTTGATGAAATGAAATCTAACCCTCAAGTGTTGCGCCCATGCTGCCATAGCGGCTGGTCTGAAAGGGGTAATTGTGCTAACACAAACAGTAAAAGCTTTAGGAGACAAATGGGATGTGAGGGGGAGGTTAGGGGGGGTACCGGCAGCGACTGATCAACCAGCTCTTACTGTCCCCAGTGATATACATCCCCCTCCATCATCAGAGCTCGTAATGGCTCGTTTGTGTCTCTCAGGATCTAATGGACTTTTATGGGATTTACAGCATGAGAGTGCTGCAGAAGCAAAGTCATTCATACAAACACACGCAAATGCGCACACACACACAAGGAGACAGACAGAATGACTGACTATTATTTAGATATGAGATGAACTAACCCCAAATTCAAAGCTGGTAGCCTGATACTTTGGGCAGACATTTTGGGTAGCATAGTATTAATGTGTTTAGGGATAGCTGCTAGCTATCAGTGGTCCTTGGAAAACAATAACAAATCCATGATAAAGTATAGTCATTATCAACCAAGCAGTAGATACTACAATATGCAGTGAAGCATTATTGAGCAGAGAACCGTCAGAATAACTGTAGTACATGTGATGAAAAAACGAGCTAGTCTAACATAAAGGTTAAAGACCTTTCAGTGAAATGTTAAATCTCTCAGGGGTGGATAATGCCTACTATTAATCTTACTTATTGTCAAAGTAAGATTCACTGGCCATTCACTGGGACTCTTCGATTGATTTGCTGTTGGCATTCTGACATTGAATCATTGTGTATTTGCTTTAGTTATTTGATTGGATTCATTCTGAGATGGAAATATATATTTGCATGCTGATCTCTGAATGATGTATGTAATCACATGTTGTGAAATATGCTATGCAGAAACACATTGTAGAAACACATCATGTAGAAAGACATTATAGTAGGTTTTTGTACTCTACACCTACACTTTACTTTCTGTTCTGTGATATGTCACTATCTCTTACTAGTGTTAACATGACAGGAGATAACCGATGAGATCGAGTCACTAAACTAAATTAACTGGGCCCAGTACTGCCAAATAAATCCAATCAGTTAGACTGACAACTGGTCTTAATTGACCAGTTAAAGATATGTTGAATGCAGTGTTTCAGTCTGGAACATGGTAATAGATCACCACTACAGGGTATTGGTCTAAGTTTAGTATCTGTGGATGGTGATGTGTCCCACACACAATGCCCTACAGTATTTTTGTATTTCTAGCTCTGAATATTTCTCCTGAATACGACACTTCAGCTCTTTGCACAGATCAGAGTTCAAGATGGAGCCGCACAAAAGAGAGTCTTTTTGGTTGCGGTATCCTTCATGTCTCCATACAATGCATATTTTCCCTCCAGCCTGACCTATGGAGTGGTTAGTCTGAATGGGAGAGACAATAGGAAGCTTTACTTGGTTCACTCTACGCTAGCGTAGAGCGCACCAGAAAGAATGTATTGATTTTGGTGCTCCAACAAGGGGATGTTTCTCATTTTTCTATGCACTGAGAAAATAAGGAAATACAGTTAAAACAATGCTCACCATTCACTAGCCAGTTAGAAGCAAAGGGGCTATACTCAAGCTCAACTTTGCTGCTTTGCTGTTTTATCAATAATCCCAACTATTCTTTAGTTTACTTAAAGTAATATCCAAATAAAACTGATTCTGACTATCCCCATTTACTTATGAAGACAGTGAAGTAAACAAGGGCAAGTAATCTGTTCACCCCAAACTATGTCACACTTCCAGCCCAGGTGTGTGAAAACCCAAATACCTTCTTGATGACAAACCAAGGAGAATCAGAGAGCTGCTACCTGTATCAGATTTCAGTTGAACAATGTAAAGACAACATACATGTAACTGCCAAAGTAAAGGAAAAACCAACATAGTGTCTAAACATGTGAGTATGTTGAGAAATATGTTAGTCTTACAGTTTCATTATCCTTATACAGTACATACGTGGGACAAATCATCAGAAATAGGGGTATTGTAAAGCAGTTAGGAACTGTAAAACGTAGCACGGAGTTGTCTGCCATTTCTGCCCCATGCATCATTGTACAAGATCACCTTTCCTACGTGACTTGTCAACTGATACAGCATATCCTGTTTCGCTGCTTGAAATTCATTAGCTTACAGTGTATCACTGAAATTCAGGTAATGAGTGGAATATATTGTTATATACATCCCAGGTATTTCAGCAGTGCATTGTACTCTACACTATAATTCCAAATGGTAGCACATAGAGTGACTCTTTCCACTGGCTGATGGAGAATGATGATGTAATATTTAAAGCCACATCCATATATGATTTGGCAAATTGATACATTTACTGTATGAGGTGAAAATATAGAATTTTACAGACGTTAGCAGTTATCAAACTATATAGGTTAAAACTTCTTATGGCTGCGATCCTGTTAACGGGATTGATATGACAACAGCCAGTGAAAGTGCAGGGCGCCAAATTCAAACAACAGAAATCTCATAATTAAAATTCCTCAAACATGCAAGTATCTTATGCCATTTTAAAGTTAATCTTGTTGTTAATCCCACCACAGTGTCCGATTTCAAAAGGGCTTTACAGCAAAAGCACCACAAACGATTATGTTAGGTCACCACCAAATCACAGAAAAATACAGCCATTTTTCCAGCCAAAGACAGGAGTCGCAAAAAGCAGAAATAGAGATAAAATGAATCACTAACCTTTGAAGATCTTCATCAGATGACACTCATAGGACTTCATGTTACACAATACATGTATGTTTTGTTCGGTAAAGTTCATATTTATATAAAAAAATCTCAGTATACATTGGCGCGTTATTTCCAGTAGTTCCAAAAACATCCAGTGATTTTGCAGAGAGCCACATCAATTTCCAGAAATAACATTATAAATCTTCACTTACCTTTGATGATCTTCATCAGAATGCACTCCCAGGAATCCCAGTTCCACAATAAATGTTTGATTTGTTCGATAATGTCCATCATTTATGTCCAAATAGCTACTTTTGTTAGCGCGTTTGGTAAACAAATCAAAACTCACGAAACGTGTTCACTAGTTGCAGACGAAATGTCAAAAAGTTCCGTTACAGTCCGTAGAAACATGTCAAACGATGTATAGAATCAATCTTTAGGATGTTTTTAACATAAATCTTCAATAATGTTCCAACCGGAGAATTCCTTTGTCTTCAGAAAAAGCAAATGGAACGGGAGCTACCTCTCATGTGAATGCGCACTGGCACTCTGCCAGACCTCTGACTCAATCCCCTCTCATTCAGCCCCCCTTTACAGTAGAAGCCTCAAACAAGTTTCCAAAGACGGTTGACATCTAGTGGAAGCCTTAGGAAGTGCAACATGACCAATATCCCACTGTGTCTTCAATAGGGGCTGAGTTGAAAATCGACCAACCTCAGATTTCCCACTTCCTGGTTGGATTTTTTCTCAGGTTTTTGCCTGCCATATGAGTTCTGTTATACTCACAGCCATCATTCAAACAGTTTTAGAAACTTCAGAGTGTTTTCTATCCAAATATACTAATAATATGCATATATTAGCAACTGGGACTGAGGAGCAGGCAGTTTACTCTGGGCACCTCTGGGCACCTTATTCATCCAAGCTACTCAATACTGCCTCCAGCCATAAGAATTTTTAACTAGGCACTACATACTTTTGGTTCAGGAGTTGTCAGTTTTGAGCAGTTTTATTAAGTGATAGTTAATTGTATTGTTAACAAATTTCAAGAAAATCATATCAAAAGTAAAGTGAATATTTCATTTTTAAAAGCAGATACTTAGATTTAAAATGTATCCCAATTGAAAGAGTGATTTGGTGCAGTGAACAAGTGACTTGGTGAATTTGTTTCTTGTACTCCGTCAATTGAAAATGTGCTTAGAGTTTTGAAAAATGAGCCGTGTTGATGATCTTTTTAGATTTTTGTGCTTTGAAAATGTACCACACACTTCTGAAAATTGCACCAAAGTGATTGAAAAAAAACTGTAATAAGGTGTTGGGCCACCACGAGCCACCAGAACAGCTTCAATGCACCAAGTGTCTGGAACTTGATTTTATTTTTATTTAACCTTTATCTATTGGAGGGATGCAACACCGTTCTTTCACGAGAAATTCCATATATGGTGGTGGAAAACACTGTTTCAGGTGCTGCTCCAGAATCTCCCATAAGTGTTGAAAGTGTTCAAATACACACATCCTTCAAACCCCCGATGCTCCTTTGAGACCCCTCTTTCAAAGTGACTGAGATCTCTTCTTCTAGCCATGGTAGCCAAAATAATAAGCAACTGGGCATTTTTATACATGACCTTAAGCATGACAGGGTGTTAATTGCTTAATTGTAGAATTCCATGAAATGCATTTATAAAAGGCCACATTTTTCCTGGATGCAAGGCTACTAAAATGGTCTCTATGTGTGTAACTTCTGTAAGTGCCTTTGCTCTACTGCTCTATGCCACTATGCAAATGTGATGATATTATGAATGTGATTTTTTTTCTTATGTATTTCGGTACCTCAGAGCTCCCCAGGTCAACCCCTCTCGCGCTCACTTTTTGTTCCAGCACCTCCCGATTTACAAATAAACACTGGGTAAGAGTCAAGAAGATCCGCAGCTGGCCCAATGCTAGGGCCAGGAAAATAACCTTGTGAATGCAATATCACAAATCACTTTGTTTAACAAAAGGGGGAGAAAAGAGTCATCAGAAAGGGAGAATATTTTGAGTGTCAGTGCCAAGAAGCAGCAATGTGAAGCACTTCTCACAAGGATAAAGTCTGCGGTGTTCAACCTCAATGGAGGGCTACTTCACTTCTAAAGAGACAGTTCACTGTGGTGCAAATAGGAACACTCCATCATGCTGCAAGACAGCAGATTGAGATGTGTAAATATGGGTCTTACTGCACCATTGTCCAATAAGCCAGCAGGTCTTTCCGCTACACTTCTGCAATTACATATTTTCTAGTCTTATTAAACACTGACTTAAAATGACCTTCTGCTATGGCATAGTTATGCAGTTCCATATGTAAGATGAAATACATTTGCAGGCTAAAGGTTGTGCTCCCTGTTTGAAGCACCTACACTACTGTGTGTCATTTCATGTACAGTACCGATGCAAAGCTTGAGGTGACTGGAAGGGGGACTTGGGTACATGATCAAAGTGAAGCGTTAATTTTCTTGACCAGCTTAAAACCTTTTCTCAATAGGGGGTGCTGTTTTCACTTTGTAAAAATTTAGTTCCCAAATTAAACTGCCTCGTACTCAATTCTTGCTCGTACAATATGCATATTATTATTACTATTGGATAGAAAACACTCTCTAGTTTCTAAAACCGTTTGAATTATATCTGTGAGTAAAACAGAACTCAAGTTGGAGCAAACTGCCTGTGAGGAAGTGAGAAATCTGAAATCAGGCAGGCTGTTCTGGGGTCAGTTTATTAATTTGCATGTCTTCTATTGGTCGAGATGCACTGCATACGCCTTCCCCTAGATGTCAGCAAATAGTGAGAATTGGAATGGAGTTGCTAGGCAGATCTGAGGCCATATAAAGGGTCTGGGAACGTGGGGTGCACTCTTTTCAACATTCGCCATGACGCAAGACAGACCTCAGGATGGCGTTCTGGAAAGCTCCCGTTATAGGCCTTAGATATATCCGGCTCTGATTTTATTCGATATAGGTGTTAAAGACATCATAATGTTGTTATTTTAAACCGAGTTATATCAGTTTATATCAGTATATTGCGATTTTCGGATATTTCTTTGTGCTGCGTTATAGTGAGTTGGGCACGTCTGGGCCACATGGCTAATGTTTACTGCTAATTCCAAAGTTGAAGGCGACAATCTACAACCGAGCAACGATTCTTTTGGACAAAGGACAACTTGCCCAAGATTCTGATGAAAGCTCATCAAAAAGTAAGAACTATTTATGATGTTAATTCATTGTTCTGTTGAAAAATGTAAAACTCCTATTCCGCCATTCATTTCGGTGCGGTCTCGCTTTAACGCACGCTGTATGTCGTAGTAACGTTAATTTTAAAAATCTAACACAGCGGTTGCATTAAGAACTAATGTATCTTTCATTTGCTGTCCAACCTGTATTTTTTAGTCAAGTTTATGATTAGTTAATGATTAGATTAGGTGCCTCTCCCAAGATTTCTCCCGACATTTTGTTGGCAGCTTGGCTACTATTCTCATTGTATAACCACGATTTGTGCCGCTAAATATGCACATTTTCGAACAAACTCTATATGTATTGTGTAATATGATATTATAGGACTGTCATCTGAAGAATTTTGAGAAGGTTAGTGAAAAAATTAATATCTTTTGCTGGTTTATTCGTTATCGCTATTGTTGGCTTGAATCAATGCTGTTGTGTGGTTGGCTATTGTAGTAAGCTAATATAATGCTATATAGTGTTTTCGCTGTAAAACACTTAAAAAATCTGAAATATTGGCTTGATTCACAAGATCTTTGTCTTTCATTTGCTGTACGCTGTGTATTTTTCATAAATATTTTATGATGAGTATTTAGGTAATTCACATTGGTCTCTGTAGTTATTCTAGTTGCTTTGGTGAGAGTTGTGATGGTGGCTGCAATGTAAAACTATGATTTATACCTGAAATATGCACATTTTTCTAACAAAACATATGCTATACAATAAATATGTTATCAGACTGTCATCTGATGAAGTTGTTTCTTGGTTAGTGACTATTTATATCTTTATTTGGTCGAAATTGTGATAGCTACCTATGCAGGAAAAAAATGGTGGGAAAAAAGTTGTGTCTTTTGCTATCGTGGTTAGCTAATAGAAATACATAGTGTCTTCCCTGTAAAACATTTTAAAAATCAGAAATGATGGCTGGATTCACAAGATGTGTATCTTTCATCTGGTGTCTTGGACTTGTGATTTAATGCTATTTAGATGCTAGTATTTACTTGTGACGCTATGCTAGGCTATGCTAGTCAGCTTTTTTACTGATGGGGGTGCTCCCGGATCCGGGATTGTGATGAAGTATAAGTTAATGAAGAAGCCATGCTGCTGGGAGCCCACTGTGTTGGACCCACTCTGGGTTCACTGCCCATTCAAACTGTTGGCCCCCATCTGCATAAGAATGCTGAGTTGCCGGCCATAGCCCGTGCACACAGAGTGGCTACTGTATTATGTCCAGGCCTGTGGGGATAGGCTCTCTCACAGCTGGATGAGAGGATCCATTGAGGGCCGGCCGTTCAGGGCCGTTCAGGCCACAAGAGAAGCTCATTCTTGTGTTTGGTTCCCTGCAGCACTTCCTGTAGAGCAGGGAGTAGTAGGAACTGTGGGCGCCGCCACATGTATCGACTCACACACAGAGACTGACCAGGTGCTACTCAGCAACCTAATCTGTCAACATATGTTGTCCCTGGGATGGTGTTATATCAATGAGGAACTAGAGATCTGCCAGTGCCACATGCAAAGGGATAGAGGGAGCGAGCTGTACCAAGAACACTATACTACACTTATCCATGTAACCACATGTTTATCATTTCAAATATGTCCAAATAAATATACATGGGTTTTGATGTATATTTTGTTTCAAGTTGCTTTTGGTCTGTAATGTTGTAACTGCATTTTACTGTAATCTGACCACTAATGAATCAAATGCTCACATCTCACCCTCATCAACACAGGCATGTAAATATTTGTGCTCCTGCACGAATGCACACATGCGTGCACACGCCCACGCACACATGCACGCACACAAGCAAGCATGCATGCACAATCAACAATAAGTTGATTGTAGGATAAATCTGTTGAGCACAGCAGTGTCTGCTGCAAACCAACCTCTGCTTGGTCATCAACATTACTGCTGTCTCCTCAGAAATTCACTTTGACTTTCAGCCAAGCCCACTGATATTATTCACAATCTTTTTGAATTGCTTAGAAGAGAGATACCGGAAGCTCCCTCATGGGCCATTGATTGATGAACGTGGAAATGCATGTCTGTCTTTAGGCAAACAATCCATATCCATCTCTACATGTTAATGGGTCAATAAAGCGGACGTATAGCACATCAATGATCTGTATCTTTTGGCAGGGCACATTTTATTGCTTTCACGTCTCTCAGCATTCCAGCTCCTATGAAATCCATGTATAATTCATGCTTTGCCCTTGCATTATAACTATACATATCCTGTTGTAATTGAGATATGACCACTGGATTACCTCTATAATGTTACAATTACCGTAGAGCCTTCCCATCTTTATTTTTATGGCTTTGCGGTTTGCACTGTGATTTAGTCACTAAATTGGGTTTCAAGGGCACAGTGTCATTTGAAGCCATATACAGTACACTTTGTGTTTTACACTTTGAGAATCAGTCCGTATGTAAATGGTTATTATACTCTATTCTGTAGAATGCATAATATTGGAAAATATGTTTTGGAGAAAAAACCTGTCTGTCACAACACACCACTGTATTTAGTTGTACATGATTATCACCCATGAGCAAGGTAAAATTCAGATAATGTGTAAAAACATGTTTGTTTATCATTTGTGATGAATAGTTGGTGAGTGGCTTAGTTAGGTGGATTTGCTGGCATCTTTCAGGCTGGAAGTGTGCCAACACAGACACCTGCTCCTGAGCACTGTGGCTCTGTTTTAGTTACCATGGGTGCCACCTTCCATCACCAATTTTTAATGGTTTAAGCAACAAGATCAAGGCTGTCCCAGCTGTTACTGTCACTGTTGCTAGGCAACCTCTGAATCTGAGTTCAAGGAGACAAAGAATAAAGCTTGTAAAAAATGTCTTTGAAACCGCAGCCCACTTGTCCTGAGGTCACAGGGAAATGGAGATGTACATATGCTGTGTTTCATATGATATCACGTGCACTTTGTGTGATTTTTGGACTTAAATGTTTGTAAGAGAGAATATTAATAATCTTTCAGCGTGCAACATTTTTGTCCTCGAAAGCAAACTAATGTGAATAACAGCACTTTGATGTGCCAAAATCACTTCATTCAAATCAGTTCAAGTTAGCCATCATCCCAGACTGTCCCCTCACAATATAGACTGCTCCAGTCCCATTGTGACTGAAAGAGAGCGCCACCTGGTAAGAGGTGGACGCATAGAGTTGCCAGTGCAAGGTGTAAGGAACATCTGTCCTAGGTCCCCGGTTAGAGAGAGATGACTCAGAACACAGGCTTATTGCCAGGCTCAACACACACCAGCATTGCAGGAGAATGGGAGATAGATCGTGATAGAGTGTGGAAGCTATGGAAGAAGACATAGGAAGATGCATTACATAGTGATATAGCTATAAAGATGTAGCTACAGTAATGGCATGATAATATAACAATGACAATAGTGCTACAATAGTAGGATAACAGCTAATTGGAATAGCACTGTAATAATACGGTTATAAATGTGCTATAACAGTATAAGGCTAATGGCTAATAGTAATAGCATCAAGAGGAACTAATAGCAACGAGGCTAATACTATAGCAATGGCAATAGTGGGAGCAATAATACTAAACAGGTTAAATAAAAATGCACTGTAATGACAAGGTATCCTATAGCAGCAGTAGTAATGGCTAAGGAGCTTGGCAGTTAAGTATTAGCAACAGGCTAATAGGAAAACAGTACACACTATAAGGTCACTAGCATACTCTGGTAGCTAGTATGGAACACAGTAAAGGATACTAGCATAAGGGTTAGCAGGTAGACTATCAGTAGGAAATATGATAGTAATGAAATGGATACATAATAAACCGTTTAAGATAACATAGCAAACAGTATAAACCCATACATAGTTAAAATAACTTAGCATAGAAAGTTAGCATTCAGTGCTTAATTACGCTAGCATACTAATATACATAAGGCTATGAGGGCCGTGGCGGCCATATTGGATGTGGTAATGCTTGACGGCCATATTGAATATGTAAATTATCGTGGGCCGGTGGCCATCTTAGGCCTATAGGTTTCAATGGCAAGTAGAGTGTAACTATTGGCCCAACAGTAAAAGTTTTCAAACTTGACCAAAAATCTATGAAATGACTATGTAACATGACATATTACATACATGTACAAGTGCAATATTAACCAAGTTAAACTGGATAACAATTAGGAATAGTAGTGACCAAGTAATAAAGGGGTTTTACATAGGAATACAACAGGTGCATAAACTAATACACAAAGTCACTCTAGCTCCACAAAGTCGACTTACTTTGGGAAGTGACGCACACACACTAAAGGAGTCCAAAGGAAAGGTGTCCGCAGGTGGTAGTCCTTGGATGGGGAAGTCCAGAGGTGAAAGGAGCAGCAAATAGATACAGGAGCATCCGTTCTCTCTGTGCAGCTTGAGGAGACTAAGGTCAAAGCTGCCTAAACTGGTCCAAACCAGGTAGCCTAATTGCCTGGAGCTGATTGGCTAGATGTGTCTGGTGATCAGGATCATAGTTGCTGGGCTACATGGTAACCAATCAGAGGTCAGTTGGTCAAGGTCTGGGAGGTGAGAGAGTTCTACAGCCAGACACCTTGGCACCGGAAGGGAGTTTCAGAGTGTAGTAAGATGTCCATAAATGTTAATCAATCTATATATCAGTCTATAAACAAGATCTTATGTGACTCATTGTCATGTTTTTGTCAGTATTGATTTCCTTCACAGGAGAAGGTGTTTCTGAAAGTGTTGCAACTATTACTCACTTTTGTCCCTCTTTTGGTGCATCGGTCGACAGATGTATCTAGAGTGCCCCCTTGAGGTCACTCAGAGGAGAGGACTCTTTATTGCACACTTGTCTGTGTAGGTTCCATGACTACAAAGTTGCACTGTCCTTAATACTTTGTAGAAATATGAATGGGTAAATGTTAATGTAATTAATTAATATGTGTGTTTTTTCAATTGCAGGGTCAGAGATAATGAATTGATCATAAGATCTTAGTTAGAGATGTACACGACAGCTCTCTTTACTCCCATTTTGAGAATGACAATATGGTACGGCACAAGTCGGGACACCAAAGAAGGTCATGCCTGTTGTCAGCCATTTCCTTTCAGATCATTCATTTGACCTAGTATACGATCAACTTCCCCATAGCACTTAGTGGCAGTTAGGGTAGTTATTTGCAGTGTGGTTTCGATTCCCGTGGGGGACCAGTACGAAAAAAGTATGAAAATAAATGAACTAAGTCCCTCTGGATAAGAGTGTCTGCTAAATGACTGACATGGAAATGTAACAGCATCCTTTCACCACCTCCAACAAAACACACTGAAAGCATTCTATCAATGACCATATGATGTCAGTAGAGGTTCACTGAAAACAGTTGATGTGTGGAATCCCCCTGTGGGGGTCAGTGAGAGATCAGTGTATTTATCTTGTGAAATTGTCACTTGATACATGAAATTAAATGAAATTGGGGAGTAACCATCATCAAGTCAAGCTGTAGCTCATGGGTATCCAGAGTTGAGAGAAGAGACAGGGAAAATGGAGTCGCATTTTGACATTTTCTCTTAAAGTTGATATACATTTTCTACCTTTAAAAAGAGCAGAGGACGCCACTGTTTACCCCACAGAGAGATGTAGTGATATAGCTCAGCAATATAGCTAACGGCCCAGGGCATTGAATCCAAGCTGTATTAAGATTTTTGCTGACATTCATGTGTAATTCCAAGAGGTAAAAAAATATAGGATCCCCACATCTTCTGTATCTACATTCAGTTTCTACAATCTTTTCATGAAACTGTTTTGTGAAAGCTAGTTGTAGATCTGACTGTCTCATTTTTTTTAAATGCTCCTGAAGTCATCTTAGAATCTATCATAAAGTTGTCCAGACCTGCCATCATTCAGAGCAGTGTGGCTTTTTCCGATTCAGACGCTGTTGAATAGGGAATGGGCCGAATATGAGCTTGGGTCATCTTGACACTGTGCTTTTGTTGATAAAATGTGTTCTTTGCACCCCACAGGTAAGTACAGTATGTTTGTTACCCACGTTAAAGAAGCATGAAATGTAAACGGTGACATTTCACATACTGACAGCAGCTACACATTCCCATAAAAGGTGAGTCTTGACAATGTTTTAATTATCAATAATTATCAAATTATGATTTCACACACATATTTGTTTGTATAATGCCATGCCATATGACACGTTATACCATTGTGGATCGAATTCTTTCATTCGGCAGATTTGTACAAAATAATTGGTTATGGTGTGTCTCAGATTGGATTGAGTGTTATACAGAGTTAGACCATGTTGAGCAGTGATACAGTAGATGTTTGTTGTCATAAAGAAAATCTGAAACAAGATCAACACAAAAGTTTTCAAGCTGGTGTTTCACCCGTGGGCAAATGCCCTAACCCGGGGGAAATCATATAACCTTGGAATGATTTTCCCCAGGGTTACTCAACCTGGGTAAAATCTTACCCTGGGGTGTAAATGCCAAAGTTGAAACACTAGCCTGTTTGCCCTGGAGTCACCCTGGGATGGAGAACACAATGTGAAAATGCCTACAGAGATACACTACATGATCAAAAGTATATGGACACCTGCTCGTTGAACATCTCATTCCAAAATCATGGGCATTAATATGGAGTTGGTCCCCCGTTTGATGCTATAACAGACTCCACTCTTCTGAGAAGGCTTTCCACTAGATGTTGGAACATTGCCGCTGAGACTTGCTTCCATTCAGCCACAAGAGCATTAGTGAGGTCAGCCACTGATGTTGGGCGATTAAGCCTGGCTCGCAATCGCCATTCCAATTCATCCCAAATTAATTCAATGAACGAACCATGAAATTCATCCCAAATTAATTGAATGAACAAACCACAAATGAATGAACCATGAAAAACAGCCGTCTCCACCAAACTTTACAGTTGGCTCTATGCATTGGGGCAGGTAGCGTTCTCCTGGCATCCGCCAAACCCAAATTTGTCCGTCAGACTGCCAGATGGTGAGGCGTGATTCATCACTCCAGAGAACGTGTTTCCACTGCTCCACTGAGTCTAATGGCAGCGAGCTTTACAACACTCCAGCCAACGCTTGGCATTGCGCATGGTGATCTTACGCTTGTGTGCGGCTGCTCGGCCATGAAACCCATTTCATGAAGCTCCAGTTCTTGTGCTGACATTGCTTCCAGAGGCAGTTTGGAACTCAATAGTGACAGACGATTTGTATGCTCTTCTACGCTGTTGCTAGCCATTGTTGCTCCCAGATGTTTCCACTTCACAATAACAGCACTTACAGTTGAACGGGGCAGCTCTAACAGGACAGAACTTTGACAAACTGCCTTGTTGGAAAGGTGGCATCCTGTGACGATGCCACGTTGAAAGTCACTGAGCTGTTCAATAAAGCTATTCTACTGACAATGTTGTCTATGGAGGATGCATGGCAGTGGGCTCGATTTTATACACGTGTTAGCAACGGGTGTGGCTGAAATAGCCGAATCCACTAATTTGATGGGGTGTCCACATACTTCTGCATATATACTCACAACGGTTCAAAGGTTTGGGGTGACTTGGAAATGTCCTTGTTTTTTTTTAAGAAAATGTTTTGTCCATTAAAATAACATCAAATTAATCAGAAATATAGTGTAGACATTGTTCATGTTGTAAATGACTATTGTAGAAGGTCAGCACAGCTGGAATCACCACTTCACTATTGAGGTTGAGACCTGTGTTTTGTGGTTACTATTTAATGAAGCTGCTGTTCGAGGACTTGTGAGGCGTCTGTTTCTCAAACTAGACACTCTAATGTACTTGTTCTCTTGCTCAGTTGTGCACCGGGGCCTCCCACTCCTCTTTCTATTCTGGTTAGAGTCAGTTTGCGACGTTCTGTGAAGTGGTAGTACACAGCGTTGTACGAGATCATCAGTTTATTGGCAATTTCTCGCATGGAATAGCCTTTATTTAAGAATAGACTGACGAGTTTCAGAAGAGAGGTCTTTGTTCCTGGTCATTTTGAGCCTGTAATCAAACCCACAAATGCTGATGCTCCAGATACTCAACTAGTCTAAAGAAGGCCAGTTTTATTGCTTCCTTAATGAACACAGCAGTTTTCAGCTGTGCTAACATAATTGCAAAAGGGTTTTCTAATGATCAATTAGCCTTTTAAAATAATACACTTGGATTAGGTAACACAACGTGCCATTGGAACACAGGAGTGATGGTTGCTGATAATGGGCCTCTGTACACCTATGTAGATATTCTATTTTTTTTTTTTTATCTGTTTAACATTTATGTAACGATGTGCGCTGAGAGTCGGGAAGCAAGTTCAGGGATTGAGTGATTTAAGCAATAAACAAAACAAGAAACACGAACAACGCACAGACATGAAACAGAAACACCTGGGGAAGGAACCAAAGGGAGTGATATATATAGCGAAGGTAATCAAGGAGGTGATGGAGTCCAGGTGAGTGTCATGAGGCGCTGGTGTAACAGTATTTTTTATTGGAATTTCACAATTTTCACCTACAGTGGGGAGAACAAGTATTTGATACACTGCCGATTTTGCAGGTTTTCCTACTCACAAAGCATGTAGAGGTCTGTAATTTTTTATCATAGGTACACTTCAACTGTGAGAGACGGAATCTAAAACAAAAATCCAGAAAATCACATTGTATGATTTTTAAGTAATTAATTTGCATTTTATTGCATGACATAAGTATTTGATACATCAGAAAAGCAGAACTTAATATTTGGTACAAAAACCTTTGTTTGCAATTACAGAGATCATACGTTTCCTGTAGTTCTTGACCAGGTTTGCACACACTGCAGCAGGGATTTTGGCCCACTCCTCCATACAGACCTTCTCAAGATCCTTCAGGACAAGACAAGACAACCACCCACGAAACCCAGGTGAAAAAATGCTACCTAAGTATGATTCTCAATCAGAGACAACTAATGACACCTGCCTCTGATTGAGAATCATACCAGGCCAAACGAAAAAACCAACATAGAAACACAAACATAGATAACCCACCCAACTCACGCCTGACCATACTAAAACAAAGAAATAACAAAAGAACTAAGGTCAGAACGTGACACATACACCATCTTCCTCTCCCCGCTCAGCGCTTCTCTCACCCCATCTCCATCATTGCGTCTTTCAATACATACATTTTAAACAAAAATACAAACAGAAATTAAACAAAAAAGCTCAGTTTAAACCAAGAAGTTAGGTTCAACACATGGAACAACCAGTGTAATTCTGAAATAAATAGATCACCACCATTCTAAGAGAATCCTTGCAGCATAATAGCTGATACCTCAGGTTCAAGATAATTTAGATAAGGTTCCCATACTTTGTAGAACTGATCTGTTTTTAGAATGTAATGTACATGTCAGATATTCCAGTGGCACCCATTCAAATAGTATCTTATGCCAATCTTTAATAGAAGGAACCTTTAATAGAAGGAATCACTAATCCACTGTAAAAGGATGTTTTTCCTCGCTGCGAAGGTAAGGATGTTGTAAAGCCTCCTCTTACCCACAGAAGTAACATGCCTACTAGGGAGACCTAACAGTAAAGAACCTGGGTCCAATTCTAGATCAAACCCTAGAATCTTTTAAATTTCTTGCAGAACACCAGACCAGTGTCTTTGTATTTTGGTACATGACCATAAACAATGTGTTAGGGTGCCTGTATCAGTTTTACATTTAAGACACTGAGGAGAAGAGGAAGAGGGGCTAAAAGCATGTCTGCAATTTGGGGATATATGCAATCTGTGTATTATTCTTAACTGGATTGCTCTAGTACGATTACAGATAGATATTGTTTTTGCATATCTCCAAATGTCCTCCCACATCTCTTCATCAATAGTAACAGACAATTCCTTCTCCCACACTTGTTTCATCCTCTGTGTGTCAACAGCAGAAAAGGACCTTAAAGCATTATAAAACAAACGTATAGACATTTTCCTTTGTGGGGAAAAAAAGCATTATTTCAATGACAGACACATCAGGGTTACCAATTAAGGTGGTGCTCTTCAAAATATAATGTCTTACTTGTAGAAAGCGGAAGAAGTTCTGCTTTGGGAGTCGGTATTTCTCAACCATCTTCTCAAATGACAATAAAATCTTATCAGCAAATAAATCATGTAGTCTGCCTATGACCTTATTAAGCCAAAAGTTAAAGCCAGCATCCAGCAGTCCTGGACCAAAATATGAGTTGTTAAGAATTGAGGTAAGAGCAGAGGTTAGTTTGGACCTTCCCAGGAAGCGTTGAACTGACCTCCATACTTTGATGGTGTTAAGTGTAATGGGATTATTGCAGTGATCTTTTACAGACTTGAAACTTCTGAAAAATAAAAGATCCTGTAAGGGTTATTTTGAAAAAGAAGTCTCAATGTCTAACTAAATAGAGGAGTAATCATTTGTGATCCAGTCAGAAATATAACATAGGTGGGCACACCACAGATAGAACCTAATATTATTGCAGATCCAAGCCGCTCATAGAACTTGGCTGCTGCAATATTGCCATCTTAAGTTTTGGCTTAGGTTTACTCCATATAAAGGAACTTAGCCATCCATTTACATCCTTTATTACCTTATTGGATAGTAATTCTGGGATAATTTGGATTGGGTAGAGTAGTCTAGGTACAATGTTCATTTTCAAGAGGGATATTCTACCCAAACATGAAATCGGAAGAGAGTTCCAGCGCTCCAGATCCTGTCTTATTGTATCAAACGAGGGAACAAAATTGCCGTTGTACATTTGCTGGAATTTAGGAGTTACAAATATACCCAGATACGTAAAACCTGAGGGAGACCATTTAAAAGGAAAGGGGGAGAAGTATTAGGTACAGAATTAAGGTTACCAAGTGACATAGCCTCTGATTTACTTAAGTTTATCTTGTAGCCTGAGAATTTGCTGAATAATTCACTAGTATTAACAAGAGATGTAATTGAAGTCTCGGGGCTAGAGATGAATATCAGGACATCATCAGCATGCAAGCGTATTTTATTTCATCAATGAGCAGCCCCCTCGGCCAGTGGTTCCATAGCAAGTGCAAATAAGAGAGGGGACAGAGGACAGCCCTGTCTGGTACTTCTGTGTATAGAGAAGCTATCTGACCTTAGCCCATTAGTGAGGACAGCAGCCTGAGGATCATCATATAAAACTTTCACCCATTTTATAAAGTTGTCCCCTAGACCAAATTTAGTCAGAGCAAAGAATAGGTAAGACCACTCCACACGGTCAAATTCTTTCTCGGCATCTAGGGAGAGCAGAAGGCCATCCATAGCACTTCGTTGGTAGGCTTGAAATACATTAAGAAGTCGCCTGACATTGTTTCACAATAAGTGGCAGTGAGTCCTCTAATCTTGTGGATAGAATTTTAGAAAGCAATTTTCTATCCACATTCAGAAGGGAAATGGGTCTGTACAATTCAATGTTGTTTTAATGGACAAAACATTTGCTTTTCTTTCAAAAACAAGGACATTTCTAAGTGACCTCAAACTTTTGAACCGTAGTGTATAAGATATCTGAGATGAGTCAATTGATTTCAAAGCAAATGGAGCTACCAGTGAAATCAATTCAGCATGGAGGCAGGTGTTTGCATGATAGCACAAAATCCTGTTGGTGTTCTAACGCTGCTCTCAGAGCTCTTGGGTGAATCCATGGGGAAATGGTATGTGCAGCAGCATTCTAGGCTGTGAGGTGTGTGCTCTCGCATACACTATACCATCTGTATGCCTAAGGGAGAGGTGGGAACAAACATGGTAAGACCAGTGAAATCAATTCAGCATGGAGGCAGGTGTTTGCATGATAGCACAAGATCCTGTTGGTGTTCTAACGCTGCTCTCAGAGCCCTTGGGTGAATGGTATGTGCAGCAGCATTCTAGGCTGTGAGGTGTTTGCTCTCGCATACACTATACCATCTGTATGCCTAAGGGAGAGGTGGGAACAAACATGGTAAGATATGATGGTCCATTTAACCGGGAGTGCAGATAATCCTCAAAACCACCCCATCTGTTATTGAGTTTGGCATGGGGAAAACATGAATCAAAGATTGGAGGAGACATTGTAGCACATGCTGAAAATGACAGGGAAGGAAGTTATATGAAATGTTTTGATGTTTATATTTATTTTTCTCTCATCAAATTATTTGGTATTCAATAAGAAACATGCTCATACGCCACCTTGGAAGATGCTCCCTCTTGCCTGATGTGAGCTTTATTGACAAATGCATTCAACGTGTCACTCAGGGACTCAAATACCTTCACAATGGGAATGCCAATAATGAATACTTCAATGCTGTCTTTTAAAACAAAGGTGACCTGCCTAAATTACTATCACATATTTAGTCATGTCTATAGCCATACAATGCTTTGAAAGACTGGTCATTTTATGTTTAGGTTTTCAATATATCACAAACTGTTTCTGCATATATACAGAAACAGTTTGTGATATATTGAAATTCTAAACATAAAATGTGCTATATACACAAACATCTGCCACAATAATCATATTACTTGTATTTTTTTAAACAAACATGGCAAGCGGTACCAGTGCACCATGTCTGGAACCAACAGGACTACTTTCTCATATTATTTTGTTTGGGCGAGTAACTCTTTAAACTGGCAACGGCTAGCTCCAAGCCATTCACATTTGTTATTGTACTTTGTGCTATTTTCTCAATGACTCCTTCGCACTTGTTCCCACGTTCACGACTCTAACTCTCTATTGGTTACACAGACTCTTGGCTTCCCATCCTATTCTTTCCCTCTCTCGCCGGCTTTGTATTCATGTTACCTGATGAAATTGCTATACAACATCTTGTTGCCATCTGATGCACGTTCAAATGTCATAAAAATCAACAATGCGAAGCTCTCCCTGTCCTCTGCTGTGCCCTGATTGTTTTACTGCTGATTATATGTGGAAATGTGCATGTACACCATGGCCCATCTGCTGTTGCAAGACCCAATTCTGACTTGTGCTCTGATGATTTCTGCTTCACTGATTTCTTCTCTCGTAAAAGCCTGGGTGTTTAGCACATTAACACTAGGAGCTTATTACCTAAAATGTATCAATTGAAAGTGTGGGTTCACAGCTTCAATCCAGATGTGTTGGTCAACTAAAATGTTATTTGTCACGTACACGTATTTTGCAGATGTTATCGTGGGTGTAGCGAAATGCTTATGCTCCTAGCAGTGCAGTCAGTAATACCTAACAATACAAAACAAAAACCTGTAAATCCCAAAAAATGTAAAGAAAGGAATTGAGAAATATATAAGTATTAGAAGGAACAATGTCAGAGTCTGGAATATAAATATACTGTATATGTATATGATGGTGTGTATAGACATTATGGACTAATTTCTGAATAGAAAAGGTGTGTACAGCAGTAGTTACACTACCGGTCAAAAGTTTTAGAACACCTACTCATTCAAGGGTTTTTCTTTATTTTTACTATTTTCTACATTGTAGAATAATAGTGAAGACATCAACACTCTGAAATAACACATTTGGAATCATGTAGGAACCAAAAAAGTGTTGTATTTGAGATTCTTCAAATATCCACTACCCTTTGCCTTGATGACAGCTTTGCACACTCTTGGCATTCTCTCAACCAGCTTCACCTGGAATGCTTTTCCAAATGTCTTGAAGGAGTTCCCACATATGCTGAGCACTTGTTGGCTGCTTTTCCTTCACTCTGCAGTCCTACTCATCCCAAACCATCTCAATTGAGTTGAGGTTGGGGGACTGTGGATGCCAGGTCATCTGATGCAGCACTCCATCACTCTCCTTCTTGGTAAAATAGCCCTTACACAGCCTGGAGGTGTGTTGGGTCATTGTCCTGTTGAAAGACAAATGATAGTCCCACTAAGTCCAAACCAGATGGGATGGCATATCGCTACAGAATGCTGTGGTAGCCATGCTGGTTAAGTATGCCTTGAATATGAAATAAATCATATACAGTGTCACCAGCAAAGCATCCCCACACCATCACACCTCCTCCTCCATGCTTTACGGTGCGAAATACACATGCAGAGATCATCCGTTCACCCACACCGCGTCTCACAAAGACACGGCGGTTGGAATTAAAAATCTCCAATTTGGATCCAGACCAAAGGACAAATTTCCACCAGTCTAATGTCAATTGCTCGTGTTTCTTAGCCCAAGCAAGACTCTTCTTCTTATTGGTGTCCTTTAGTAGTGGTTTATTTTCAGCAATTAAATCATGAGGGCCTGATTCACACAGTCTCCTCTGAACAGTTGATGTTGAGATGTGTCTGTTACTTAAACCCTGTGAAGCATTTATTTGGGCTGCAATTTCTGAGGCTGGTAACTCTAATGAACGTATCCTCTGCACCAGAGGTAACTCTGGGTCAATGGCGGTCCTCATGAGAATCAGTGTCATCATAGCGCTTGATGGTTTTTGCGACTGCACTTGAAGAAACTTCTTGAAATGTTCCATATTGACTGACCTTCATGTCCTAAAGTAATGATGGACTGTCATTTCTCTTTGCTTATTTGAGCTGTTCTTGCCATAATATGGACTTGGTCTGTTACCAAACAGGGCTATCTTCTGTATACCCCCCTACCTTGTCACAACACAACTGGTTGGCTCAAACGCATTAAGCAGGAAAGAAATTCCACAAATGTACTTTTAAGAAAGCACACCTGTTAATTGAAATGCACTCCAGGTGACTACCTCATGAAGCTGGTTGAGAGAATGCCAAGAGTGTGCAAAGCTGTCATCAAGGCAAAGGGTGGTTATTTGAAGAATGTAAAATATAAAATATGTTTTGATTTGTTTAAAAATAAATAAAATGATTTCATAGTTTTGATGTCTTTACTATTATTCTACAATGTAGAAAATAGTAAAAATAAAGAAAAATCCTTGAATTAGTAAGTGTTCTAAATTTTTTGACCGGTAGTGTATACAGGATGCCTTGACTAGAATACAGTAAATACTTATGAAGTGGGTAAAACAGTATGGAAACAATAATTAAAGTGACCAAATCAAATGTATTTATAAAGCCCTTTTTACATCAGCAGAAGTCTCAAAGTGCTTATACAGAAACCCAGCCTAAAACCCCAAACAGTAAGCAATGCAGATGTAGAAGCACGGTGGCTAGAAAAAAGAGAGAGTGGGAGGGAGAGAGAGAGAGAGCGGGTCCGGGCCAAGGTAGAACGTCTGGTGAACAGGTCAGGGTTCCATCGCCCCAGTCAAAACAGCAGAAGTTGGATCAGCAGCATGACCAGGTGGACTGGGGACTGCTAGGAGTCATCAGGCCAGGTAGTCCTGAGGCATGGTCCTTGGGCTCAGGTCCTCCTCCCTCTTCCTCAGAGAGAGAGAGAGAGAGAGAGAAATATGGGAGCACACTAAAGTTCACACAGGACACCAGATATGACAGGAGAATTTCACCAGATAGGACAGACTGACCCTAGCTTCCCGGCACATGGACTATTGCAGTATAGACACTGGAGCCTGAGACAGGGAGGGTCCGGGGACACTGTGGCCCCGTCCGACAATACCCCCAGACAGGGCCAACTGGACAAGGCTGACCAGGCAGGATATAACCCCACTGTCTGTGTGGATGGACCATTTCAGGTTGTCAGTTGCCCTAAGCTCTCTGGCCCTGTACACTAAGTCTGAATTTTTCTTGCTAGGTGAATTAAACTGGCACATGCTTAAACCAACTCACTAAGTCTTAAAACAATTGGACTCCCTAAATCTCTCAGATAATTACCAATCCCATAAGGTATAATCCTAATAGGTATCAGTCTGTTGTTTTCTGAAATCACCGAAGTGATCACTGTTTTATGCCCTGTGCTCATAATGGCTGCTCAGTTAAACGACTTGTCCTGATTTGTCATTGATTTGTCACATTCTTTAAAAAATATATTTCAGTGGTATTGTTAACAAGAAAATTTGAATTGAACAGTTGAATTGAAAACAGGTTCAGCCCCTGGTTCGACTGTGATCTGGCAGAGTTAGTCCACCTCAAGAACACCATTTGGCGAAAGGCTCGGCACACAAATACTCAGGCTGACTGGCTGTCGTTCAGGCAAATGAGAAATAACTGCACTCAGTAAGGAGCAGTTCACTCTCTGTGAGTCTAACCCCAAGAAGTTCTGGAAAATGGTGAAAGACCTTGAGAATAAACCCTCCTCCTCACAGCTGTGCATGTCCCTTAACGTTGATGATGGGGTTGTTACTGAAAAAGAGGTTATAGCTGCTCTTTAATCACCACTTCATTGAGTCAGGATTCCTATTTGACTTAGCCATGCCTCCTTGCCCATCCAACACTCATCTCCCAGCCCTTCTAATGTGACTAGTCCTGATGCTCCTCCCTCTTTTTCCCTGCCACACAGCTTCTCCCTGCAGGCGATTATTGAGTCTGAGGCGCTAATGTTGTCATGGTTCCTCCTGTCACCAGAGGGCGGCAGAGACCCTCCTAGAGACATTAACGACTCTCAGGTGTGTACTATTTATTCATTATGATTTCCCTGTTAAAAAGAGGTGTGTTTTCTGTTGTCCTTGAAGCTTGAATTATGTTCTGTGTGCATTTGTCACCTGAGTGAGTTTTCGAGACTTAGTGTTTTGTTGTTTTCCCAGTGTTACTGTGATATTGCTCTTACGGTTTCTCAGTAAAGTGTTATGTTTATCCTTAACTGCTGATTCCTCGTCAGATCTCTTTTCTGCACTTGGGTCCAACCTCACCCTGTCACAAAAGGAGCTCCTTAAACTTGACCCTAAAAAAACACATGGTCCAGATGGTTTAAATCCTTTATACTTTAATGTTGCAGCCTCTATCTCTCACCTTTTTAACCTGTCTCTCCTCTCTGGGGAGGTCCACAGTGCTTGGAAGGCATCCTTTCATTTAAAGGGGGATCCTAATTGATATCGACCAATTTCTATCTTGCCCTGTTTATCAAAAGTGTTGGATAAACTTGTTAATAATCAACTGACTGGCTTTGTTGATGTCTATAGTATTCTCTGTCTGGTATGCAATCTGGTTTCCACTCTGGTTATGGATGTGTCACTGTAACCTTAAAGGTCCTAAATGATGTCACCACTGCCTTTGACTCAAAGCAATGTTGTACTGCTATCTTTACTGACTTGGCCAAAGATTTTGATACGGTAGACCATTCCATTCTTGTGGGTCAGCTAAGGAGTACTGGTGTCTCTGAGGGGCCTTTGGCCTGGTTTGCTAACTTCCTCTTGCAAAGAGTGCAATGTGTCAAGTCTGAACATCTGTTACCTCAGCCCCTGCCTGTCACCAAGGGAGTACCCCAATGCTCAAGCCTTGGCCCCACCTTTTCTCAATTTACATCAACAGCATACAGTAGCTCAGGCAGTAGGAAGCTCTCTTCCATTTATATGCAGATGATAGTCTTTTACTCAGCTGCCTGGATTTTGCGTTGAACGCTCCACAACAAAGCTTTCTTAGTGTCCAGCAAGCTTTCTCTGCCCTTAACCTTGTTCTGAACATCTCCAAAACAAAGGTAATATGGTTCGGTAAGAAGAATGTCCCACCTCGGAGGGTTTAGGGCTTGAAGTAGTCATCTCATACAAGTACTGGGAGTATGGCTGTCCTTCTCTCAACACATATCCAAAGCTATACTTGGTTTCCTTTTTCGTAAATGCTCTTCTTTCACCCCAGCTGCCAAACTAAGCCTGATTCAGATGACCATCCTACCCATGCTAGATTACGGAGACATGATTTATAGATAGGCAGGTAAGGGCGCTCTTGAGTGGCAAGATGTTCTTTACCAGGGTTCTCCCGAGTGGCGCAGTGGTCCCAGTGCTAGAGACGTCACTACAGACCCTGGTTCGATTCCAGGTTGTTTCACAACCGGCTGTGATTGGGAGTCACATAGGGCAGCGCAAAATTGGCCCAGCCCCGTTAGGGTTTGGCCGGGGTAGACCGTCATTGTAAATAAGAATTTGTTCTTAACTGACTGCCTAGTTAAATAAATGTGAAAGGAATTTATATATTTAAATGAATGATTGGAAAATTCCACCCTGAAACTATTTAATTGTATGTAATTGATTAGAATCATCAATGAAATACATTAGAATCATCAAATTATTATTAATGATGTGTGTAGTCTTAGTCAGTAAAATTATAAAAAATGATGTGTGTTGTTTTAGTCAGAATTAGGTTAAGAACAAGTGTATCTTTAATTATATGTAAAACATGTATCTTTCATCAAAGTGTATGATGAGTATTTCTGTTATTTGACGTGGCTCTGCAATTTCTCCGGATATTTTGGAGGCATTTCTGAACATGGCGCCAATGTAAACTAAGATTTTTGGATATAAATATGCACATTATCGAACAAAAAATACATGTATTGTGTAACATGATGTCCTATGAGTGTCATCTGATGAAGATCATCAAAGGTTAGTGATTCATTTTATCTCTATTTCTGTTTTTGTGACTCCTATCTTTGGCTGGGAAAATGGCTGTGTGTTTTTTATCTTGGTGGTGATCTAACATAATCATATGTTATGTTTTCGCTGTAAAGCATTTTTTAAATCGGACACGATGGGTAGATTAACAAGATGTTTATCTTTCATTTGCTGTATTGGACTTGTTAATGTGTGAAAGTTACATATTTCCCAAAAATATTTTTGAATTTCCCGCGCTGCCTTTTCAGCGGAATGTTGTGGGGGGGTTCCGCTAGCGGAACGTGTGTCCTAGAAAGGTTAAATTAGGGCTATTTTCTGGGAATTGTCTCGGTAGTACGTGCCCGAGTTTACGACTACAGACAATTATAATAATAGGGTTATTTGGGTCTCCGTCACTATTGATATGTTTTGCCTGGAAAGATACGGTCGCTAGTGTTTGTATAAGATATAAACTGAACGTTTTAATAGCTTGTTTAGGTTAAATTGAGAGACTAATTCATTCTAAATGATAGCGAGATGATTTCGATGTAATACGTTGTCTTGCCTAAATGGTCTGCGGGAATAACGTATTGAGAATGGAATCGTATTTAAATGACTGAATCATAGAAGAGACAGTTACCTAAATCTAATGAATTCTAAATAATAGCGGAGAGATAATTGCGATAGAGTTGTACCCATCGAAATGTGTTTTATTCTTATGGATTGACTGATGTCGGATACAAGTTTTGTGATAGTTTCTGGTTATTGATTCTTCGTTTGATTGTTTAGGTAACACCAGTGAATTGGAACAGAAAGTTAATGTATTCTAACATTATAATCTGTTTCCATTACGTGGAACAATGGCAGGTCAGTAAAGTGGATTGCAGGTTGAGTTAATTTTATTTTACAGGGACAGTGAACATTAATCACAGTTGTGTGTGTCTAATGGCTGGGGATTCCTATCAAGCACTTTGAGAGACTGTTTGCAGACAGACTGAATGGGTTTTAATGTTGCAAGGCAAGCTTGGGCCAAACTAGGCAAGTAGTATGTTAAAGTATTGGAATTTCATAGATTTAAAGTACAGCATTGTATCCAAGGGTAGCGCATTTTCGATTAAGTACATATAACCATTGAGGAAATTTAAAACTAATGATTGGAGGAAGTACAATGGAATTATCATTATTATTAGGTTAAGTTTGTAGTCAACGTTTGGGTTTCTGAATCGGGGTAGTATAATGAATGCTGACCAAGTGTTTTTTTTTCTGGGAAAAGGAGTGCTTCATTGTCTCTCTTCGGAAATGTATTCTGGGGGCTGTAATCTTGAAGGGAACGAATCTTAAAGGGGTACACACACATATGGAATTGTAGAGGTTTTATTTTCTGAGTTTTAATTAAACATGTGAATTCTTTTGATAAAGGAATGTTCTGGGAACCTGGGATACAACATGTATGTTGTATCCCAGGTTTGATGGTATCCACAAAGGTTTGATGTATCCACAATGTTTGATGGTTTTTCTTTAATTTGTCTAATATAGTAAGAAACACTACTGTGAAAGGGTGGTATGACTTTTGACCTCTATCATGGCTTTCCTTTGTGGTCTGATCAGCCTCATGGGAGGGCCATTTGGATAATGAATTTAAGGTCATTTGTAATACTGATTTTAAGGTGGCTTAAGTAATGTTTAGAAATCTAGCAAAGTTTTAATTTCCTTTAGGGAGTCAGCTGGTGTTGTATGCAGTGTAAGAAATTTGACACTTAGAGATTACTACCATAGACATGTGATTTTTCTAAAATCCATGAGTTCAGACAGGGAGACAGTGAGACATTTAGTCAATATTTGGAAACAACCCATATTTGATACTGACTGTTATAAGAAAGAGCGACAGACAGATAGAAGGAAGGGCAGACGGAGAAGCCCTCCCCGCACTGCTGAGACCTTGATGGTTGGGGAGTAGCATGAGGAGAGAAGATAGAAGTGACACAGAATGGGTAGATAACAGTTACTGGGTGGAGACAAAAGGGGAATGAAAGCTTAGTTGGTTTCAGGGACTAAGGTGTTAGACACTGAACCATTGCCTAGAAATTATTCTGTACAACAGGCCGAAATAGTAGCATTGACTAGTGCCTGCGAAATAAGAATGGAGAGAAAGGTTACTATTTACACAGACAAGCACATAGGCATTTAAAACCATACAAAGCAGCACAGATAAATCTTAAAGAAGATAAGACACTTGACAGAGAATTGTTACAGGATAGCCATGAACGAACGCCCCAGGAAGAATTGGACATGTGGAAAATGAAAGGGGCGATCCTACAAGATAATGTCAGACATAAGGATAATTTACTAATCTTACCTGTCATTGTTTAGATATGCAGCAATATTGATACTGGGCAGAGCCTGGTATCAACCGGAGGGATGATGGTACAGGTAATTAGACAACACTTTGTAGCATAAGGATGGTAGAGCAGGTTAGGAAAGACGTCGTGGCCTATGTGATAATGAACTACAAAAAAAAGTATTTTTATAATAGATAAATATAGCAAATGGGTAGAAGCGTTCCCAACTTACTTGGTGGACACGATTATGGTAACTAAAAAATTAGGTCAAGATATTATCCCTAGAGTTGGGTTACTAGGATCTATTTCTTTAAATAATGGATGACATTTTAGCTAATCAGGTAGAACAAATAGAAGGCCAGAGTTAGGGACCAGAACAGGTAGACATAGAAGTTGAAGATATACTAGCAGAACACATGAGGAGCCTGTTTGTTAACCAAACCCGTATGTCCAAGATTTTGTGTCCAACAGGTGAATTACAGGAGAAGGTGATTCACTCAATCCAACCAGGAGACTGGGTGTGGATCCAGTCCCTGAGGAGAATAGACTGGAAGCAGCCACGGTGGGAGGGGCCATACCAAGTACTTTTGGTGACAGCCTTCGCGGTGAGAATAGCTGAAAGAGCTACCTGGGTTCATATCACACATTGCAAGAGGGTAAGACACGCTGACACTGTCGAACAATCACAGAGTTAGGAGAAGAACCGAATACCAATAAGGTTCGGGGGTCACCTCTCTAACGAAGATTCCCTAACCCGCCCTATCCTCCCTGTGTGCGTTCATAGAAGTGATAGTATGGGCTGGCCTCTAGCTGATGATATGTTCTCCCGGAAAGGGTGGGGCTTTACAGGGGTGCTGATCGGTCTCAGCTGTCTGATTGTGGGAGCCATATTCCTAATACACCCTGACCCACCCGAGAAGGCAGAAGTTGGTAACTCGACCCATAGTGTAGAGGATTTTGTATTGACAAAGTGCAAAAGGTCACTTAATCTGGATAAACAGGAAGTGAGAGTTGAGCTAGGGAAGGATGTCTCAGTCGAGCTCTATGTAGACCAAATGGGATCTCTGACCCCTTGGCAGTCTAGAACTATGAGCCATTATGGAAGATATCTGTGCAGGTCCCCGTGTACTTCATGGAAACAGGTCATAGCTCACACCGAGAGAGAGGGCTATATAAATCCACAACCCAGTATGGAAGAACATGGAGTATAGTGAAGGTGAGGGGTTTTGACTGTAATCCGGAACGAGGGAAGTATTGCATAAAGGTACGAATTACCATTAAAAACGTAAAGAAAGAGGATCTAGGGTTATGGTATGTTGGGTTTGTTCAAGTTTCGGTTGACACCATAGTACCATTCCGGGTAGAAAAGGTTAGGGCCGGTGATAGTTCTACAGCCAGCCAGAATACAAGCAGAGCCCCTGACGAAACAGATACTGACCGTGGAGTCGTCCAGAGCCAAGGACCGGTGCGGATAGTCCAGACGAAAGATCTTAACCTGTTTGGGCTGCAGGGGCAGTATTGAGTAGCCGGATAAAAGGTGCCCATTTCAAACGGCCTCGTACTCAATTCTTGCTCGTACAATATGCATATTATTATTACTATTGGATAGAAAACACTCTCTAGTTTCTAAAACCGTTTGAATTATATCTGTGAGTAAAACAGAACTCATTTTGCAGCAAACTTCCTGACAGGAAGTGGAAAATCTGAAATCGATGCTCTCTTCTAAGGCCTGCCTATAAAGGTCCTTGATATTTATTAGAATACATGCACTTCATACGTCTTCCACTAGATGTCGACAGGCAGTGAGAGAAGAAATTGAGTGTATAACTTGATCTGGGCTCGAATAAATGCTCTTTGTATGACGTGTCACCAGTTTCCTGTTTTCTGGAGAGCGCGTGAAGGGACCTGGTTTTGCCTTCTGTACAGCTGTCGTTATAGACGACTAATATCTCCGGCTTTGATTTTATTTGATACATGTGACAATATCATCGTAAAGTATGTTTTTTCAATATAGTTTTATTAGATTATTGAAATTTTTTCGGGACGTTAGGCGTGTTGCGTTGTCTGCGTTTGTTCACGAAGGAGAGCTTAGCGCCACTTTGCTAGCTTTCTGTGCTAATTGACTGGAGAAGAGGACATTCTAAATCCAAACAACGATTGTTCCCGACAAAGGACCCCTTGTACAACATTCTGATGAAAGATCATCAAAAGTAGGACCCATTTTATGATGTTATTTCATATATCTGTCGAACATGTTGTACTAGTAGTTTGCGGCCAGGTTTTGGGCACGCTCTCGCCATAACGTAAACTGCATATCGTAATGAAGTTATTTTTAGAATTCTAACACGGCGATTGCATTAAGAACTAGTGTATCTATCATTTCCTATACAACATGTATTTTTTAGTTATGTTTATGAATAGTTATTTGGTCAGAATATGTGAGTGCCAGAAAAATATCCGGACG
Organism: Salvelinus namaycush; assembly: GCF_016432855.1. Classification (NCBI taxonomy): domain Eukaryota; kingdom Metazoa; phylum Chordata; class Actinopteri; order Salmoniformes; family Salmonidae; genus Salvelinus; species Salvelinus namaycush. The sequence continues at coordinate 19,096,262 of NC_052335.1, read as the reverse complement.
TTGTGGGAAAAAGATGCTACGTTAGCACAATGTATAACCACTGATTTCAGCTCTAAATATGCATATTTTCGAACAAAACATAAGTGTATGTATAACCTGATGTTATAGGACTGTCATCTGATGAAGGTTTATGAAGGTTAGTGAAAATTAATATCTTTTGCTGGTTTATTCCCTATCGCTAACGTGCCTATTGCTATCGCTAACGTGCCTTGATGAATGAATGCGGTAGTGTGGTAGGCTATTGTAGTAAGCTAATATAATGCTATATTGTGTTTTCGCTGTAAAACACTTAAAAAATCGGAAATATTGGCTGGATTCACAAGATGTTTGTCTTTCATTTGCTGTACACCATCGATTTTTCAGAAATGTTTTATGATGAGTATTTAGGTATTTGACGTTGGTGTCTGTAATTACTCTGGCTGCTTCGGTTCTATTTCTGACGGTAGCTGTGATGGTAGCTGCAATGTAAAACTGATTTATACCTCAAATATGCACATTTTTCGAACAAAACATAGATTTATTGTATAACATGTTATAAGACTGTCATCTGATGAAGTTGTTTCTTGGTTAGTTTGGTTGGTTCTTGGTTAGTTAGGTCGGCTTTGTGCATGCTACCTGTGCTGTGAAAAATGTCTGTCCTTTTTTGTTTTTGGTGGTGAGCTAACATAAATATACGTGCTGTTTTCGCTGTAAAACATTTTAAAAATCGGACATGTTGACTGGATTCACAAGATGTGTATCTTTCATTTGCTGTATTGGACTTGTTAATGTGTGAAAGTTAAATATTTCTAAAAAATATCTTTTGAATTTCGCGCTCTGCCTTTTCAGTGGAATGTGGGAGGAGTTCCGCTAGCGGAACGCCGGAGCCAGACAGGTTAAGGAAGTGATTGAGGTGGAAACTGGTTATGGGGATTCCAACCTATGATTGGAATGGATTCAGTATACAGCCAGATCAGTAGCGAAAGAAGAATGTTATGCCTGCGCCACAGCAAAACCTCAGTTGACAAACATCCCCTTTCCACTTGATGGAATTGATTCACCCAGGGGAATGGCCTGTATGGTAAAGCTGTTCATGAAGGCAGGGAAGCCAGACAATGACAGTTGCATTGATCTGCATTATCTGTATCCCCATGTGCCCATTACATCCAGACTTCCCCCTTTCACAGTTACAGGAGGAAATTATTATTGTATGGCTCGATACATCACACACGGATGGGATGTAGGGGAAGTAAGAACATGCAATAGGACAGAGAATGTTACAACCGACAAGACAATGAGGGACCTGAGTGGGGGCTTGAGTTCCGAGGACTTTAGTATAGAGTATAAAAAGGCCTAGAGCGGATGTCTGGTGGGTGTGTGGAGGTATGAAGCTGTGGCCTCACCTGCCTACAAGTTGGACCGGTATTTGTGCACTAGTGCAGTTAGGCATGCCCTTCGCCCTTATCCAACACAAAGACCTAGTGCCAGGTAGAAGAGAAAGAAGGAGTGCTCCGTCAGGATCTTTTGACAATAGAGTTTACATTGATAGCATTGGGGTTCCAAGGGGGGTGCCTGATGAGTTCAAAGCTAGGAATCAGATATGGGCTGGATTGGAATCAAGCATCTTCTGGTGGTCAACTCTCAATAAAAATGTAGATTAGATCAATTATATCTACTATAACCAACAGTGTTTCATTAACTATACTAGAGAGGTGATAAAAGGGTTAGCAGTTAACCACATTAGCTGACAAATTAGCAGAGAACTCTGGGGTGGATAATTCTCTTACAAATTGGTTTGACAGTATGTTTGGGAAATGGAAAAATGTCATCATCACTGTGTTGTGGGCATCTTTCACCTGTATGAGTGTTTTGATTCTGTGTGGATGTTGTTTGATTCCGTGTATGAGAGGTTTGATCACCAGGACTCTGGAGAGGTCAATGACGCAACAGATGGTGAGGTACGGACCGATTCCGAGCTCCGGCCAGTGGGATGACGAATACAGGCCTCCAGGCCTAGGAGATGGCTCCGTTACTTTTAACTACGAGGAGCCAATGTTGGATGAGACTATATAGGATTGTTTAGACAGGATTTTTATTACAATCTTCATTAAAAAAAAAACAGGAAGCGTTATGATTGGATATAGGCCTATAACAGTCATTGATGAATATCGAATGTACATACATGTATTGGTTTGGATTTTTCTTGTATACCATTTCATATAGGGTTTGAGGTATCAGGGTGTATTATTTAGTCATTAAGGGTGGATTGTGAATGGAATTTATATGTTTAAATGAATGATTAGAATATTCCACCCTGAAACTATATAATTGTATGTAATTGATTAGAATCATCAATGAAATACATTAGAATCATCAAATTATAATAAATGATGTGTGTAGTTTTAGACAGAATTAGGGTAAAACAATATATCTGTACAATATGTCTCTATAGTATCTTAAACACAGACTGTCTGAGCAAGATTCGGTGCCGACCTTGGCTAGGGGCCACTGAGAGATTTGAGGGAGGA